>NC_080164.1:178169049-178491549 GCF_950295315.1 Erinaceus europaeus
GGTTGAACATGTAAGCAAGTTAAGCCAGATTTCACCATTGTCTCTAAGGTAAAATTGAATTGTATGCAACTAGCCATCTGTACATCTCCCCATCTCCATTTTGACTTCACTTGGGTTCACGGACGGTTTGCACTCCTCGCCAAAGTCCATTTCCATCAGATAGGGGCATCTTGTGGATCTTTCGTTTGGTGACTTGTTAGCAATGTGCTGGCCATCTTTGGTTTATAAAGGATGTCTTAACCATGAACTATCGAAGGGGCTAAAAGCAACTTTCTTTTCAAGCTTCCTTGTAGTCAATCTTTTATCTACACTCTATCACTGCACATGAATTAGAACCGCACATCATAGAATTGCACAGGGATCACAGATAGTACATCCAGTCTGCATAAAATCGGATTCCACTACTGACCAGATCACAAAATGGCTGCACTCTCTAAGCTAAGACTAATTTGCATATTGTACACACGTAGGACAGTTTCTTAACTTGAAGTCACAATAACGCATGCAAGTTTTTTTTTTTTTTTTTTAAACAAAGTGTTATAATTTGTTCATGCTACCTAGGATTCAAGAGAGCTTTTCTGGACATTTGCAATACCTCACCTCTTGCTAGTTAGTAGTTCTAGTGCATGCATATGGTGTATACAGTAAGTAAACATGCATTTTTTTTTTTCACATTTTAAAACTATGGCAGTTCAGGCCATATTGTGCTGCCTGCATTTTATCTGCAATGCAGTGTGTCTCTTAACGTTTTCAATCCCGTATTAATAGGTGGCATTTACACATAAACACCTATATAGCAGCAAAGCTAATACAGCTTGTGATTAAAAATGTTTAAAAATAGCTAATAAATCAGATTATCTTGAGGTATTATTTCTTGCAAGTCAAAATGGAGAGCAAAAAAAAAAAAAATCAACCCTAATTTTTAGTTTATGTATACACTGAAAATAGCAACAATAAAAATAAGCATTTGTAGCAGACAATATTCCATCTTCACTATTATTTTTGCTACCTTTGGTAAGTTACTGGGGCAGATCTTGAAGTTAAAAACCCACGTTTAGAAATAAGTGCACGCTTCCCCCACTCTATAGCAGCAGACTTTTTGCCCCTACGCAAAACATTCTCATATCTAATTTTAACTTTACATACAAAAATAACTTGGAGGAAATACAAAAAAACATTTTATTTTAACATGAAAAATATCACAAAAATTAGTAAGCCTGAGATGTAGGTAGGGTTTTGGTGAAAAACAAGAGGCCTGTAGTGTTTTGGCTGCTGATAAAGATGCATGTATTGACAGCTGGGGTGGGAGCAGAATTATGCACTTATTTCTTCTGCACGTCAGTATCTTCAGACACAGTAAGCCACATGCACCCTTACTTTCCTTGCTCAACAGAGGCTGGCTGCTCTTTTTAGTTCCAGCGGAAGTGGATCTGACGTGGGCGATCGGCGCCTTCCTTTACCAATGGCTTATGGAACTCACGTCCTGCCCGAGAGTGGATATTTGCCCAGCAAAACTCACAGTAATACTGCAGGCAAGTGACATTGGCACAAAAAAAGGGAGCAAATTTCCCACCACAGCGTGAGCCCTGGCATTCATCACACATCTGGTCATCTAGCACGTACGGCTTTACCTCCACCTGCAAAGGGGGAAGGAACGAGGTCTCGTTAAGTCTGCTTCCGAAATCCAGTTGACAAACAACTCCCAAGGGTTCAGGGCAATGGCTGGCGCTCTAGAGAAAAGGGCCCGCTAGTCACTGCTTAAGGCTCCTTATCGAGCAGGCTGGGAGAAATCATGCTCCTCTCGGTCTAATACTCTTCAAATGTTTTGTGTTCACAAATGACCGTGTGTGGAAAAGCACTCTGATATGTGTTGTTTGAAGGACTAAAAACTGTCATCGTCTTTTCAAAAAAGACTAAAATTTACTTTTAAAACCTATAAATGTTGAGCTGTCAAAATACTGCTTCTTCACTGTTCTCGTAATAATTTAGCAAACACCTGTGTTCACACTTTTGGTGGTGGGAGGGCAGGAGTGAGCCTGTGAAGGCGTAGTGAGTAGTGATGGGAGGTAAGGGTTTTCCTGCCTGCCTCTGTCTCCTACCCAGTCCCATCTGCAGCACGGCTTGAGCTTAGCAGCCACTGACTAACAGGGCAGGGCGCCTGGCTTCTCGGCAGGGGAGAGCTGTGCCCTGTGGGAGTGACAGGTACAGACAAGCCAGGACAGCGGACAGTTTTACCAAGGACGTGTCTAGAGGTCTGCCCATCTTTAAATCAGAAGTCATCTCTGTGAATACCGCAGAGGCTCCAGTCAGCTGTCTGCTACTCAACTAGGCTCCCACATATGTAAGATGAGACTAATGGGACTTACTTGCCTCCTGGAGACTCAAGGGGGAGAATATACAAACATAGCATTTAGATACTGCTGGGCACCAGTAAATACCGTGTAAGGTGCCTACTGTTAGGTGCTGGGGATGCTTCCTTTTAATAACTTCGTGAGCAGGAAGCCGCTTCATTTGTCTGACTGAATGGGGCATCAGGCAGACTAAGGTCTGTCTTTCTTGAGAAGAGAAACTTGAGTGCTTAGTTTGAGATCGAGTATCATGGGTCTGCTGGAACTCGTGATGCATTTTTACACAGAAAACTCCATCCTGTTTTTTCTGACAACCCAATGGCACATGGTCAGATGAGAAGTAATGGCCAGACAAGTTTTATTTTCAGTGTTCTCTACTGGATTACCTGCCTGTATATTGAACCCGTAAGGAGCATTCCTGTAGCACTGTTTTCTAGCAACAAACTGCAACAGTTTGAAAGCTGATGAAAAGAACTATTTACATGTACGCGGCAGAAATGTAGTAGAGTTATACTGATTATTCTTCTAGTTCGCTGATGAGGTCACACATTTCACGTATATCAGAGATCTCACTTTTTTGCACATTTTCCTGTTTGGACTTGTAAGAGTTAACTTTTAAGTTCTATGGTGGCAGAAGCTGCCTGTGGGCGCTCATTCTTACAAGCCCAGTGATCGCAACACTTTTTATGTTCAATTTTTCTCTCTCAAAAGTTTCCTCTATATAGCCTATCTTGATTGCCAGGCTGTTACTTCTGACTCATTATATCTTTAATCAAGGAAGAACTTTCTATGATCAAAGAGCGAATCAAGTGTGCCTGAGATGTACTGGATTTCACTCCATGAGATGACAAACTGCATATGAGCTCAGCCTCCCTTGATGAGCACTCAGCAGCCAGTACTCAGAATACCTAGCACAAAACTATGGATTTCTGAATGACTGTGGAACGTTAATACGTGCTTTTTTCTCATGGTATTTCTCCCCCTTACAGTTAGGAAGCTAAGCAACTGCAGCCTGCTTCAGTGCTGCTGTATACATGGTACTTCATAAGCTGCCAAATGAAGACGTTCTCTTATGTAGAACTATTGTACAAAATGTTACAAATGCAATTATTTCATTTATTGGTACTTTTAAAATCTGAGGTATTCTTTTGGAAGTTAATCTACTTAGCTCTGAAGATGAACTCTGAAGATGAAAATCGGATGTCAAACTTACACTTTTAGAATATGATTAATATCTAATAACCTAATAACTCTTGTACATGTGAAAAGAAATCCATCGATTCTTCATCTAGCCTTATTTTTTAAATTAAGAGTGAAAAGAGTGAAGTTACAGCACTACTCTCTTTTTCACTTCACAGAATTTATCTGCAAACTTTGTCACCTAGATTCATAACTAATGAAACAATTACTAATGATTTAAAGTGAAGTTAACATGACTCACTTCAATAACTGCCAGAAATTATAATGAATTATATCACCCATGGAATAACACATAAATGGCAGTGAATCATCCATCTGTGGTGGAGAGGCACGAAGAGCTGAGTGGTGGCTCCTGCAGCAAGCAGCCTGCATGTGTAGCCACACACAAAGACCCAGGGCAAGTCCCTGGGAGCCCTTGTGTGGGAGGCAGGGAGGGGAAGCTATGTAAGTGGTGCCTTCCCTTCAGTCTTCTCTCCCTCCCTCTCATCCTCGATCAAAAATAAAGTAAGACAGGCAACAATTAGCACGAGGAACAGCAAAATCACACAGGCGCAGGTATTGAGCCCCAGCAAGTATGCTGCTAGAAAAACAAAATAACAAAAAGGAACTAAACCTCCAAGTGTTCATGAACCTAAAAAGTGAGTTTAAGAAACAACGTGAATCCCCTCTAAATAAGTATTCCATGCATTTCCAAGCTATCAGTTATACACTCAATCTGCTGCCGTATGGATCAATAACTGTATCGGAGAGGTGAAAGGTACAGAGAAATCAATGGCTTAATTTTCTGTATATGCAGTAATAGTACTACTTGTAAAGTATTTTAGGTTCAAATTCTTTAAAGTTACTATGTACCTAAACAGTAACTGGCTTTACAACTAAACTGCTCAGGGCTTGGGCAGTGCCTGTCCCTGGTAGAGTGCCCCATGTATGAGGACCGAGTTTCAAGCCCTGGCCCCCACCTGCAGTGAGGAGGCTTCACAAGGGATGGGAAAGTGCTGCAGATGCCCCCCCCCCCATTTCTCTGTCTCTTTCACAAGAAAAAAAAAAAAAGGCAACAGGGAGGTTGTGTATGTACTGAGCCCTAGTGATAAACCCTGATGGCAAAAAGGTAATACTAAAAATAAAGATGATAAACTCTCATCTATCTTAATGTATTTTTTTTTTAAGAAGGCATGTGTATCTAAGTTGTACTTCAAGGATATACTCTGCCTCCAAATAACTGGTCCTTCCCCATCTTTTTGGAAACGAGAGGTCTGAGATAAGACATTACAGCAGTCCTTTCCCCTGTATTTGTGGGTGTCAGACATCTACAATCACCCAGTTAGATGGAGTAATCACTCCGTTTATGACCACACGGCCCCTCACCCAGAGGAGGGGGTCAGACCAGCTCAGGGAACAGATGTGCTGCCTGGCTGCGGCCCAGACCATGACAGCAGGACCTCTGGGAGCCAGGCCCAGAGAGCATCATTTCCTCCATTCCCAGCTGCACTGAAGTGTAGCTGAGGCTGAAAACCACGGGGTGAGAAAAGCTCTAAGGTTCAAACCAGAGTTAAAAATCCTCATGGGAGTTTCTGAATATAAGGGAAGCCCCTTTTCTTAGGTACACGGCCCCCAGCACGAAGGACCAGTCACTCTGCCGGCGTGACCTGGATCTGTGCTGTACTTCTCTAACACAGCTGGGGCTGAGGGAGGGTCTGAGTGGCACCTAAACTCCTCAGGGCAGTCGGCGGCTTTAGGTCAGCACTCACTACTGGTCACCAGCAATTTCCCAGCGGGCGACTTACGCGCTTATCGATATCCCCGTGCTGCAGCTGAACGAAGCGAGCGCTGATGGCGGCTATGTAGCTCTGCTGGTTGGAGAAGGCGACTCGACCGGCACCTTTCGGGTACTTGAGCTCAGGATCCGTATCGATTCCTGCGTAACAAACTCCTCCGTACAGTCGGTCCATGATCATAGCAAGTTCCACTTGAAAGCAGAAGGAGTTCACATCAAATGTCAGAACAACACAGAAAACAACAGCCTTGTTGTATGGGATAATGAGTCCCGTGATCTTTTCTAAACCCAACTTCACACATGTGTACTAGGTCTTTGGCAGCTGCCCCAGGAAAGGGCTCCTGAGAAGTTTTCTGGAATAGGCCCATCTGTGAGTGAGTACATTCTAGCATGTTCCTACTGCTCTTCCCCAGCGACTGTGCCCCTTTGGCTCCTCTGTGGAGCCGCAGTGGTGAATAATTCCTCTCTACGCCCCAGTCTCTCTCTCTCCTCTACACCTTTGTAACTGCACTTTCACCACAAGGCTGAACTCATCTTGGTCCTTTGCGTCAAGGTCACCTTCTCCTCACTGCAACCCCCTTGAGGCAGCACTTGGACAGGATCATTCAACTCCTTCTCCTTCAAATACTTGTCCACCTGACTTCCAAGTTGCCATTCTACTAATTCTCCTCCTTCCTGGAGAGTCACTCCTTTTTAGTCTTCCTTACTAGCTCCTTTTTAACTGGACCTTCCAGTAGCAGAGTACCCAAGCCTTCAGGCCTAGACTTCTCTCTGTAGTGGTGCTTTCGAAGACTTCAGCCCTGTGATGAAGCTTAAATACTGTCCACCTGTTCTCAGCTCCTGAATTCTGATCTTCAGTCTGGGCCTCTCGCCCTGGACGTTAGACTCATCTTTGCAAGTGGATAACTAGCAGACACCACAGCACCCAGCCTGTTCAAAACAGCACTCCGATCTTCACCATCCAATGACGTCTGCTCCAGTCCATTCTCACCTACTCAGTAAACATTTGAAGGGTTGAAGTTCTCCAGTCGAGACCTTGACTTCTTTAATCCTATCATCACCCCAAAGCACATGCAATCCTCTAACACCTAGTTTTAGGACACAGCTAGACTTAATCACTCTGCCCCTAGTGTTAGCAGCCTGTTCCTTATTAATATTTTTATTTGGGTTGTAGTGAAAGGTTTATCTCTTTGTTTCAGATTATCTCCCCCCATCATGGTTTATTTACAAAATAGCAGCAAGAATGATTCTATTAAAATTATAGCAGATACCAATCCCGTTATTATCTGAGTGCTATTACCGACCTGCTTTTAAAAATAAGATCAAAGTCTTTCCAGTTCAGCATATTCTGACTCCAGTGTTCTTTACCTCAGATACCTAAGGACCTAATTTACCTCATAGCTACTGGCCACATCTCCTCTGCCTCTATCACCACTGATCCAAGCCACTGCTGTCTGTCTCCTGAACTGCAGCAAGCTCTCAAGTCTCTCATAATGTTTCTTTGTTGTTAGAATAAAATTGGTCAATGATGTCACTGAATACCTTACTAGCTTACTGGAAGTGAGTGATTTTTTTTTTTTTTTTGAAAGATGTTATTTTCTGAGAAAAAGAGAGGTCAGAGCAAAGTCTGAAGGACGTGGGGCTGGGGATTGAACGTGAGTACTCAGGTGTGCAAATACTGCACCTTACCCACTGAACCACTTCTCCAGATTAACCTTACTTGTTCAATGTCTTTTTTTTTTTTTTAAATACTTATCCATTCCCTTTAGTTACCCTTGTTTTTTTATTGTTGTAGTTATTATTGTTGTTACTGATGTCGTCGTTGTTGGATAGGACAGAGAGAAATGGAGAGAGGAGGGGAAGACAGAGAGGGAGAGAGAAAGATAGACACCTGCAGATCTGCTTCATCGCCTGTGAAGCGACTCCCCTACAGGTGGGGAGCCGGGGGCTCAAACTGGAATCCTTAAGCCTTATCCTTGCGCTTTGCGTCACTTGCGCTTAACTGGCTGCGCTACCGCCTGACTCCCTTCAATGTCTTTCTTCCTCCCTATACTCCACACACTCCAAGCTGGCCACTCTTTACTTCTTTACTTCCCTGGCTTCTTTACTCCCTGCAGTGCACTCCTGTCTCCTTTGCCTTCACACCTCAGAGTTATGTTCTTCTCCTTGTTGAAACACACACATTCTCACAACTCTTTGGCCATTCTAGTCCTACTTCATCTGTTCAAATAAAGTGTCTCTGAGATGTCAGTCTATCCAGTCTCCCTTGTGGAGGAGTCCATACTCCTGTATGGACTTCTGTAGCAGCTGTGTTCTGTGGGCTCTTCCCCTTGCATGACTCAGGACCAAATGGGGTGTTCTCCGTGATGGAAGGCAGCATGGCGCCTCCCTCCCAGGGTAACGTTCTCCAACGTGCGAACAGCGAGCAGCATGCCTGTGCCTCCTATAGGACAACTTCGCGCAGATCTTCAGATTCTCATTACTGATAACAGACACGCTTCCCCTCCACTTGAGTTAAAAGAAGTCCTGCAGTTCTTCCCATATTGGAATCAGTGCATGAACAATGAATTGACTCCAAATTCTTGTTTCTTAAGAGTCAAACTTTAAAAAGTCAGAAGGACTGGGTGGCCCGGGAGGTGGTGCAGTGGGCAGAGCACTAAACTGGAAAGCACGAGGCCCCAAGTCTGACTCTTGCACTGTATATGCCAGAGCGATCTTTTAGTTTCCTTTTCTCCCTCTCGTAAATAATCTTCAAGTCAGAAGTACTGAGTCGCGGCTTCTTACAGACAGTTAAGTCTTGATAGCTGAGCATCCTACTGTCCATCCACTTGACGATTCTCAGAGTGAGCTTGTCTCTGGATTTTGTGCTTTGCACCTATTGGTACCTGAAGAATTTATCCTTCCCCACACAGTCCCAAAGTGTCCTGTACACAACAGCTGTCAAATATTGACTTGATTAATTCATATCTAAATTAATTTTTATAAAAACAAAAATGGGTTAACGTTCTACTTACCTGCCCGTAATGGCCTTGGAACTCCTCCAACAAAAATCGTTTTTCGGGGATCCAGGGGCTGAGAGCCATCCATCACAAAGTCACTGTCACTTAAATTCCAAGGCCGGATCTGAACCTATGGAGAAAGTGGCATCACCACACTGGTCTCTTCCCCATGTCAGCTAAGTTTGCTGTGTGCCAGTTAACAGTAACCCTTTCATCACCCACAATTTATGAGTGCTGGATTTGGCTGTTGCTTAACTGCTGTTATTATTATTATTGATTTCCCTTTTTGTTGCCCTTGTTGTTTTATTGTTGTAGTTATTATTGTTGTTGTTATTGATGTCGTCATTGCTGGATAGGACAGAGAGAAATGGAGAGAGGAGGGGAAGACAGAGAGGGGGAGAGAAAGACAGACACCTGCAGACCTGCTTCACTGCCTGTGAAGTGACTCCCCTGCAGGTGGGGAGTCAGGGCTCAAACCATGATCCTTACTCTGGTTCTTGTGCTTTGCACCACGTGTGCTTAATCTGCTGCGCTACCATCTGACCCCCAACTGCTGTTATTTTTTATCTAGACACCAGTTATCTATATGTCACAAAATTTAACTCATCAAGGTAGGTTAACCTTTTTCACTACCATTTTAAGCAGGTTTTAGAAGTCTGCACTTGTGGACTAAGGTGCATGTATTATTTACTTACTGGTTTGTCCTTGATGGTCGGGCTGGAGACACACAGATACAGTTTTCCATCTTCTTCAATACAAGCATCAATCAGTGCCTGAACTGAGCTTTCTTCTTGAAAGAGAAGGAACGCGTAGCCTGTGATAACCATTAAAAATGAGACATGTCAATGAACGTGATCTAACACCAAATTTCAGTAGTGTTTAGAAAATAGATCCTTTCGAAAAGGACATATTATCATCAACTCAAAGGAGCTATGTAGTACTTCCTATCGGGGAACACCAGACACATGTAGCAGATGGACAGGCAATAGTTAGCTGCTTTTTACACAGCACCTACACTACCTCGTACTGTGCTAGTCCACTGAGCATTTGTTCCTACTTGGTGTACAATGAGGCATCGACGGTTAATTTCCCTTGGCTAAGTCACAAGTGAGCCACATGAGCAAGCAGGAGGTTAAGCATTTCAAATCCAGGTCACCCCCTAGGTCTCCCATGTTCTTGAGTAGGGACATTGTCTTCTTAAAGGATTTGACAGAATTAGGTAGCTAAGCATATCAGGAGCTAAGTTTCCTACACATGCCCTCAAGTAGAAAATGGTAGAACATGGCTTCTGGACAAAGGACAAGTGGAAAGACCCAGGAATTTCTATTAATAGAGGCGAAATTCTAGTCCATCTGAAAAATCCCAACTGATACTGAGTGAACTACCTTGAGGAAGTTGGAATGAAATGGGTTCCTGAGTTCAGGAGGAGTTGGAATTTTCAAATCAAGCCAACTTGCATGAGCAGTGCAAAGTTGTCTGGGGACGGTCTGAGCTCCAGATGCAAGTTCTTCCTTACAGCCTGACACGGTAGGGATATATGTCCTTCCTCCCTTCCTGATGACTACAAAGTTTCAAACTTAAATAAAAAAAAAAAAAAAAAAGCATGTGCCCATCAGCAAGAATAGCTTTATTATAAAAAGACATCAAGATTGGCACCGTGTACTTATTTCTTATGTACTATTTCTCAAAGTTGCTAAGTTTACATAACTGACCTAAAAGCACTCTAGTCACTGGTAAGACTTCTATGCAAATTAGCCCAGAGCCCTGTAATCCAGGATCAGTGAAGAAGCCACTGAGCAGGCCGTGTGCATCTGTTCCATTACACAGTGAAAGTGAGAGTTCACAATTTAAGCAGAGTCTACACAAAATGGCTTTAAGTATCACAGACAATTAACATGGCACCAAAAGAATTCAACCTAGTAACATATACCTGACTGCAAAAAGAAGGCCTCAGATCCATCTACACAAATATGAACTTCCAGAGGTATGGTTATGAAAGTTTACTGAAAGAAACACATTTTTTACCTTTCTAACTACCACAAACAATTTCACTGTGCTTTAAAATTAACTTTTAGAGAAGGCTTTATTTGATACAAGCTCTCTCTCCTCAGTGTTTTATAGTAATTGAAAAGATAAAAGGCCAGTGTATTAACGCAGTAGTTTATCTAATACTTTAATGTTGCTTAAATTTTGTGATTCTGTTATACTAACATTTGAATATTAAAAAAAAATAATACATTGAACCCAACATTTTATATTGTTTATATCATGGACTTATAGTGAAATATAAAGCCATTTTTGTGGCTACTGGGAAAGATATCAGGAAAATTAAGCAACCTAGTAGGTAACTTATGATCGCATTAAGACAAACCATTAAGTTATTCTTACATAAGATATACCATCTAAAGTTCTTAAAGAACTTGCTAAAGCAAACTAATACTTAAATAGGGTGAGCTGTACTCATGGCAGAGGAAATGTACTTATATGTTTCCAAAGGCTCAAGTCACTGTCTTAACTGCAAGAGAAAGTCACCAACTGGATCATTCTCCACCCATGTTTCCTAAACTACAGAGAATGCAGACATGTGGCCAGGCCTCAGGTGTCTGAAAGAACAAAGCTTGGCAACACTTGTCTTTGATGATGGCTAGCGTGAGCAGTAATTGTACCGAAAACAAGTCTGCTTTCGCTGTGCTTACTAATGTTTTGTTGTGTTTTTTTGGCTTGAGAAAAATTAACAACCATAACGGTGACATCATTTTTGCTTCCTACCATCTGTGTCAACCCACCTTTCAAGGCTTAGGAGTTCACCATCCCTCTGTATGAACAGAGGTTTGAGCAAAAAATACATTCTTTCTCTTCCTGTCTGGATACTTCCCAGTTATATTTTATCCACATGAATCATGCATGTGTCTATCTACACACACACACTTTAGATTGAGCCCAAAATTTCTTAGTGAATCCCACCCCTATGACCCACAACTCAGGCCAAAATAAATTCGAATTCTCAGTCATACTTTTATTTATTCATATCCTTTACCAGGCATCCAAGAATCTATGGGCTACCGAGAATAAAAATAAACATTCTTGTAGAGAGTGACACTGACAAAATCATCACTATTAGTAAAGCTGCAAAAATATCGACTTGCAACCGTGCTGAGTGCTCCCACTGGGAACACTGGGAGGTGCTGACCTTGGTGGATGGGTCCAGAAAGTTCTTCTGGAGCAATTATCATTAAGCTTAGATGACAAGAGGGTACTGTGAGTCTTCAGGCAGAAAGAAACATACATACAACAAGCCCAAGACAGAACACAATCAGAAAAGAACTACGGCAGAGAAGAGGAGCAAGTCGGCGGGCTGGGCAAGCGCACCTTGGCCTTTATTCTATAAAATGCACAGAAGAAAACATCTCTGGACATCAAAGACCTACTGGAGACTCGGCCCAGTGGCCAGTGGAATCTAAAGCAAGAATGAATAAATACGTGGGATGATACCAAACTGAAAAGCTTCTACACAGTTAAAGAAAGGGTCACAAGCAGCCTGATAGAGAGATTCATCTGAAAATATATGAAGAAGTAACGAATGCCTTTATCCCAACAATAAGAAACCACTGGAGACTTTTGGAAAAGGAGCAAGAAATAGCACTGTCAGATGAGTCTGCAGAGTGATTACTTGAGCTCCAGCATGGCAGAGAAGCTGGAGAGAGGCAATGATTCGGACAGGCTGGCCACCTGCAGAAGGGACCTCCCTATCATCAGACCGGTGCATTTTCTGCCCTGGCTCCCATGTTCACTGAGAGCAGGGGACATTCCTCTCCTCACCCAGTGAGGCCAAGCTTTGTTCAAATGAATTCCAGCACCTCTGTAGTTCTTAGACTCTGGAGATGAGCAATCAGAGTGGTGGATCCTAGCGAGAGGCGACTAGTAAAGGAGTGTCCTCCTCCTGCATTCTTCCTTAGCTGGGCCTTTGAAAATTCACATCTGAAACATTTTATTTCTTAAATATATGCAAAGTGAACATCTGAGGAAGGACAAATTAATGAGAAAAAAGGAGCAGGGCTCACTTTTGTGCCCAAAGCTAATTTTTGAAAATGTGACACCTGGGTCTAATAAAACATTCAGTGTTAAATGAGGATTTGCATATGATACAAACCAACCTTCTATGTTTATTTTGTACACTCACACAATGCTCATTTTTCTTGACAGTTTCAAACTAGCCTCATTAAAGGCTGTAATTATAACATGGCCTTTTAAATTAATTATTTACTCCCCTCTCTAACTTGCAGGCAGAGGGCATACTGTTCCCGCTGCTCTCTGTTGTTACCTGGAACATGTGTGTGAATCATAGAATATTTACATTACGCTTAGGCTTAGATTTTCTTTTTATTTCATAAAGATCTCAATTTCATTGCTAAACACTTTATCTGCATTTAGAATATTTTAAGTAGAAGATATTCTACTTTTCATTTTCTGAAATATTTTGTTTATCCATTAACTAAAGACAGACAAAAACTGGTAAAGGAGGGGGAGACAGAGAAGGGGGTGAAGAGAGGGGAGAGGAGGAAGGAGGGAGGGAGGGAGGGAGGGAGGGAGGGAGGGAGGGAGGAAGGCCTACAGGTAGGGAGCCAAAAGCTTGCAGGCTGTAATGCTTATTCTACCAAGTGCGCTACTGCCCGGTCCTTGCGACTCCAAAATCATCAACTCATTGTATACCTTTTTTTTTTAAAAAAAAAAAAATTACTTATTCCCTTTTTGTTGCCCTTGCTGTTTTATTGCTATTGATGTCATCGTTGTTGGACAGAACAGAGAGAAATGGAGAGAGGAGGGGAAGACAGAGGTGGAGAGAAAGATAGACACTTGCAGACTTGCTCTACTGCTTGTGAATCGACTCTCTTGCAGATGGGGAGCCGGGGGTTGGAACCAGGATCCTTGCTCTGGTCCTTGAGCTTTGTGGCACGTGCATTTAACCCACTGCACTACTGCCTGACTCCCTGCTTATTGTGTATCTTAAGAAAGCAAAGAAGCTGTCATAATTCCAGGTTGGCTTGCATTGAAGCTAGACTAGTTACCAGGCCCATCCTGCCATATACTGTCAGCTTCCACAAATTATTAGTTTATATTATACAAAGCTCTGGTGATATTTAATTCTACAAGATAATGCAAGCAAAGTGACTTCCTGTAGCTTTTGTTCTCATAAAACTGACCCCCCAGTAAGTCTTCACAATGAAAACCTCTTACCTTTTGGTGGAAAATAGGATTTGCTTTCTGCTTTATGAGGCCAATCTACTACCAAAGGTCCAAATCTTCTAAAGCTGGCGGTTATTTCATCTTAGGAAACACAAGGATCTGCATTAGGAATGCATCTTAACGATTCTATAAAAAGCCTGTTTTTCAAGTTAGCTTAGAAACATGTAAAGTGTGAACAAGTGCAAAATATATACCTGAAAGCAGAAGTACACTAGAGTCTGCAGTGAGTACCCCCCCCCCCAACACTTCCTCTCCACTATTCCAAGCTTTGGGTCCATGATTGCTCAACAATTTGTTTGGCTTCGTATGTTAACTCTCTTTTCAGCCACCAGGTTCCAGATGCCATCAGGATGCCGGCCAGGCTTCCCTGGACTGAAGACCCCACCCATGTGTCCTGGAGCTCAGCTTCCCCAGAGACTCACCCTACTAGGGAAAGAGAGAGGCAGACTGGGAGTATGGACCGACCAGTCAACGTCCATGTTCAGCGGGGAAGCAATTACAGAAGCCAGACCTTCTACCTTCTGCAACCCACAACGACCCTGGGTCCATGCTCCCAGAGGGATAGAGAATGGGAAAGCTACCATGGGAGGGAGTGGGTTATGGGGATTGGGTGTTGGGAATTGTGTGGAGTTGTACCCCTTCTACCCTATGGTTTTGTTAATTTATCCTTTCTTAAATAAAAAAGAAATTTAAAAAAAAAGAAACATGTAAAGTCTATAAGAACAATTTAAATTATCATATAGCCTAAAATGAATTACAGTTTAAACACAAATTCATTTGAAAGTAGCAGACTAATTAATTCAATGTGGCTTTTTAATTTTAACAGGACAAGTTCTAATCCATACAATGAAAGCATTCAAAGTGAATGAGTTTATAGTAAGCCAGCACTAACGTAGTGAGGCCATAAATGCCACTGGCATGAAGAGCAGGCCAACATGAGCTCAAGTTCAATACAGAGCTCCTCTAAAGTTTGATAACTAAAACCGCTGGGAACAAAAACTTGTTAAAACATGATGTGAAAAGTTCTAATACTCATAAAATGTAAGGTCTCACACATACCAGGAAAGCACTGAAAGAAGTCTGATGAAAACCCCTATTAGACTGATTAAAACTTGGAAAACTGTTTTTTTTTTTTTTTTGCATGTCTGAATTTTGATAGAAATATTTCCTTGAATATAACTCTATTAGGTACAAGACTATCAGATTTCCCACAAATCCTGAATCTCAGACACTTTCTTTCGTTACTAATGTACATATACATCTTACATTTGTTTATCAGCATTTGGATAGCTTGACTTGGCTCCTTAGTTGTTTTTTTTTTTTTCCTGTTACTCTGGATTTCATAATCTCAAACTGCTTTTTTTTTTTTTATCCTTAAAGACTCATTATTCCAGACATGGTTTTTATGGCTGACCACCTTTATTCTATGTGTTATGGACATATGAAAAGCTTAACATTTTGGGGCCAGGTGGTGGTGCACCTAGTTGAGCGCACATGTTACAGTGTATAAGGACCCGGGTTTGAACCCCCAGTCCCCACCTGCAGGGGGAAAGCTTTGTTGAGTGGTGAAGCAGGTCTGCAAGTGTCTGTCTCTCTAGCTTCCCTCCTCCTCTCAATTTCTGGCTGTCTCTATCCAATAAATAAAGATAATAAAAAAATTTAAAAAAAAAGGCTAACGTTTCATATTAAGTATAGTCAACATGTTTATTATATTCAAATGTGTTCTGTATTTTGAAAATGTAGGTGGTGGAAGGGGCCTGGTGGTAAGTAACACTCCCAGCAGAGCACATAAGTTACAGTGATAAGGATGCAGGTTCAATCCCCTGGTTCCCTCCTGGAGAGGGGAAACTTAATAAACAGCGAAGCAATGCTTGAGGTGTTTCTTTCTCCCTGCCTCGCCTTCCTCTCTCAATTTCTTGGAACAAAAAGGCTGCCGGGAGCTGTGGATTCGGCATGCGCTGAGCCCTATCCATAACCCTAGAGGCAAAGAAAAAAAAAAAAAAGTAGGTGGCTGATTCCATAGTTCTGATACTGTGAATAGTGCAGTTTTGAACACGAGAGTACAAATATCTTTTTGAATTAGTTTTTTCCTGTCTTTTGAACATACCCCTAGGAGTGAGACTGCTTTACCCTAAATGCCCACTGACAGATGACTGGATAATGAAATGATGGGACACATATTGAATGGAGTACTATTCGGCCAGTAGACTATGTCACTGTTCTCACTGTGCTCACAGGACCAGCGATGATTATGCTGAGGCAGATCAAAGGTAACAGACAACTAGCACACAGCTTCACTCATGTGGACTATAACCTGCAAGGCAAGCAAACCTGAAAAAACCATGGTGACCCAAGTGTCTCTTAAATTAATTCTGTGAAAAGGGTGTAGATGTGGAAATACACACACATACCCACGTCAGACTACATTACTGAAATTTTATAAATGTGTAACAAACCAAAAGCTAATATAAAGTAAGTAAAATGCATATGGATTATGACTTTATGTATGAAAATACTACTTACAAAAAATATACAACAGAGGGGGCTGAGTGGTGGTGAGCCCTAGTGAACACCCACGTTACCATGCACAAGGACCCAGGTTCAAGCCCCCACTTCCCACCTATAGAGGAGATCTTCCTCCCTACCTTACCCTTCCCCCCTTCCCTCTCTAGTTCTCTCTGTCCTGTCAAATAAGATAATGGAAAAAAAAAAATGGCTGCTGGGAACGGTAGACTCCTAGTATCGGCACTGAGCCACAGCAGTAACGCTGGCAATAAGAAGAAAAATTAATTACTTACACACACATTGTGTATCGTCAGGTACAAGATATGGGAATCAACTTTGAAAACATTACTTGTCTCTGTATTCCAACCAGTGACAAAATGTTTAAATAGTGACGGATTATCTATTCTAACTGAAATCCTCTAGAGGTTAAAAAGAAAAATCCCCATCCATATTCTAGTTCAGATCACTGAATTTCCTTAATCACAGATCATATCCTTACCTTCATCAATATCTGGAGGAAGACCACCAACAAAAACTTTTCGAGAGAAACGTTCTATTCTCTCTCCATTTTGGTGCGCTGAATAGCATGTAGGTGAATTTAAAACACCGACTTGATCGTTATGACCATCATCTAGCAGGGCATCATCTATGGGAAAGAGGGAGGAACGGCCTAAAAAGAAAACAAAATGTGAGTCTCAGATAAGAACATGATACACCGACGACATCGATCAAAAAGCGAGAACACATTTAATGGCTTAGAATGTAAATAAGACCCAGACAATGACTCAGAGAAACTCAGACAGCTTAGGGTGTCAATTCCCTGGATTGAAGAGAGAAGCAGTCCAGAGAATGACTTGGAAGTGAACATATGACTAATGAAAACAAGCAGTAAGACACTCCCATCTTTCTCCATGGAAACAGCAAGAGTCTGGTTGGTGTGTGTGTGTGTGTGTGTGGGGGGGGTGACACTGGATGTGTAACAGGAGAATCCTTTAGAAATGGGTGGCAAAAAGCAGATGAAGCAGGCTGTCTAGATGAGAAGACAGGAGTAACTGTAGACACTGACATGTAAGGACTAAGCAACAATGTTTCCACAGAAGTTCTCTGAATTAACTTATCACACATGTGCCTGTTATATGAAAGGGCAGACAGGACTCTGGCACATGGGCAAAATGAACTTAGAGCCCACCGGAATCTAGCCGTAGGGAGCAGCTGTGTACAGGATCCGGCCCTTGTATTTGACCTTCTGCATTTCTCTGTACTGAGTCCGAATCTAGACACTGTGGCAATTAAAAATAACAAGTGTTCCTAATAAAATGCAGAACCCTTCTCTCAGGGGATGTATGTTTAGGAAAGATAAACTCTACAGTGCAGCCACACAGAAATCGAGGAAGCTTCAAAGCCCCTCAAAGGAAGCGTGCTGGAGAGAGAGGGGCAGTCTGGCTAGAAGCGAGAGGTTCCCTCAGCCCCGAGCCAAGCTGGATAGCAGCTATAGTAAAAAGGGAAGGTCGCAGTGCTGATAGAGGACATCATAAAGGAATATTCATAAATAGCTGTATTTGTAAGAACCTGGATTTTAATGCTTCAAGTGGGAGGAGAAACACAAGTGAGAGCTGGAAAAATAAATTGATTTGAGCAATAGGGAGCAGTCAAAACTGGCTGAAATGTAGGAAGCAAGCAGAATACACACTAGGACAATGCCCAGAAGGTTGGTTTAGCCTTGGATGTTGGGCTAACGCAAACAGTTTATTTAGCAGACGATGAACAGAACAGTAACTGGATGCAGTGACTTAGACAAGACTATGACTTTTCCTGTGCTGTAGGAAGATTTATGGAGCAAATATGGTTAAGATGGGTGGAAATGAGCAGGTTAGCACTTCTTCAAAACACTGATCTGAAATCAACAGACACCAAAACAAAGTGTACCATGAAAACTCAAACTATCAGTCTCAGGCATGGGGAAGGGAACACCAATCAATACAGATCCCATGAACATTAAAAGGCTAAATAAAAAGGACACAGTAACAACTTCATGGTACTAAATCTGACAACTCAGGGAAATGAACAAATTCCTTAAAATGTGACAAAATAGGCAAAAGAAGTGTATATAGTACGTAGAACTGGACAGAGATAGAGCTGAATGGCTATAGAAATGAGTATTCTGCCAAGTGCTGAACTAATCCAATCTGTTACTTAAAGATGAAACACTAGCTTGTTTTACATCCCTAGTTAAAATCAGGTAAAAACAGGGAGTCAGGCGGTAGCACAGTGGGTTAAGTGCACGTGGCGCTAAGTGCAAGGACCCGTGTAAGGATTCCGGTTCAAGCCCCCAGCTCCCCACCTGCAGGGGGGTCGTTTCACAAGCTGTGAAGCAGGTCTGCAGGTGTCTATCTTTCTCTCCCACTCTGTCTTCTCCTCCTCTCTGTCCCATCTAACAAAGAATCAATAACAACAACAATGATAACTACAACAACACTAAAAAAAGGGCAACAAAAGGGAAAATTACAAAAAGTCAGATAACAACATTTTAGGGAAAGGAAATGAGTATCAACATCCCTTATGAACAAGGAAGCCAAGGTCCTAAGGACAATATTGACAGGTTAAACCCAGTATACAGAATAAGGGGAGATGCACCAGGATTAAGTAAAAGTAAAGTCCCTCTGGAACGTAAGACTGGCGTTTAAAAATCAACAGACTGTAAGATTCATCACACTAACATGAAGAAATAGAATACTATCAACACCATCAAGTCCATAGATGTAAATACAACTGGTAAGCGTTCTGAAGCCATAATGATAAAGCTCTCAGCAAACTAAGGAAAAGTTGAGATGTGAAGAACCATCAAATACTTTCCCTTTGAGATCTGGAAGGATGCACACTCTCGTTATTTCTTTTTTTGAAAAATATTTTATTTATTTATTAATGAGAGAGAGAGGAGGAGAGAGAAAAAGAACCAGACATCACTCTGGTACATGTGCTGCTGAGGACTGAACTCGGAACCTCAAAAGCTTGAGAGTTCAATACTTGATCCACTGCGCCACTTCCCAGACCACACACTCTGGTTATTTCTATCTTACATATCAGTCTAGAACCAGTGTATCAAGAAAAAAAAGTTTAGGGACTCAAAATAATGAGAAAAAAAAGCACAAAGGAACAACAAAATCAGAAGACTTAGACATTCAGAGCTTATTAGCTGTGGTTAAGGTAGCAATACAGATGTTAAGACAGACAAAAAGCTAAATGGAACAGAGTTCAAAACTAGACTCATTACACAGAGTCACTAGATGATTTTCAAAGGTACAAATGAAGATATGGGAGAAACATGTTTTCACCTTTCATCAAAATGAAATAGTTTGATGCTTATCGAAAGACAACTATTATGTAAAAAGCTAAGCAACTGCTAGAAAATAGAACATAGTGAATAAAGAACTCTTATCCGTGAAGACAATTCAATAGAAGTGGATAAAGATTCATACTGTGACAGACCTCACATGGAAAACTACTTGAATATCTATAAGTAGGGAAAGGAGATAAACAAGTTGTGATTTATTCATATAATAATTTGTCAATAAAACAAATGATGACTGATAATTGCCCTTCTGTACAAAGAAACAGTCATGCTAGTTCCTTGCTGACCTGTGAAAATGATAAACATTTAAAAAGCAGTTACTTATGAGATATAAATAATGGTTCCTTCTTTTAGAAGGCAAGTTGACACAGATGTTCCTGAGCTCTTCACCACAGTATCAGAAGTGCTTTCACCGCTCTAGTAAGTTATACTCAAGATTTTTCACCTTGGGGCCAGCTGGTGGCACACCTGGTTGAGTGCACACCTTACCAGGCACAAGGACTCAGGTTCAAGACAGCAGTGAAGCAGTGCTGCAAGTGTCTCTTTCTCTTTCTCAATCTCCTTCTCCTTTATTTATTATTTATTTATTTATTTATTTATTGCCTCCAGGGTTATTTCTGGGGGTTCAGTGCCAGTACTATGAATCCACTGCTCCTGATGGCAATTTCTTCAATTTTATTGGACAAGACAGTGAGAGGTTGAGAAAGGAGGAGGAGGAGACAGAGAGAGAGACAGACACCTGCAAATCTATCTGCTTTACCATTTGTGAAGTTTCCCCCCTGCAGGTGGGGGACTGGGGGCTTCAACCTGGATCTTTGCACAGGTCCTTGTGCTTCACACCATGTGCATTTAACCAGATGTGCTACTGCCCCCCAGTTACCCTCTATCTTAACAAACGTAAAATAAATTAATGAAAAGGTCGGTCGTCCTGCTGCTGAAGCCAACGACAGACAAACATTAAGGACACTGATCAGCAAACTGTAGTCAAGATGATTTTTACACTGTGGTTAGGGGTTCACTGAAGTCTAAGGTTCTTTCTACTTTAGAAGTCATAGTAATTTACTGGGGCAGGGTGGTGGTGCACCGGGTGAAGCACACGTTACGATGCACAAGGACCTGGGGCTCAAGTGTCCAGTCCCCACCTTCGGGGGAAAGCTTTGCAAGTGGTGATGCAGTTCTCCAGGTCTCTCTCTCTTTATCGCCCCCTTCCCTCTCGATTTCTGGCTGTCTCTATCCAATAAATCAATAAGGATAATAATAAAAACATTTTTAAAAAGAAATTATTCTTTATTTATATCTAGATTGTTGAGGGGGGGGGAGAGAATATATATCAATGGCCGTGAGAACCAGACCGTCACTCTGGCACATGCAGTGCCACCGACTGAACTCTGCACCCCACACCTTTAGATCCGGTGCTCTAGCCACTGCACCATCTCCCAGGCTTCTGGAGAGATCCTAAGAGATTTTTAAAGAGTGAAGTACTTTAAGACAAAGAAAGGCAGAGGCAAAAAGAGGAGAAATGAGGAGAGAAAAAGTCCCTGAGGTAGAAGATAACTGCAGAAGTAGTAATAGTCGGATAAAATAGAGATTATTATGAACTAAGTGCTCAGAAACACTCTATAAATAGAGCTTATGCTAAGATAGTAAAATGTAACTACCTATAATTAATGAGTAAAATGTGTAGTAGGAAAAAAAAAAGTTACAACATCAACATTAGAGGAACAAAGAAGAGGTCAAAGGGCAAAAGCCATCTGCTCAATCACAGACAATCAGAGAATGGGATGGGGTGGCAGAAAGCGAGGGAACAAGGTAGGCCAGCTGAGAGGCAAGAGTGGGGAAGAGGAGCTGGAGACCCAGTTCACTCTGGTGCAGGAAGACAACAGGAGGTGATGGGTGTGGTGTGCAGACCCCTATATCACAGGGAGCTAAGAAACTCTACTCTTGTCATGGCTGTCCAGTAAGCCATTATTTAACCCCACAAAGTGATTGAAAAAAATCACCAGTGACGAGATGATGAGAACTTAAACAAGGACTTTAGAATGGGAAACCACAAGCCTTTGCACCAAAGTCAAGGACTCAGGAGGAGCGCAGAGGGGGGTCGGGTCCTTGTGCAAGATGGCGGCAGGAACTCAAGGTGGGGGTCAGTGTGCTCTGTAGACACTGTCACCAGGAGAGGAGAGACTATCCAAATGCTGACAACTCTACTGGAAACCACTAAGCACCACCACCACCACCACCACCACCACCACCACCACCACCCCACCCCACCCCCGTGAGATTTTAAAAGGCAGGAATAGAAACAAATATGCCCTAAGAAAAGAGGAGCATGCTTCTTCTAGCCTGCAAACAAGCTCTTCTAACCAGGCACACGGGTGCTCCAGAATGAGGGGTGGCAACGACCGTGGGGTAGCATCTTCACAACTGCTATTACTCATTTCAAAATATTTTCAAGAGTTTAAGAATGTATTCCTGGTCCTAGAGACACTGCCATCTAGCAGTAACATTACTCCGAGTTCCCTGTGCTGAAGTTACGAGCATGCTTGCACCCAATCCTTACCTGGCGCCCTGGTGTGAGCGCAGTCAGAGAAGTCTGACTTGGGTGGGTGTGTTGACGTGCGCTAGCACTGATCATTAAACGTGGCTGTTCATATTTCAGCCTTTCTTTGGAAGCCTAAATAAAGATTTCTTTCAATATCTCAATGGGAGACTGGCGGGAAGAGTGCACAATTAAGCAGCTTATGGCTTAAAAATGGTCACGGTTCCTTCATCTCAACATATTATTCTGTACTTTTAATGATAATTACTCTAAAAATATATAAATCAGTTTGAAATTAAGGATGAGTGTGCTATTCTTCCCATCTCCCAAGGTCCTAGCGGCAATCTGTTGGCATCAATAACCCAAAATGTGTGATGGCAAAGCCAAGACAGGTGAAGCTGGGGGGCATGGCAAGTGGTTCACCTCATACAGAACACAGGTCACCATGTGACAGGACCAGGCCTCAAGCCACAGCCCACCACATGAGAGCAGCTACAGAGAGTTCTATGAGCAGTGGAGGGATGCTGGGTCTCTCTCTCCTCCCTACGTCTAGAGCGGGGGGAAAAAGACACTGGGGTGGTGAACGCATACAGAAACTGGGCCCTAGTGAACAGCCCTGGGAGTGGGAGAGATTCAGAACTGATCTCTCTCCAGTAGCACTTAACCCTAACTAGACCTGTAGACAAGTGTTTCTCCAAAGCAAAGAACTTGAGAGTCTGGAGTATAACTATCATCCAAGGATCCTTTGCTCTAATAGTAGATCTGTTCTTTACTCAAAGTATGAATAAGAGATTGAATTAAAGCATTAAGGATAACATAGTGCCCTATGATTCTTACGCTGTCTCTTTTGTAGATTTGCGAAGAATATACTTTCCTTAAAATTTGCTATGGTTGGGAAGAGGCGTAGAACAGGCAGTCAAGTCACTCTTTTCATGGAGAAGGGGACTGGCACAGGTTTTGTTTGTTTTCTGTAAAGGTCAGATTGTAAATATCTAAGACCCTGTAGACTATACTCTTGTTTCTTCTGCTTGAGTCTTGTCATCATTGCAGCTCCAAAGCAATCAGATAAAAAGGACACAAATGAGTGTTGCAATAAAGCTTTGCTTACAAAAGCGGGCAGTCGGGCCTGTGGACCACATTTGAATGGACCTTTGTCTTGTAGTGCTTACTCCCCTGACAGTCATCAACAGCGTGCATCTAAGGTGGACTTCATCCTTAGTCCCAGCATGAAAGGATTTGGTCCTTGTGACATTAGGGGGTGAATATTTACTCTGGCTACTCAGAAGATTACTTAAGAATCAAATGAGTTCTAATGGAGTCCGAAAATTCTAGGCCAACTTCAAAAGCAAAACAGCTTTAATAATTTAGTAATTAAATAATTTTTTAATAACTTGCTGTTCCAGCACATTGACCTGATGGCTGCACTGTACATATCAGCCCACCCTCTCTAACTGAACTTCCATGATAATGCTCCCTTAAAAATCATTCCTCGTGTCTTTCCATGCTACACATAATCTGCTCTCCAAACCCTGGGCTTAAGAGCTACAAGAGAATATGGTGCTTAGTACCATTAACTGAAGCAGATTCTTTAGATTACGTAGTACATTCTGTACACTTTTCATTCCTTCTAGACACAAAAGTCCTTTAATCCTTTATTAAGGGGGCAGATTGTAATATAGAACTATGTCAAGTTGAGAGACAAGCAGTTTAATCTGTTCTTCTCTCTCCCCCTCGTGACCCCAAACCAACTCCAAGCAAAGACCAGTAGAGTATGTTCTCATAATGGAAGAAACAATCAAATCAAATCAAATGGCAGACACTGTCCAGATAATTCTGCCATATTGAAGATATTTTCCCTCCTTCCCAACCCTACTTCCAGGCAGCTCTGGAGTATTTTTATGGCTCTCAGGAGACAGAGATACGTAGAAATTTCAGGTCCTGGGAGTCGGGTGGTAGCGCAGCGGTTAAGCGTATGTGGCGCGGAGTGCAAGGAATGGCCTAAGGATCCCGGATGGAGCCCCTGGTTCCCCATCTGCAGGGAAGTCGCTTCACAGGCAGTGAAGCAGGTCTGCAGGTGTCTATCTTTCTCTCCCCCTCTCTGTCTTCCCCTCCTCTCTCCATTTCTCTCTGTCCTATCTTAACAAGGATGACATGAATAACAACAATAACCACAACAACAATAAAAAACGGGTGACAAAAGGGAAAATAAATAAATACAAAATAATTAATCAAAAAAATTTTCAGGTACCAACTTAAAAAGCAGGAAAAGTTACCTTTGCTCTTTTTAATTCATTTCCAGTAAATTTCATATTATTACCACCTAGAGTCAGCTTGATGTAAAGTTGTTACTGACATTATTATAGAAATTAAAATATACAAAGTCATTTTGGTAGCGATTTGATTTGACTACAGGCAAGCAGGAAATCTTTTAAATAAAAACAGCCCCTCTATTCTATGCCTTGGGCACAAAAGTGAGTTAAAGGTGGCAATTAAGAAGGAAAAACAGTTCTTCTGAAACTGGACTACAAAGTGAAAACGCCTTGCAAAAATATTTTTGTTCACCCATGATTCTGCTGGAATCATGCCTTGTTTCTGGTAAGAGCTATGTCAGCTCAGTGTGATATATTCCACATGAACAGATTTTTGACTTTTTTTCAAGTGTTGAAATGAATGATTAAGAGCACTTGCTTTAATGGGCCAACCATGGAGCCCTTAAAGGGGGTCCGTGGTGGTTAGAGGTCATCACTCTGACAGTGGCATTATAAATAAGGGCAAAGAATGAGTCCACAATAGGAAGGGAGTTGGTCTAGTTCTAGTTCCTTGTGATTCATCCCTTTGACATCTTAAGAGCTTCACGGTATTCAGAGTATTTTCAAGTTCAAACAAAACCTCTCAGCAGCATTACCCAATGAATATATTTTTCATCTGACCATCAAAAAAAAAAAAAAATACAAGCAAACTCGTAGTCTTCACATAGAACCTACTAAACAAATTACCAATGTCTTTTGACTAGAGAGGAAAATTCAGGTGTTCCTTCCCATACTAAGCCAAGTTAAGTGTATTCTAAGTTCTGCCAGTCTATTCTAAAAGCTTCTAGCTGAAGCTTTAACTCCATGTGGGAGTCAATCTTCCTTTTGCCAATGATGGATGGCAGCTCTGAAGCAAAGGAAATACAACCAGAAGTAAGTTCCTATTCAAAAGCAGAAATCTGTTTTTCCTTAATATTCACAATCTGTATCAACAGAAATGAGATAAATAACCAGGTTTTTTAATACCTTGTGTTCAGAACTTTCTAGATCAGACTTGCAATGGGGCATGCCAAATTAGATGTAAATCACTAAGGTCAAAAGGCTAAGAGTAAAACAGAACAATCCTAAATTACTGTATGATTTTAAAAATACTCCAAAACTGTAGGATGGCAAGTGGATTTTATCAAATGAACTAAGGAAATACATTACGAGAAGTACATTATAATTAAATAACATAGCTGCGTATTTGTAACGGGTACTAAAATTCTAAACTTGCATTCTTCTTATCTCAGTCATGCTAATAGCAAGTTATTCAGCTTCAGTTTTCTAAGTTGTGCTGTATTTTAGTTAAGGGATTTAGAATACTGCTTAAAGTACAAAGACATTGGCCTAAACATACGAGAGAACCAGACTTCAAAAGTGAAGTTAAATTCAGATTACTGTGAAATACAAAGTTGGATACCAATTACTTAAAATTAAAACCAATTACTTAAAAACCAATTACTAGTTTCCATCATCAGTGATGGCAAAAGTTTTGCATAATTGTTTCCTAAGGACACACCCACCCTCATGGTCAGATGGAGATAATGTACTAGGGGGCCAGGCAATGGTTCACCCAGAAAAGTGCACCCATTACAATGTATACAAAAACCCAGCTTCAAAGCCCTGGTCTCCAACTGCAGGGGGCAGGTTTCAGAAGCAGTGAAGCAGGACTGCAGGTGTCTCTCTTCCTGTCTCCCTCTCTATCTACCTCTCCCCTCTCAATATCTCTCTATTCAAAAATCAACAAATAAAATTAAAAGAAAAGGACAGAAAGGGGCACTATTATTATTGTCTGTCTTCTCTGATTCATTCAGTGGAGACAGAGGGTCAAGGAAGAATCTATTTATTTGACACATAAGACAATGTAAATATCATGATTATTGCTCAGAGGGTAACTTAGCAGTACATTACTGCTTTGACTTTTCATCCCTTATACTTTTCTCCCTTGCAATTTCTAATTTCTCCACATTAAAGAAAAAAAAACGACAAAAGTTAAGGATGGCAGCTGCCACCTGGAAGGCATCACACTTCACATCACACACTCCACAAGCCCTTAGAGGAAAGGTATCCTGAGCAGAAAAGGAGTAGAGAAGAAGAGTCATTGCATCAGAAGACACTGCCATTCTGGTAAAAGGATTCCAGTATTTCAGTGTTCACTGGGAGGAAACATAAAATTAAATACCACCATGAAGGCAATCAATCCATTACAGACTTAGAAGAGAAATCATCCTGTTGTCACTAGAATTCATTAAACACATTTCTGATGCAAGCTATAAATAATATCTCTTATTTGAAAAGGAAAAAAAGGTAATTTTAAAAAGTTAAAAGTTTGACACTTTAAAGTAGACAATTTATTAAATGACTATTAGTATGAAAGTATGCTTTAAAGGTTAATGCATTTAGGATTAAAAACTTTGACAACTACTCAAATCAAAAGACAATTTGTGAGATTCACACTGCATAAAAAATCTGGCATAGTTAATTACAACATTGATCAGTAAAACCCAATAAGGAACAGTGAGACACAGCAAACAAATAAATTACCTCGTCTTCGCCCATAACTCCTTGCTGCATGTAAACAAAGGACAAATTATAAAACGTCAGAACTCAAAAGAAGCCCACATATACAAATACTTGTGACACGAAAAACTATGTGGGCATCTGGAAATTAATGCTACTGAGAGTTACGATGTCACCATCTAACATCTGTGCTATGTTTTCCCATTTATTACATGTAACATTTGCAATATAAAATGTGAAATATGCAACAGTATTCATTCATGCTGAAATCCATAAATAAATATCTCACTTGATCAGGATAGAATATGTAACACTTTATAATAAAATAACATCCTAAATAATGCTTCTGTCGAATGGGAACTTGAATTAAATCTTAAGTTTTTCTACTTATTAGAACACTGACATATATGGCACACAGAATCCAACAATGAGGTATTGAGAGGCAATTCACACTGCAACAAAGCCCAGCACAGAAAAAGTACTGGAAGACCCAGAAGAATGTTACCTGAATTTTACTGTCTAGGTTTTGTAATATTTACAAAGTGTCCTCTCGTATTTGTTCTCCTAGAGCACTGCTCAGCTATGGCTCACGGCTGTGCTGGGGATTGAAACTCAAGAGCTCAGAGCTTCAGGCATGAAAGGTGGTTTGAAGAAACTTTATTCCTTCTCCCCTGTTCTCAAAGGTTTTTTCTTTTTTTTTCCTGTTTGTTTTTGCCAACAGGGTACTGGAGTTCAGTACCTAGAGGATGACTTCACTTCTAGTAATCTTTTTTTTTTTTCTTTACAAAATAAAGAGGAAAAGAGAGCCAGGTATAGTCCTGCTCCTGCACTTGTGAAGCTCCTCCCTCTGTCTTGGGGACGAGGGGCTTGAAGGAAGTCCTTGCACCCAACATGTGCACTCTAAGCACTGAGTTACTGCCTGGCTCAGACTCACAAGGGGCTTCACTAGAAAAACAAGCCTCAGAGATGGGAGAGGTCAGCTGGGGGGGAGGGGGGGGGAATCTCCTGCACTTATTCACTTTGAGTCCTACCAAATGGCCCAATGGCTAGATGTCCCACCCTTGCTTTAGAAGGCTGAATCCTTGAAGTCTTATGACAGAAGACCTGGAAATGGTCAATGGGCCCCAAATATTTCACCGCCAGTGCAGGTCTTGAATGCTGGACTTCCTGCATAGCTCTGGGCCTGTTCTAATAGCAGCCAGTACATAAACTTACTGTGGAATGTGAGGGATGAACACTTATAAAACAAATGAAACTCTCCTAAGTGTAAAGTCAAATTGTGAAATACGCAGTCTTAATATTCCGTGATACAGTTAAGAAATTTAATGTCATCAAGACCAGTTCCTGTTCTTAACTAAACAGTGAAAATATGTTCACAAGATTCCAGTTTTCATCACCTCAGTTTAAACAACTGTTTAGAAATTTTCTCCCTTCACTTTATTTGAGTAATTTTAGACTCCTCCAAAGAACTCCATTAAATTTATGGAAAAACCTCAAGATTCCAAGTCTCCCACTACCAAAAACAGCATTGACCTTAAATGTTCCCTATTCTCTGTCATGGAAATAACTAATCTCATTTTATTTTATTTTATTTTATTTTATTTTATTTTATTTTATTTTATTTTATTTCACTTATTGATGACAAAGGAGGCGAGAGAAAGAACCAGACATCACTCTGGTCCATGTGCTTCCGGGGATCAAGCTTAAGACCACCTGCTTGAGAGTCCAATGCTTTACTCACCGTGTCAACTCTTGGACCTCTAATGTCTTTTCTACCAATATTTCTATGCAAATTTCTGGGGGCATGCTGCACTACATAATAATTATTAATGATTAATCTACTAATCCCCTATTACTGAGAAAAAAATCATTAAATGATATTCGTTTCGTTTGTAAAAAGACTTCTTTAAGGTCAGAAAGATGGCACCAGTGTGGCTGATGCCTCAGGCAAAGATCCCAGGTTCAATTCCAAACACCACAATAAACTAAGTGTTCTGGTAAAAGAGACTTCTGCAGATAACATGCCCTTTTCAAACTAATTTAGAATAAATTAAGTAGATTTGGTAAGTACAACTATGTTTAGAATATTAAATTTTAGACATGCATGTATTTTATTGCTTTTAAATTACACCTCATACAAAAATAAATAAATAATTGTATATATACACACATAATTTTAAAACATTTCTTTTTTTAATATTTTATTTATTTCTTTTGTTGCCCTTGTTTTATTGTTGTAGTTATTATTGATGTCAGTGTTGTTGGATAGGACAGAGATAAATGGAGAGAGGAGGGGGAAGACAGAGAGGAGGAAAGATAAGACACCTGCAGACCTGCTTCACCACCTGTGAAGTGACTTCCCCGCAGGTGGGGAGCCTGGGGCTGGAACCAGGATCCTTCTGTGGGTCCTTGCGCCACATACGCTTAACCACCGCACTACCGCCCAATCCCCCCCCCCCTCCGGTTTCTTCTTTTAATGAAGATAGTAAGACTATGAGTAAAGCCTGAAACCTTTCCTGGACGCTTACTTCAGAGTTTGATGCTGCACAGCCATTAACTGTACTAAGTCAACCCCTTGCTACAAAAAGAAAACAGGATGATCCCAACATTTCCTTTAGAGCTGACCTTACATACTGGCTCTCAGCTCCAGTCATAGTAGCTTGAATCAGGACAGCTGGATTCGGGGACCAGCAAACAAACTAAACCAGCTGGAAATATTTAAAAGTTAAAAGTTCTCTTGATATAAAACTAAAGAAATACCTTTATCTCTTTAAAAAAAAAAAAAAAAAAACAAGGAAATACAACCCTCCCAAACAAAACTCCTTTTTAAGATCCACAGTAAACCTATCACCTAACTCCACTAACTTCCATCAACATAATAAAATGACTGGTGGTATGTTCAACTTTCCTGTTCCCATGACTTAACATCCTATTTACAACATCTGCCTTCAGAAATGCAATTTCATTATGGAGTAAATTGTCTTAACTAAAAGATATGCATAAATTCTCCCCTCCCCTGTATGCTCTGGCTTACAAATATGTTCTGGCTATAGGTGGTTCACCACAGCAAATCTGAATTTCAAACTAGCTTGTTCCTACTATCCCCTGTACTGCTGCTCTGTACCCTTTTGAAAAATCTTATGTTCTAATAAAAATGCAAGCCATTAATCCCCCCCCCCACAAAAAAAAAACCTATTTTCCTTGGGAGAGGGATAAGGCATGCCAACCTAATCTAAATATAAAAAAATACTAAAGAACACATCATTTTGCACAGATTTTTACTATAGTGGAAAAAAGGCATTTTATCTTTTTTATGAGTGATGGGTAGTTTAAGAATATAAATTTTCAAGGTACGATTCTAACATCAGACATTATGAAGCTTCTGGTTTTCAGGCAATCTGCTCACTGCTATGCAACAGGACTCTACAATACTCTAGTCACTCTGTGTCTGCCTCCAGCAGCCAGTCCCACTCACCCTGAGGAGCAAGACTCAGGTCTGTTGAGTAGGATGGATCTGCTGCTGTTGTCTTACTATGGCGTTTCTCATAGTTAAGCTGTTTGTTATTTTTTATAGTTCATTGTTTTTAAATCTATACAAGTGCCAGAAACATACAGCTGGGGAATTATATCTCTTTCTATAATGGGGTTAGCAGAGGCTTACAGTTAACAGTCTGCCCTTGGTACTTCATAATGTTACTGGACTATCTGATCTTTATCCAGTTTACCTACTCATCACTTACTTATCTAAAATGTTTAGCTATAACATTCGCTAGTCAGAAAGTGGAGTCATAAAATCCTGAGTTTTTTAATCTATAGTTATATACTTACCTATATTTAACTTTTATTAAGTGGATTCAAGCCAAGTACCACTACATTATTACTGATTCCTGACAGTCCGCAGGCTTCTCCATGTGCAGTGGAGACAGGGCTATAACCTGGGTCCCACACGACAAAACAGGTGCACTCTGGAGATGAGTTATCTAGCCGGCCTTAAAATGCTCTTAAAGCCCAACTATCGTTCTTATAGGTCTGAGGTGGAATCTCACTGGACTTTTAATTTGCATCTCTCTAATGATAAGCGAAGTGGAGCATTTCTTCATGTCTTTGGCCCACTTCCTCCTCTCTCTCTCTCTCTCTCTTTCTCTCTCTCTCTCTCTCCCTTTCTCGTTGTTGTACTATACCAATTCTTTATAGAGGTTTGCTATCAGTCACTTGTGGGCTGTGGGATGTGCAAGTCTCTTCTCTCATTTACCAAGCTGTCTGGTTATCCTTGTGTAGTTTTTTCTTTCTATGTGTAGAAGAAACTTCATTTTCATTTTTCATTCCATTCCATTCCCATTTGTTTATTTTTCATTTCCCATGCCCCCTGGGGTTGAGTCTCCAAAGACATCTTTGATGGAAGATTCTCTCCTGTGTCACCAATGTTTCCTTCTATATATTTTGAAGTTTCTGCTTTAATATCCAAGTCTTTGATCCACTTTGATGTGATTCTGGTGTGTGCTGCAAGCGGTGGTCTATAGCGTCACATTTCTCATGTGGCTGCCCAATTTTCCCAGCACCATTTGCTGAAGAGAATTTCTTTACCCCCACTGAGTGGTTTTGGCTCACTTGTCATGCAGTAGGTGGCTGTGCATGTGTGGAGTTTCTTTCAAGGCCCTGACTACCACACAAAGGCTAAGCCCACACTGTAGGAAACACTTCCTGAGAATGACTTACTTTTATTGACTCAAACACTTTTTATTGGTAGTGATAAACAGTTTCTTCCAGTTTTAGCTTTGGCCTTCAAATGATTGGAGACATATGCCATCTCAATTTTACATTCACCAAAGAAAACTTAACCGGCTCTTTTACTCACAGGACATGAATGCTATTCTTTCGGAAGCCTTCTGTCACTGTTTATCATGATCCTTGGCCATACTAACGTCTATTTCTAGAAACTGTTCTAGATACTCTGTGAATGAATTCACTCACTTCTCACTAAAATTCCAGAGGCAGGCAATATCTCTCTTTAAATCATGAAGCTTCAGAGACAAGGTAAAGTTAGATAATTTATCTAAGGTCACACAGAAATAGCAGTTTGGATTTAAACCTAGATAATCTGACTCTAGAGTCTGTGATAACAAAACCACTATGAGTGACTAGAATACCGCATGAAATACTCATGCAGAGTTGGGGGAGGGGCGGAAAGAGCACAGCAGTTCATGTAACAGGCTTTCATGCCTGAGGCCCCAAGGTCTCAGGTTCAATCCCTGGTACCAACATAAGCTAGAACTAAAGAGTGCTCTTTAAAAATAATAATAATAGTAATAATAATTTTAAAAAATTATTCTAGTTAAAAATATTTATGTATCATTATCAAATGTTGATTTTCAAAACTGAAAAAAATTAACTATGTTGTTGTTTAAGTAATATGCATTCATCAGTTTCATAATAGTGAGTTCAGTCTGCTAAGTAGCTGAAAAAAAAAAGTTTCTGTTTTTTGTTTTTAGATGGAGCCAGAGAAGCAGTGAGGCACAGAGAGAGAGAGAGAGAGAGAGAGAGAGAGAGAGAGAGAGTAAAAGAAACCACAGCACTGAAGATTCCTTCAGTGCATGGGGGTGAGGGCAGGCTAGAACCTGGGTCATGCAAATGGCAAAGCAGCGCACTATCTGAGTGAGCTATTTTGCCAGTTGAGGAATAATTTAAAAGTAGATATATGCATCGAGAGGCTACCGAGCTGTCAGAAAGTCCTGACGTATTTTCCTATGCCAAAAAGTGTCATAACTTTCCTGACAGCCCAATACAATAATGTGGTACAAGCAGAGGTTTGTTATTAATTAATTCCTCTCTCTCCCAGGGAGATGATATATCAGTAACAAGACTATTGGTCTAATTGATACAGATATAACTGAATTACAACTACTTTGAAATAGCATAAGAGTATTTTCCCTGTACATTTTAGTACTTCTTTTTGTGTGTATAAAAATTACAGAAATTCTTATTATTTAAACACTAATTTACTTTACAGATAAGCACTTTTTTACTATCCCACTCATGACCAATGATCCTAAATTAGCATAAAGTATTTTTATTTTTTATACTTATTTGTCCCTACTGATCTAAACACATTTTGATGGCCTAAATCCTTGACAAAGAATGCTTAGAGTTTCCAGGAAGACTACACACACACACACACACACACACACACACACACACACACACACATCCATCCTAAAATGGCATACCATGAAAAAGCCTCACATGATAAAAAGAAAGTGTATATACAGTATATAGGATGCAACTCTTGCCTGAAACATTCTTTAATCTACTATGTGATGAAACATCTTCAACTGCTTACAAGGACTTAAGGAAACTGACGAAATCCGTTACAATGTTTAGTGTAACTGAAAGTAAAAGCTATAAAAGTAATGTGGTTATTAAAAGCTCTCTGCTACACGCGACTGACATGTTACTATGATTACCATGTTCTTCTGGAATTATCCGACTGAGCAAAGATTCATCAATGTGAGAGTATCTGTGTGTGAGCTATCGAATGATCTCACAGAATGCTTTACTTCAGATGAATTTAACAGGATGTGAAGTATATGCAAATTTAATTTTTTTCCCCACTGGAACCCCCCCTTTTTTTTAGAAGTTAAAATAGAAATGTGAATATTTGGCACAAAGAGTATTCAGAAATTAGTTTAGGATGTCAGGAGAGAGGTGTAATTCACAGTTTCCTAACACTTATGATGACCTTAAAAATCATACCATAGGAAAAATAAAAACTGCAATACATTTTCAATTTTATCAGATAAAATCCAAGGATATAAACTTTAGTTATAGAGACCAGTTGCCCAGCTATTCAAATAACATGCTTTTAATTTTTTTGTTTGTTTTGGAAGAAAAACAATGAATAAAGAAGTCCTGCAATGAATGCAATTTCTAGCAGCTTTCTGGTCAAAGTGCATGTAAACACTAATTCTGAGTTCATGCCTGTGGCCTACTGGACTGATGTGAGAACTAGCCTGGACATGCTGTAACCCAGAATGAGTAGTCTGGCCCAAGTTGAGCACCCTGACAATTCTCCCTCTAACCATTCATTCATAAAGGCCCTCAGAGAGACCACCCGGCTTAGTTAAGGCTGAGACACAGTAGGTACCTATAACACATAACTGTTACAAGTCAAATAAATCATCACTAAGCAATCATCTCACCTAACACTCTCCCCTCTGGACTCCTCTCCTTAAAAAAATCCTACCTACCGTGACAATCTCCAAAGCAGCCTGGACCTTAGTCCGCCTTTCTGTCTGAATTCATTTACACGGTTGAGGCTGACAGTGGCCAATTTCACTGCCATCATTTGATAACAAAGCTTCAGGTGACATAGGAGTCAACTCCCATGACAGAACGGTGTCTTTATTTATTTTCATAGTTGAGTATTACTTCCAGTATCCTTTCTCCCTATTCTCTCTCCTCACTCAACCTCTGGTTTAAAAATGCCTGTGTGAGGAGGAGTATCCTAGCAGCCTGCAGCAGACGCAGATGTGCGGTGTGTGGCCTCCCTCTGAGTGCAGGGAATACACACTGAAACTAGAACCTGCTCGCTCTCTCTCTGGTAACCGGACTCTCTATTTAGTGTGATTACCACATTTAGAAAATGGTCAGTATATTCCTCGGTTTAAAACTATTCCAACTAGGGGCCAGGTGGTGGCACACCTGGTTGAGCGCACATGTTACAATGTGCAAGGACCCAGGTTTGAGCCCCTGGTCCCCACCTGCAGGGGGAAAGCTTCACAAGTGGTGAAGCAGGGCTGCAGGTGTCTCTCTGTCTATCAGCCCCATCCCTCTCAATTTCTGACTGTCTCTATCCAGCAAATAAATAAAGATTAAAAAAAAAGTTTAAAAAAATATTCCAAGAAACAGGTCCTGGGCATTTTGCAAATATTATGTCATTTAACTCACACTATGAGCCTTGAGACTGGTTTTCTCATTTCATAGACGGGAGAAACTAAAGCCCACAGTTTACCATGTTCATATTCTAAACTATTTGGTATTCGTCTCAGAACTCTCTCTCAAGTCTGATCAGTGGATTAAGTTGCTGTCAAAAATAGCCAATTCAATAACTGCTTTGCTAGACAGAACACATTCACACTTCGAACTTGGCTTTTTGTTCAAAAAGGGCTAGATCTTTCATTTGATACTTATCAGGATTAACATATCTGTATGGCGAGCACTCAGGGAAGCACGTATTTAATCATCTTGATTTACATGTTAGTCAATTGTAAACAAAAAGTATTTTTATAAAACTCACCATTTAACATCAACAGACTGTCAGTTCCTGGATGCGGGTAGCTCAACCGACCTGTAAAAAGACAAAAATGGAGTTTTACAGTTATGGGGATTTTGAAAAGAAAAGGAAAGAAAAAGGGGGGGAAGGGCTAAGATGAGGAAATTATTGAGCACAGTGGCATATGGATTAAAAACTAAAGTGCTATTGATTTTTTATATTTATTTATTTACTCCCTTTTGTTGCCCTTGTTTTATTGTTGTAGTTATTATTGTTGTTGTTGATGATGTCATCGTTGTTGGATAGGACAGAGAAATGGAGAGAGAAGGGGAAGACAGAGAGGGAAAGAGAGGGAAAGAGGAACCTGCAGACCTGCTTCACCGCTTGTGAAGCCACTCCCCTGCAGGTGGGGAGTCGGGGGCTTGAACCGAGATTCTTATGTTGGTCCTTGTGCTCGGCGTCACATGCGCTTAACCTGCTATGCTACTGCTAGACTCCCAGTGTTACTGTTTTCAGTTACAGTGTATTAACTAAAACTATTCTCAACACTGGGGATAAAACAAAACACACTTAACTAAGGTTCTAGATTATGAGGACATAATGTGATTTGAGAACAGTGCCTATCAGTCAAAGTCCATCTGTGTCCTGAAGCATAAAATCAATGTAGTATCCTGCTATTCCAAACTGAATGAATAACATGGATGTTTAAAATAATTTTTAAAGGGAGTCTGTGGTTTTATCTACAGATCTTATTCTCAAAATTGAATGACAATAATTTCCTTAGAAAAAAAGAATCAAAATATAAAAATAAACTACTTGCAAGTTGCTGTTTAATTTGATGTGGATTTTACAGTTGTATTTTGGGGTCTAGAGTAATTAGCACAGTAGTTTATGCACCAGGCTTTCAGGCTTGTGGCTTGGAAGCCCCAGGTTAAATCCCCAGCACCACCATAAGCCAGAGATGATCACTGCTCTTGTTCAAAAACAACAGCAAAAAGTTGTATTTAATGAAATACCTTAAATGTATTATTGCAGAGGTTATTAAGAATTTAACTTGCTTCAAGATTAAAAATGATGTAAACATGCAAAAGAGAAACTGTTAAAGCTTAAGAGAATAGCACTCAAATCTGCCATTAGCTGGTGTGGAGGGACAACCTCACTCCAGACAGCTGTGGAAAAGCAGTAAGGCACACACACACATACCAAGGCTTATCCAACACTTGTACGTTCTTAAGACTTGTCTGACTCTGACAGACTATCAGAAAGTACAAGAGAACTCATTTAGAAAAATACTAGAAATCACATCTCTGTGAGATTGAATTTTAACGACTTTCACCTCAGCCCCTTCCGAAAGACTCTGTGAGAGTGTGTTGGGTGTGTTGCCACCGCAAGGGTGACCCTCACAGGCGACTTGAGACGGGATCTGACCTGGTCAGGAAGTAGTACGGATTGGCCGTTGACATTTACCAGCTTTCCAAGTGTGCCCTGAATTCTAAAGGTCTTTTATTATCCTCAAATACCCCCATACAAAGCAGGCTGTAAGTTGAATTTTGCTTTATAGTAAACTTAGAAAGAACCTGCTTACAATGCAAAGTGAGTGGTGACTAATTCAATCCTGACATTCAAATGTATCAGATATATGAGCAGCCATGGCTATGCACACACACTGTGTCTGTGCTCAAAATGAACTGTCTAGCACACTATTTCCAGACCCAACACAGTTCAACAGAGCAAATCCCAACAGTCCTTCTAAGAATAATTTGCCACTTCTTATTCAGTTTCATACAGATGACAGTAGTCATCTAATGATTTCTTAAAGCTGTCACACTCTATATAGACGGTAAGCTTATCGCTGTGAGATCTTAGTAATACAGGACAGAGGAACAGGAAAGCAGATACAAGAGGCAGAGACACTGCGAGGTGGGAAGCAAGACATTTCCTAACTGGATTGCAGCTGTCTGCTTGGATAGTGCAGTACGGAAATGCGCCCATGTCCCATCACCTTGCTGTAGATGACTGACGCTAGAGGGTGGTTTCAGAGACCATGAACATATTACTGTTATTTCTAGCTTGAGACTGAAAATCACAACTCCTTTACAAGTGGCTGGCAGCACTGCTCATTCATGCTGTGTGCCCACACTGTACAAGCAGGGTGCTGAGAACAAGATGCAGGGCAGGATCTCTGTGTGGAAGTCTTAGGGGAGAGAAAAAGAAAAGTACAGTGACAACAAGTCTTCCAAGCATGTGCTGGAGGGAAAGAGAACACACACAAAGGAGTGTCTAAATAAACCCTGGGATTCGGGCAAGACTTCCCAGAAAAGGAGACTAAGCAAACCTTGAGGCTAGTCCCACTTGAAAAGAAACCTGACTTTAGCATGCCAAACAGTCACCCTCCAGTGGGCTCCTCGCGCTACCAGCTATCATACCCAAGACACAGGTAACAGCCCTTCTCACTGCTAACAGCTTTGGCTTCTTGGCGGAATGCACTTAAAAGCTGCATCTCACAGGGCAAGGTCCAGAAAGAGCTATTGTTTACAAATCGATACAGATTCTAAACTAAGTACATATCCTAAAGGAGTTCTTCAAATGAGGAACTCTCAATAAGATCCACAAAAAATCCAAAATGAAGCCAGCAAAGTTGCAGTCTTATAATTATTTGGATCTCTTCCTCTACCACATCAAAACTATCAAAACATAATCACAAGTTAACTTCTATGCCTCTATTTTACTTAGTGTAGTGTCTAAGCTACTTGGCTAATAACCTACCGATTGATAGCAACAGATAAATTTGAGAAAGGACAGGGGCTTGTCTAACAGCATGATGCTGTTATCTTCCCATTTTGAAGAAATGGGTCAGAAGAGGTTAAATGGATGAGTATGGGATGATCTCACTGTCTCAGGCAGAAGTTGAAAAAAAAGATCAGAAGAGAAAACACAAGTAGATCCTGAACTGGAACTGGCATATTGCACCAAAGTAAAAGACTCTGGTGTGTGTGTGTGTGTGTGTGTGTGTGTGTGTGTGTAGGGGGGGAATACAGTGTGTGTGTGTGTGTGTGTGTGTGTGTGTGTGTGTGTGTGTGTGTGTGTGTGTGTAGGGGGGGGAATACAGGTCCAAAAAGGATGGAAGAGGACGTAGTGGGGGTTGTATTGTTATATGGAAAACTGGAAAATGTTATGCATGTACAAACTATTGTATTTACTGTTGAATGCAAAACACTAATTCCCCAATAAAGAAATTAAAAAAAGAAAAGTAGTGAAATAACTTGAACGTGTGGCAGGTGAGAATTCTCCCATTCTCCCACTGATCCCCCAATGCAGTAACTTCACCACGTGTGCATCACTGTGGGGAGGGTTCAAACCCAGACAAGGTGGCTCCTTCTATATCATCACTATCTTCTAATGAATTCCCCGTTGACAACACAAAGGTGTTGTTAAATTGGTTACAGGGAAAACTCGCCCAGGATGAAAGAATCATGAAATGAGAATGTTGTACATCAGGTGGCTTGTTCTTGGCAGAGAAGAAACAGGCTGCAGAAGCGCCCCTCCCAGTCAGCTAGTGGTCCCCCAACTCCTGCCTGGAGGTGCCTGTGGCCTCCAAGTGCTAGACACAGGGCTTCCCAGAAGGGAAGGAGGAAGTCCATTTCCCAGCTTTCCTCGGAGTTTACCGTGTCCACGACTGTATGAACTGGACAGTAAAAATGGAAGGTACAGTCTGTAGGACTTATCCCCCTTTCCATCATTATTTCCCTAGCTGCCCGAATGCAGATGTGATGGCTTACTGAGACACTCACATAACAGAACAGGGCAGTTGCTAGGTATGCAGGCTAGAGATCAAGACAGGAGATTCAATCAAGGAAAATCATCAGGTCACTTTTAGGAGTAGTTTAATTCTTGCTAGTAATAAATATCTGACATAACACTGAAAATGTAAAACAACTTCACGTTGGTTTTAATCTGCTACAGATAATGGGTATATCTACTAATCGACATTTTTCTTTTTATTTAAGATACTATGCATTTATTTACCAAGAACAAAGAAATGTCAAAATAGTTATGCTAATGCTCGTTCCTTTGCCTTCAGGACTGAAACCTTTGTAAGTGACAGCAATGTGTAACTTGGAAGAGTAAGGCCTGGGGAAGACAGCTCAGCCTATCAGAGCGCCGAATCTCACAGTGACAGCTCAGATGTGAATTCAATCCCAGCTCTACCTTATTCCTGAGCCAGGCAGTGCTCTGATCTCACCCTCCCCTTCTTTAGAATAATAAATCTTAAAAAAAAAAAAAAAAAAAAACCAGAAGCAGTCGTACTCCAATATGCTGTGCTGCCTTGCAGCAAGAGCCCCACCTGTTTCCAGTCACAGGGACCAAGTTCTCCCCCTTCTTTATTTCTCACTAGTCACTTCTTAGTCTCCTGTGCTGCACCTGCCTCTGGTTCAAGCCCCGGTCTTCACCTCTTCAATAGCACACATCATTCTCTAAGCAGGCGACTCGCTAGCTGGGTCTAAACGCAGAGCCCAGACCAGTCTCAGCAGTGGACTACCTGGGTGACCACCCCCAGCCCCTGGGATGACGCTGTCCACTCTGTGCCCACGAGCTGGGCTGCTCTACCACCAGCACAGACCCTGGTCTGAGCACTAACAGCCACCAAAGCTGACAGTTCTTGGACTCTACCCGCGGGGCCGCAGGATCCTGCACAAATGTTCCCCTAGCATCTAGTCTGCAGTCAGCAGTCAGCAGTCAGCATTTGAAGCCTAAGCCAGCTCAGCCTGTTCTATTGCCCAAAGCCCTTCCACACACAGAGCAGATGATACGAGCCTCCTCCACGCTAGCTAGCCACACATTCTGAAGGCCTTCTGCTCTTCCCAGACATGCCAGGTATATTCCCACTTCCGGTTCTGCCTATCCCTTGTCATCTTCCTGCCTGAAATGCACTGGCCCAGGCAGGTTCAAAGCTCACAGTTCACAGGTCACTCGTTTAAGCCACGGCATCACTAGCCGCCCTAGCTAAGCCAGGTGCCTCTATCGCACTGAGGTTCTATTTCTTTTCTTCATATTACACATTCTTTCCTTTCGACTCCTTCACTGAAAGAAGCTCCGTGAGGACAAGACAGTGTCTTGCGTGTTCTCTGCTATGTCTCAATCATCACAAATAGAGCGCAGGTCTCAAATACTATGTGTTAACGAGGAAGTGAGCTAAAGGATCACTTCATGAGTCATGAACTGAACTGACAGCACAAGACCCAAGTGTGCTTGTCTGTGGGGCACAGGAAGAAAACTCTCCAAAGTAAACAGAGAACTTGCAGAAGGAAAACTCATCAATTCATTCTAAATCCACTGCCTGTGGAAGGGAGGGGTGGGATGGAGATCATCGTGCTTGCTGTTCTCTCCGTACAAATATTTCTCCACCATCCTTTTGCTCTGTGTGTAGTGGGACCCGGGGCCACGTGCATGCGGGGCGAGTGCTCCACCGCTAAACCACCGGCTTGCTCCCTTCTCTTTGCCTCTTTCATGAGAGCTCCCAGTTATCCCCAAAGTTTCAGTGCTCAGTTAAATACACTAACTCTTCATCAGTGATCAGAAAACTGCCAAAGAACAAATACCACACATGTAACCAACTCCCTTTAATAGGGGGTGTGAGGGTGGGGTGGATTTTGGGAATCCTAAGCTTTATCACTTTTACCGTAGGATTAACACTAGACTCTCTTTAGGCAGTGTGGTGCAGTGGTGAAAGGCACGCACCTGAGAGCTACCACGTCCTATTATTTATTAGCATCGAAACTCGGCCACTTAATGTCATAAGCCACCAAAGTCGCCCAACTGTAAAACAGAGGAAATAGCGACTTCTTGGTTGCAGGAATTATAGAAGCTAATCCACACCCATGTCTAGTCTCCAAGCATCTAACAAGCACTCAACAGATGACCCGCACTCTGGGGTAGATGGTATATAAATAGACAAGCCTTCAAATGGAGAGGCTAAATGTTTCTTCTTTATAAACTTTGAATAAAGCATCGCTCTGAATGCTTTGAAAAAGTCTTCTGATATCTATTTTTTTCATAATCTACATTTCACTTTTACTTCCAAATTTGGTTGGAAAACAGTGGCTCAAACAACTCTGGTAAAACCCACTGAGAATGTGGCCATTACCAACCTTGAATAACCCACTCTTTGCTCAGATCCAAGGGGACAGACATCCCTGGCTTCCCCCCAAATCTCAATGCAAGCTTCCAAAAAGCCCAAGAATAAGACCATGCAGTTACAGAAAAGAGTCCTCTCAGAGCCAAAGTACCAGATCACAAGAGAGAAAATGAGTATCTAACCTACAACTGAACCAAACAAAAAACTGACCTGATTCCTGGGGTCAAGAATACATACTTTAAATCAGGATGCAATTATAAACAGTTTTCACCTAACAATTATTTATAACTTTTAAGACTTTGTGAACATTAGAAAATAAATGCTGAGGAGCAAAACATCTCAAAAGCTAAACATAAATGACAAGCAAAAAAATTAAATCAAAGTTATTACAACCCAACTGGTACTGCAACCAGTATTTGCATCAAGTTGAACTTACTGTAGAACTAAACACCTGTGAAAGGCTTTTATTTTATTTTTTTTATAAATATTCTGAGAAAGGAGAGACCAAAGCACTGCTTAACTCTGATTTATGGTGGTGCTGGCGATGGAACCTGGGACCTTGGAGCCTCAGGCAGGAAAGGCGTTTGCATAACCACTATGCTGTCTCCCCAGCCCAGAAAAAGGTTTTTGTCATGCAAATAGCTGAATGGGCCACTGAACACTGCCTGTGGCAAGTTACTAAACAAGTCAACAATAGAGAGCCTCGGAAACCAATGTGTTAAATTCGTGTCTGTAAACACAAACAAAAGCTCAACAGATTTTATTTAAAATTGTGAAATATCTCAAAGTACAGATACTAAGTCATGTATTTTACAATGAAGCAAAATTTTAAATTCTAGGTAAATATTGATTTAAAAAGGTGAATTATTAGGGACAACTATGTAGTCATTCTCCAAACACCTAGAGAGCCCTCATCTATGTGCTTGGCATCATGACAGCTTCAGATTCCAGATAAGCAAAAAAAGAAGTGGTTGTTGCTACCATGACAGTATTGTGTGAAAGAGAAAGATACATACTAATAAAAAAAGAAAGAATGAACAAAGAAACTTAATGAATCCAAAACCAGAGAGAACAGTATGCCTACCAGCTAAACGGAGTATGATTTCCTGGTACTTCTTAGTGAAGTAACTGCTGCTAACTAGGGAAATGGGGGCTGCACTGGGGAGGAACAGGGGACTACAGTGACATCCAACTGAACTTGTTGCTTTCTGAAACCTCTAAGATGACAGTAGGCAAGTTTTTAAAAGAAGTACATATCCCGTCAGAACAGAGAGCCGAAGAGGCTCTCAGAAGAACTACTTACTGTCACACCAGCGTTTGGAGTGGTCTTCGGAAACACCACAGAAACCTAAATATCCCACCCTGTGCACAGAAGGTCACAAGGAGACCAACCACCTGCAGAAGCAGCACCTGAGGCAGTGCCTCCCCTTGTCCACCTCCCACAAGTGCTTGCAGTGATGGCTTAGTGTTCCCACACAGAAAAACAGAAAACACAGATCCAAGCCCACTGTGCAAAAATGACAAAATGACGGGGTGGAAGGGTGGAAAACGTCAGTTCCATCCCACCTGGCTGGCTGCCTTACAGCAATGCCCGGGAGCGTAAGAGCCCTAACTACATATATAGAAAGTTCAATCACTGCTGCCTTATCTTTGCAAATGAATAGTCAAGGTATATCATTAAGAGATTTGACCTAAGTCTTCAAACAAGAAAAAAAAAAAAAAAAAAACCACCTAGCAGGAAAGAAGGAACTTAGAAGCAGCACAGACAATACTAGGGTCTGGAAAAAACAACCTTCAAGGTATACACAACTGAGAAAAAGGACCAAGGGAGAATAAAAATGCTCTGAGAATTTTTCTAAGAAGGTCTCAAAAGTTCTGCAAAGATGTTTTTCTTATGAAAGAAACTGAAGCAAGGCTCTGCCATTTGTGCTGTTCAGTTTACTGCTGGCTTATTTTCTATGTGGTGTCAGAGCCTCAAGCATACAAGGAATGTACTCTAATGCTGAGACACCTTCCCTAGTGCTGGGGAAAAAAAAAAACAATTTTTAATTAAAAAAAAATCAATAAAAGGCTGGAAAATAAGAGATAAAGAGATCTCTCTAAAAACAACACAAAAGATGAAACAATGAAAAAAAAAAACCGAAGTATTCTAAGTTTAACATTTCAGTTAGAGGAATTCCACAAAGTGGTAATATAAGAAATATAAAATAAATTATCAAAGCAATACCACAAATTCACGAGGAGTGAAGGAAGGAAACAGCCAAATTAAATGGATCCAGTGGAATGTTAGCTCAAGAAACTCACTGGATGAATGAGGGGGAATCTTCAGACAGGCTGGCCCCCTTTCCTCCCCCACCACACACTAGAACAATCACTTCTCCTTACTATGGAATTTCATAACCAAAGGGAGTGAAATACCCTTAAGTCTTCCAGAAAGAAAAAAGAAATACCGAAAGCATGGCAGTCAATCATAAGAATGGACAGGCTTCCTGATGGTATTACAGTAACCATGGAAGTAAAATGGTAAGGAAGCAATTCTTTGAATATTTTAAATAAAAAAAATATTCCATGCTAACATATGTTGATAGAGGAAGCATGTTTTTATACACTAGGCTGTCAAAGTGTATGTCCTATCTGATAGAAGATTCTACAATACAGGAGCAATAAAAGACCAAGCCACCAGGGAAAGGAAGTGGGATCAGGATATGGGCTGCCCAGGGCAAAGGCATTTCAGGACTTTTAGAAGTCCAAATTGACAGTTATAAAGGGTTACAATAGTAAAATGGGTAACTCCAAAGGCAAAATAAAAAAATTAAAAAATCAGACAATATAATTGTTTATATGCATGAGAGGCTTCAAAGTTCTACTGATAAGTGTTGGGATGAATTAGTGACAAGTACTTAGAAAACTAAGCAAACGGAGATAATGATTACTTATAGGAAAACAAAGCCATCTGAACCAAGAACATGCCACTGTAATAAGAACATATGCTGCTCAGCCATGAGTATAGTTAGCCTCGTCAGAGTACACCCTGTAATTTGGTAAAAGCACCCTCTTGTCACTTTGAGAGCACAGAGCAAGGAAGGACTGATAATACCTTCAATAAGTACAGGAAATGTGGACACATAAGCATATTATTTATGATTACATGCAAAATTAATTTTTAAAAAGCAGAAAGTGACCATTTAAGGAATCCTGAGTATAGAAGAACTAGGGGAAGACTTCTACATAAACCTTATTGCGAGGGCTAGGGAGATAGCATAATGGTTCTGCAAAAGACTCTCAAGCCTGAGGCTCTAAGGTGCCAGATTCAATCCCCCCACCTCCATTAACCAGCGCTGAGCAGGGCAGGAAGGATTCTGACCTTTCTTACTTCTCAGTCTCTCTTTTACTTTCTCTCTCATTGCAAATAAAATATCTTTAAGAAAACAACCTTACTGCGCTATTTTCTAACTTAATGCACATACAACTCCTGTGCATATTTTCAAACTAATTTTTATAACATTAATCAGGCTGAAGAACAGGTAAAATCTGAATATGCAGGAATGGTCATGTATAAAAAACTATAAAGTATTAAATGAAAATCACTTTAGCCTAAGACACAATCAAGTCATTTTAAAACTTTCTTCCTAGTTTTTTACAGGTTTCTTTAATGAATGTAATAACAAAACAAACAAAAATCCAATACTTTGGAAGGCAAACATTTCCTAGATTCCCAAATAGTCTTTGAATACTAGGAACAGCTAAAATCCACAGACCTAATTATTATCCCAAGTAATCTCTTTTATGTCTGATAGTCATATATAAAAACGCTTTGTTTTATTTTCAATCTAAAAGTGTTATATGCCCATATTTAAACTTAAAGATACTTTGTGGTTAATAAAAAAGAGAGAAAAAAAAAAGCTTATAAACATACCGAATAAATGTAATTTTTAAGAAAATTCACTGTCATTTGTCTGATTGGATTTTACTCGTTTTTTTTTTTTTTTTTTAAAAGAAACTGTAGTCTACAGTAATTCAAATCATTCAAAATGTACTTGAAAGAAATGACAGATCAGAGTGCTTTTAAACTTGGTGGCACTATTGCTAATTAAGATAGCATTTCAAAACAAAATCTCTATCCATGAAACCACATTTCAAGGAAGTTTTTTAACTCCTATAATCACATTTTTGTAAAGTCCTTTTCAATCTGCAGGTGTCTCACCAATGAAAAAAGCTAAAATCTTCATTGTGTTTTCCTTAATATGAACCTAACTTCGTAAGTAGGTCCCAAGATAGAAAGGTATCCGGTACACTGCACCAAAGATCATCTCCTAAAGTCAAGTCATGCTTAATAGAATCTACATCACATAGATAACTTATTCCAAAATTAATCAATTTTTCCCTTCCTGTCATAGGCTATTGGTCCACAGGAAAAATCAACTGTCAGGTGGAAGAATATGAACATTTTACTCACACTTTTTTTTTTTAAATGAATGGAAACATTTAAAAAACTCTCTCTCTAAAAAAAATGGCCAACAGAATGGTGGGGTTATATAGGCACTAAGCCCTCGTGGTAAAAACAATAAATAAATTGGCTGTTTTGTGACTCCATACTTCAATATTATATCAGAGGTATGTAAAACAACCAGATAGAAAAGAAAAGAAAAGAGACAAAACTTTGATACTACTATAATCACAGCACCTTAGGGAAGTAATGACTGTCTCAGGAATGGCTTACCTCAAAACTAGATTCTTAGTTCAAGTGTCTTAGAACACAGAAGATTAACACAGAAGATTAAAAATCGAGTCATAAAAAGTGACACTAAGTTGACAAAAGCCAACAGAAAGTAGCAAATCATAAATTTTCAAGGCATCCACTTGTAAACATTTGCTGGCTCTGCCAGAGCAAGCTCAAGGTCCCTTCTCCAGAATCCTCTTTAGTCTTGTCAGGAACATGGGAAAAGCACCGCGCCTTGCAAAGACCGAGCCTTCCAAGAAGTGTTACATAAACTGCTAAAGTGAACTTTTATGAACTGAAATTAAATTGTTTTGTTTTCCCTTATACACTTTGGGGGAGGCAAGCAATTTGGTTAAAAAATAAATAAAAATGCTTACACAGTAAGACCTTTCTGCAAACCGCTGGGGGTAGGGAAGGAGGAGAGCTTAATAATTGCTGTTTTGTTCTTTTGTTTCACTGGGAATGAATCGACCCACACATACATAAAAAGATCAGAGTGTTTAATATAGGAATGCAAATGTAAAACTGCAAAATCACAGAACTGCACTTGGCAAAGCATGAGCTACTCCGACCACTAACATTTGAATCTGTATGATTTCTTGGAAAAGGAAAACATTTGCCAAGAATCAAGACAGTGGGCCGCGCAGTACGTCACAAGCACTGTCCTCATCACCAGGCTGGGCCGAGCCGGGTCAGTCTGCTGCTGCTCTACCATGCTTCTTGGCCCCTTTGTCTTGTGCCCCTAGCTGATACATGTCCCCACCTGTGTTTTCATTTTTGTCCTGCTCAGCTGTCAGGCCTCAGTTTCGATACTCCCCATCTCACCTGGGCAGCCCCTCTTACCCTTCCCTGAGGCACCTTTTCATTTCCCTACACGCAATTTCTAACGCTTTGCAAGGGTGTACACAGTGAGCCCAGAGATGACAGCACTGCCGGGCAGGTTCTTGAAAACTGACTAAGTGAAACCATGAGTGACAGACTCAAATCACATCTTGTTCAAGGTCAACTGGAATTTTTTTTTTTCCCCCTCCTCAACACTATTTTTCTCAAGGCTGTAACAAAATGATGCTGAGTGAGCACAGAAGATGGGCATGTGAGGTAGGTGAGGAGAAGCAGAGTCCTTTTTGCTCAAGGACCCTGTTCTTTTCTGCTCGAGTTCATCGCATATATTTGGAAGTGGATCTTGGGCACCACCTAGTCCGGAATTACTGTGTTCTGGATGATGGAACCAAAACCTAAGGGAGTTTAGTAGCCTCCTCGGGATGAAGCAGCTCAGGTTTTACTGTTGTTTTGCCACCAGGGTTAATTCTGGGGCTCTGTGCGCACACAGCGCCACCATTCCCGGAGCCCCTTTTTGGATAGATGAGGGGGAAGGGGAGGAAGAGAAGAGGCACCTGCAGCGCTGCTTAGCTGCCCTTGAAGCTTCCTCTGTGGACCTGAGAAACTCAGTGTTTTTAAAAGCCTGCTCTCTGGACTAGTGTCTTCTGGATCAGTTAGCAACTTGTTAGAAATAAAGGTCCTGCCTGCAAATGTAAAAGGCGTGCACACATTAGACGCATAGCACACTATACACACAGTACGGTGTCCCCACACTAGGAGACACGTTCCTTAAGAGCAGATGTGTAATCGCACGCTAGATGGTCAGGGTCCTCGACGCTGTTTGGTACAAAGGAGGCTCATGAGTGGAGTCCCATGTGGTACCACCACTCCACTGCTCAGACCCCAAACAAGTCCAGACCCTTCCCCTGATTTCAGCCTGTGATGCTTGCCTGGAACCTTTGCAGTTAATAACAGAGGTTTTCCTCATTGATACAGAAACTGCAGGGGAGTAAGAAAACAAGTTGGGGGCTTAAGCTGGGATGGTAGGGCCCTTCTGTCAGTACAGCTCAGTAACTTGCCCCGACACTCTGGACTGTCTTCCCTGCTTTCCTTCCTTCGCCACAGAGGTTATCACTGGGGCCTGGGGCCTGCATGACAAATCCACAGCTCCAGGTGGCTGCCCCCCCCCCTTTTACTTTTCACTAACAGAAACAGAGAGAAGAGGGAAGATAAAATGAGGGAGGTTCAGTAGACAGACCTGCCGACCTACAGTCCTGCTTTACTTCCTCTGCCTGTTGGAAACTGGGGGCTTGAACCCAGGTCCCTGTGCCTGGTAACGTGTGTTCTACCAGGTGGGTAGCACTACCCGGCTTTTCTTTCTAGTGGCCAGTGACCGCTAAGTTTTTTTGGTTTTTTTTTTTCTAATTAAGAAAAGTAGCACCAAGTGCAGTTGAGGTTTAGTCTTCCGTCTCCTCTCTGGAAGTCCCCCTCCTGGATGTCTCCCACAGACCTCGCCTCCTCGTGTTCAGGTCTCCGGAGGAGCAGATCATTCCCCAGTGCAGCCAGTGGGAAGTCATGGAAACGATGTGGTGTGAGAATTCTGAAGTGAAATCACAAAAGGCTGGGTTCTTGTCTCGGCCGCATCACTGTGTTTCAAGGGCCCCGCAGCCAGGGGCGATGCTACTGCACATCCAGGCTGAGGCCCACATGTGACCAGCTGAGCTCACTCACCACTGTGGGTAAGTCGGCCTGGAAAAGGATCCTCCTGCCCGCAGCTAAGCATTCGCATGACTTGGGTCGTGGCCACTACCTGGACAGCCCCACCTCTGCCAGCCTCTGCCTGAGCCAAACTGCTCCTGAGTTTTCACCTACGGAGCTGTCGACAGGCAAAACAGCTCACGTGGACAGCACACTGCCTGTCATGCGAGTGACCCCCCCACCCACCCACAAGGAAGGATGCTTCCATGCTGAGGTCTCTTTCACGTCCTCTTTCTCTTGCTGTCTCTACATCTCTGTCTCTGTCTTGAAGAGCCACTAATGGAGGTGAAGCTCCACTAATGCCAAAAACAAACGACAGAGCGAGATAATAAGTATGTGCTGCTACTCTAGGTTGCTAAACTTGAGGGTAATTATTTATGCAGGAGTGGAAAAAAAACGAGTACCATCTCTCTCATCACTTAAACTTCCAGCGCTGCTCAAAGGCAAACAAGCCATTTCAGAACTTTACCCTGTAAGCTCCCCCCCCCCCCTTACTATTACATCCCCCAGGAAGACAAAGCAAATAGCTGGATTTTTTTTAAATGCTTAGGGGAGAATAAATAAGATCTGACTGACTAATTTCCTTATATTAAAGAGAGAACAGAACTTTCTGAAAGAGATGAAATAGATGGAATAGGATAGAGGCCTAGGTGATGACCTCGAGGCCAGGAAGGAAAAGAAGAGGAAACAAGTTCCTTTGTTGTGACCCACCCGCAGGAGATTGTATTAAGGTTCAGGCCAAGGGAACCACCAGAGTGCTGAAAGAGGACAACAGCCACAAGGTTCACAGACAGCAGAAGGAGAGAAGCTAAGTGGTAGGACTTGGGACTTGGGAATCGGGATCTTTTAAATTAAGCTTACAGAAGTATGATCTTATTTCTCTATAGGAAAGTTTCTCAAATACTTTTTTTTCTTCTTTATTTCCTGCTACAATAAATGTGTAGATGAAGACAGTCAAACTAGAAATGTGTAGTCATGATGACCCCTACGGGAGTTGTTTTGTCCCTTTTGTAGGCCAATCACAGTGTTTCTAACAAACTAATTCTGAATTTACTTGAGATGTTGTTTCCATTATTACATTTATCTTAGCTTTATTTATGCAGCTTCCTTTCTCAAAATCATCTCTCTAGATTTTCCTTCACTGTTACTACAGTACAGCTAAGAAAAAGAAAGAAAGAAAGAAAGAAAAACTGAGGTGATAGTGCAGCAAAGAGTATTTTCTCTTAATATTTTTTAAATTCCTTTCTAAAGAAAACTGGGAGAAGTAGCAATGGAAGATCTTTCCTCCGCATGGCAGGTAATGATGACTTTACCTGGCATTAGAATTTCTAAGCTTTAGTTAAGTTTAATTTCTAAGCTTTAGTTATGTTTAGTCAAGCCAAGGAAGTAAGCCCAGGGCAGTTCACCACTATCACAAAATAAAGGCTTCCAGTCTTAAATAGTGGTTCCATGACAAAGACCATCAGAAGTATCAGCTTAACAGCAAAAGTGAGCAAGACTCTGATATAAAGACCTACAACAGAACAATGATGGATTCTGACTCAAAAGAGATACCATTCTTTCCCCCAATACAACTGTCCTCACTAGCTTGTGAGAACTACCACTGTCTCACTTTATCAAGTCACCCATGATTCCTTGAACTTCCCAAAGCTTCTCAAAAAAGAATGACAAATCCCTTTACAAACAAAATCCAGAAACAAACAAAATGTTTATATCTCTGATTATTGCCAATCTGAGACACCACCTTCCTGTCAACATGAATTTCTAGAACTTTTAGGTTAAATCTTTTAAGAAAACTGTTATTTGGCTTTAAAGATTAAAAGCAATAGGAAGAAAGTGAGGGAGGGAGGGAGGGAGGGAGGGAGGGAGAGAAATCAGGAACCAGAACCTAGCAGTTAAGTTGCTCCTGAATTGTTTTCAGCTGCTAAGTTTGGGGGTAAGTAATTCTGCAGTAACAGGTGACTAGCACTATCTTCACTCAAGCTCACACAGGTGGATACATTGTCACCACTAGGAGACAATGAGATATTGCATACAGAAGTACTAATTGTTCACTAACATCTAAAATACAAGTGAAAGTATGTTAACCAAATGCCTTCAAACACAGTTAATATTAAGACTGTTTACTGAAAGATAAGTGGGATTGATTCTCTTCTCTAATTTTCCCAAACTTCTAGGAAAACCAGTACTCTCCCTCAGCGAAGTTACTATAAACGATTCCCTCTCAAGACCCTACGATACAACAATAGAAAAATGAAGAAGGGGGCCAGGTGGAGGCACAGCTGGTTGAGTGCACAGGTTACAATGCACAAGGACCCAGAGCTTTTTTCTCTTTCTCTCCCTATCTCTATCTCCCCCCATTCTCTGGATTTCTGGCTGTCTCTATCCAATAAACAAAGATGATTAAAAAAAAAAAAGAAGAAACGAGAAAAATGAAGAAGTTAACTTGGAACAAGTGTAGGTTGGAATCACTGCCGCTTTGTGAGCGCATGTATTTCATGGAATGTCTCAGAATCTTGCTGTATTTGACAGAATTCGCAGTGACTATCCTATATACACGTGCAGATCACCATCCACCTGCTGGTGAACTACAGAGTAACCGTGAACAATTGTTTATTCCTTATAAGAGCTTACTTCTTTGCCTGTATTAATCAGCATAAATTTAAATATGCCACACACAAAATGGATTTTCACTAAAACAAAGGCTCTCATTAGCAAGGCAATAAGATAGTAGGTACTCCTCAGTGTACACAGTCACAGAAATTGGTAAGGCAAGCAAACAAACTGCTGAACGATGTAAGAATTGTTCAAGTCACTTACCCTTGAGAGGATCATGCTCTGCTCTCATAATGTCAATTAGGGAGTTTTCCAAAGAGTGCATATTCAAACTGTCATACATTCTACTTCGATCCTAGAAGAGAAGAAAAACAAGGCTCATTACGATCTCTGCTTCCCCCCAAAATCAATTAGCATACATTACCTAGATCTTTTAAAATTACGAATCAGTCTGCATCCCCGAAGTAACACCACTAAGATCTCATAAGCTATTATATTTCTTATACTAAAAGACAATATGTTTATCTCCAAAAGACATACCAAATTTATCTTATGTCACTGAAAGCATCAATGCAATACAGTAAAATAGTATTTATCGCTATCATTCTGAACTTAAAGATTTCTGACATGTTACATACATAGCAAGCATTTTTAGTTGTTATTTTAACTTCTAAACTTGTCTCCTATTTCTAGGAAGGCAGAGACTGGTACTGGACAAGTGAGTATTTGAGGGAAAAGGGCCTAATTCCATAATTGCACCATACTTTAAACATCTATCAAACAGTATATAGTGACTTAGTAGCTGGGGTTTCATAATAAAAACAGAAAGGCATCTTACATGGTGAAAGCTGAAAGCATGAAATACTAATTGTGAAGACAAAAATGAACAACACCCAGAGCATATTCACACCTTGGCCTCCAGAGTCCTCACATCCTGACCTCTGCTCCCCACGAAAACGCAAGCGGAGAAGGAAGGGTGAAAGCAGTCTCATCCCAGGAACCTCCTAACTCATCATTCCCAAGAGCAAAGTCTGTGCAGTCAGAAGTCTTGCTTGCTGAATGTTAAGAATGTCAAATCCGTCAGCACTGCCAAGAAGGAATTCAAGTCTCATAACTCTCTACCGTATTCTCAACGCACTCGAGCAAAGAAACAAGGTAAGGACTGTAGCAAGCTTTGGCCCCAGGCTCACACACCACCTGGGTGTTTTAATTTTGGGAGGAATGGTGGTGCCGGGAGTGAACCTCAGGCAGTGTACACGCAAGGCATGTGTGTACCACTGAGCTACATCCCTGGCCTGATCTCGGGGGATTCCCCCTCAGAGGACGTCTGTGTCAGGCCTACCCATCCAAGTGTGTATGTGTCCCTGTACAAGTGTGTATATGAGCATGGGAGAGGCAGGGCAGGCCACGTTTACCTATCAAGGTCTGATTAACACAGATAGATAAAAAAGGGAGAATCATAAAGGTAGGAAAAAAATGTCTCCACAAAAATCAGAAAAATGCACCTCTTAAGCTGGGTCCATGAAATCTGGTAACATACACTCTCTGCGCATGCACACACTGCACTTCTTCTGAAGCAAAGGCTTACAGTGTTCTTCAGCTGTCTAAAGGGGGGCCACAAGCCTGACGGGATTCAGAACCAGTCCTTTAGAATGCTACATAAAAAGATGATTTCTTGAGACTATTTTGGGAGTATGGAGCAACCTGCCAACACCCATGTTCAGCGGGGAAGCAATTACAGGAGGCAGACCTTCTGTACCCCACAATGACCCTGGGTCCATACTCCCAGAGGGATAGAGAATAGGGAAGCTATCAGGGGAGGGGATGAGATACGGAGCTCTGGTGGCGGGAACTATGTGGAGTTGTACCCCTCTTATCCTATGGTCTTGTCGATATTTCCATTTCATCAATAAGAAAAGACACAGAATCAGAGAGGAAAGACACCCCAGCACCCAAACTCCCCTCACAAGGATGGGGGCCTGGCTCAGTGTGCATGGCAAAGCTGGGGCACCATCCAGGTAGAAAACTTTGCTGCAGGCTTCTCTCTTTCCCACCCCCTTTAAATATCCCTCTATTTATTTGATAGGATAAAGAAATTGAGAGGTAGGGACTGGGGGCTTGAACCAAGGTCCTTATGCACTGCAGCATATGTACTTGGCCAGGTGCAACACTGCCCTGTCCCTTGGAAAATCTTTATTTCTAACAAGTTGCTAACTGATCCAGAAGACACTAGTCCAGAGAGCAGGCTTTTAAAAACACTGAGTTTCTCAGGTCCACAGAGGAAGCTTCAAGGGCAGCTAAGCAGCGCTGCAGGTGCCTCTTCTCTTCCTCCCCTTCCCCCTCATCTATCCAAAAAGGGGCTCCGGGAATGGTGGCGCTGTGTGCGCACAGAGCCCCAGAATTAACCCTGGTGGCAAAACAACAGTAAACCTGAGCTGCTTCATCCCGAGGAGGCTACTAAACTCCCTTAGGTTTTGGTTCCATCATCCAGAACACAGTAATTCCGGACTAGGTGGTGCCCAAGATCCACTTCCAAATATATGCGATGAACTCGAGCAGAAAAGAACAGGGTCCTTGAGCAAAAAGGACTCTGCTTCTCCTCACCTACCTCACATGCCCATCTTCTGTGCTCCGCCTATACTTAATATTTATGACCAATTCAGTGATTTTCCCACCTCTTCCACTACACACTCAAGTTACTTATGGGCAGGGACCTTCTAATTATGGGATACTGCCAGCTTGCAAGTGTTTGCTGTGTGAGTAGCACATTATCTCTACCATAAAAGCTTTTCAAAAATGTTTAGGTTGAGTTCTGTGATGGCAAACACTATACTTTGAAAATGATCATTATAAAGCCTTCTCAGAATTCTCCATGAAACAGTTATTCAAGCACCAACTCAGGTAAGCACCCTGTATTACAATAGCCTGGCTCAATCTGAATTTCCCATCCTACAGCAAAACGATGAACATTATTAAAGTTCCATGTTGCAGTGTTTAAACAGAATGAAAAATGTGGATTGTCAAGGGAAATTTTTCTTATAATTAAAATAACTCAGTCAAATGTAAATAGGGCAATGCCCCAATGACTTGAAATTCTCATAAAGGAAATGCAGGACAGCTCCGGACTATCTTGTCAGGCTCATTTATTTTGTTAGCAGACGCAGGCCATGCCTCGTCTTCAGTCACCTACCAGCTCAATCCATGGTGACTATCAACATCACCTACTTGGGATTCGCCACACAACTGGCAGGGTTTTGTTGATTTGCTTGCTTGCTTGCTTGCTTGTTTTTGGGCCACCTCCTACCTCCATTCAAGGACTGTGACCTTCAGTGAAGTTAGAGTAATTCTACACACTGTCAAGAAACCATAGCTGAATGTGAAGGGAAAGCATCACACTAGTTAGTAACTATCTGCCACCACTATACAGTCAACTCTGCACCGACTCAAAGAAGTTGCATGCACTAAGGACTTCGGATTTAACACCTACGTCCAACTGAAATAGTTAGATGACCTCTGCTTTAAAAAAAAGTCCTTTGTTTTCCTTTGCTTATCCCTCTAGCATCATGAATAAACTCCTACTTTTGCTAAGAAAGCAGCAAAATATTTCTAAACAACTGGCCTGGTTATACTCTGTGGAACATCAGCTGCATTCACATGATTTTTAAAACACCCAAAGCACAAAACAGCCATAGCAGACAAATGGCACATGCCATCTCAAATCACTTTGTGAATTTAATGAAACTTACAAGGTGATGGTCAAAAAATGACAAAAAAAATCCCATTCAGTGTGGGACTAAAATGACTTCTGGAGGGGAAAAAACCCAAACCAGAAACAATCCTAGTTATAAAACAAACGCTCACACATTCTGCTGAAAGATGGATATTAGAAAAACTTGTGTCATGCTAACTGTCACTGGTTTAAAAACTAATGGGAATCTGGAAATCATTTTAAAGTAGCCATAAACACACTGATTACCATCAAAAAATACTAAAACTATAGCAATGCAACTTATGGTTACTACCAATTCATCACATTTCAAAGAAGCTTAGGTATTTCACAAATACGAGAATTTCCAAGTTTACTACAATCTATTTTAAACAAAATCTATCTGGAGAAAAGATACATGAGATTTCAGAAACAGATTACAGAGCTGGACAATGAAAAGGAAAATAATTGAGGCTACAAGTGGACAAAGAATTTTTATAACATAATTTCTTAAATAGAATTTTACTAGAGATTCACAGAAATGACAATGAGGTTATGGAAAAACTGAAAAAAACAAAAAAATACCAAGTAGTCTTAATCTTCAAGAGGGTGACCAAACAGAATGCCATAAACCCTGAAAAATATCTAAGGAGGTGAAAACCATTAAAGGGAGTATAACAAAATAACTCAATTAAAAGAGGAGACCTTCTTATGGGACGTTACACTTTTGATTTATTCCAATTTCTTGTCAATAAAGTATAATTTCTCTCTCAAAAAAAGTTGGTCTATAGAAAAATCCCAGGATTTTCAGATTTAAATAAAGCAGATGCTTAAACGTATATACTGTTTTGATCCAAGTGAAAGTATCCATCTTTGCTGTCTTGTGCTGAGTTCTCCACTGTTTGCGTGATTCTCAGTTTTAACTCAACACCTGATGCGCTCCAGATCACACAATGCCACTGCACCAGAGGGTGATCCTGTGTGCAGGGCTCTGGTAGGTGCCCCTTTTCACACCCTTCACATTCACCTTCTCAAAGGGAAGAACAACATTTCCCTTAGCAAGAACTTCCTCTATTATACTGAGCCTCAAAGTGCTATGACAGTGTTCTGGAAAAAAAAAAAAGTTTTTATTTTAAATGTCCCCCAGGTGGCCAGAACTATTCTAATACAAGGATTAAAGAAAGCTGGAAGACAAGCAGACAACACTTGGTGTAAGAATGAAGGCAGGACACTTGGTGTAAGAATGAAGGCAGGAGACGAAGCATTCAAAGCAAGCACCCTCCATGCTGAAGCAGGTCTAAGTGGGCCCATTCCCTTTCCTTCTCAGGAGCTCTCACAGCTTGAAGACTTGACCTTGAGGAACTAGTTTGAGAACCATAATGAAAGAAATGCTTTATTAAGTAGAAAGTTGGACTTGACACACAATCATATAGCGTGTGTATGTGTAAGAGTAAAGACTCCAAATAACAGATTTTCTGAAAGGTTATATTAACATAATTTTTCCAAATAGTTTAGGTACTAAAGACTAGACAGCCTCTTCAGTTATTTCAAGGTAGTGTACGTGGCAAGCTCAAGAACTGCAGGCCGAGCTCCCACCAGAACAAAAGGCCAGTATGTCCTTACTCCCTCAGCCAGAGGACAGGCCCAGGCCGACACAAATCTGCAAGGCTGCATTACAGTTTAAAAACACAATGTATTTAGAGAACTGATTACCATATGTAAATTAGTAATAACCTCAGCTACTGAGCTACTAGGGTACTTTCTGGTTTGAAATCCATGGAACAATGTACTGTATCGTTAAGACCTTATTGAAAAGTAAGTTTCAAAGCAATTTACAATTCCCGTTTCTGAGTATGATTTCTTACAAGGCTGACTAACTGGGATTGCCCACGCTCTGAGTGAGCTGTGCTTCTGGACCACTAACAGCGTTTTAGTGGGAAGGGAATCTGGGTTGCTGGACAACTTCAGCATCCAATCCCCACCTGTAAGAGAGGGAGTCACAGGCGTCCGTCTCTTTTCCTCCCTCTCCCTCATTAGCTCTCCTCTCCCTCTTGATTTCTCTGTCTCCTTCCAATAAAATAGAAATAAGGATTGAAAAATAAAAATGAAGTTATCCTTAGCTTAAATTAATATGGATATCTAGTATCCAGTTTAAATGCCTGTAATGTGCATAAAACTTTTTATAGTTTATAAAACAAGCTTTACATTCAAAGCTTTCTGGGGCCAGGTGGTGGCGCACCAGGCTGAGCACACGTTACACATGTTACCTGGCCCCCACCAGCAGGGGGAAAGCTTTGCAAGTGGTGAAGCAGTGTTGCAGGTGTCTGTCTCTCTACCGGTCACCCTCTTCCCTCTTGATTCCTGGCTGTCTCTATCCAATAAATAAAGATAATATTTTTTTTTCAAAAAAATGGAGACTTTTCCTTTAAAAATAGCTTATGCAAAATTAGTAAATATCAGCCATGCAGAAAAAAGCAATCTACAAAATGATCCGTATCCACTTACTGAATTACATACCTACTGGTAGGCACAAGAATTAAGAACTTCAGTTCTAGATTTTAGTATCTTAGGTCTAATCAAGTCAAAACTAAAGGAAAATTAAAAAAAAAAACATTTTAAAGTATTACATTTGTTAACTAAAACTTACCAGTATTAAATCAGTGAATGATATGAAAAAAAATCTAATTAATCTCCCCAGCTCCTTAAGTGCTTTTAAGTATTTTCTAAAGTTTTAACTTTGCTAAACAGTGAGGGACTCCTCAAAGGTTTATGGAACCAGTTGCAGTTTGTAGCTGCTCTTGTATTTTTAATAGCTTCGACTTCAAATACCTCAGCCTTTTATGGGAAGATAGAAACTCTGAACAAATTCTGTTTAATAAGTACCCTCAGGGTAATCAAAGGAGACAGGAACACTGTTTTTATGACAACGTGTGAAGTCACACTCACACATACCCCTTAGTCAGCCCAGTCTCTCCCCTTCCTTCTGAAAACCAAGACCCTTGGAGTGTTTTTAAAATGACTGGGGGTGTTGGGGGGGGGGGGGAGAGCCTGGGTGATAAGGAAAAGAACTGACCCAAACAGATGAGAGAAAGCTAAAGAGCTGGCTAAAAGGGCTGTACATGACCTAGTCCAGGGTCCTCCTTACAGAGGCAAGGAAATGATGGTCTGGTTCAATGAGATCAAAGTCCATAAACCATGTCATTCAGTGTCATAAAGATTGTGAGAGGAAGAGGAAGAACATTACATTTTTCAGAGCCCACTCCTTTTCTTTTGGAAAAGTTCACTTTCCCTTAACCTTTTTCCCACCACTCTCTCAACGTCATGACCTTACACTCTGAATCCAGAGTTGACAAGAATGCTACCAGATCAGCAGTTAAAATAACTTATCTTTAAGCATAAAAAATTTCTTTTCCAAAAAAAGGAATGGCTATAACAGGTAGGAGGAGAAGGGCTTCGACTTTAATTTAAATAGGAGGGCTGGAGGCATCCACGGATTCTGCCACGGCCTGACGACAGCTCTGCAGAGGCCCAGGAGAAGCATTATTACCTGGAGCCACTCGGCAGTATTCCCCCAACTCGTGCTGATTCTCAAGGATGGCTCCACAGTCCATCACAGGTCCCCTGACACCCACTTTCAAAATAATTACCACAATGTTCCTCTTCAGCATGCCACCTCCCAGGCATTTAGGTATTCAATCTGTGCTGTCACAAAATGTCACCAACATGGCCTGAGCCAGCGAGGAGAACAAGAGCAGAGATAGATGGACAGCCAGCAAGTGACAAACCAAAATGACTTGATTTTAGGAGGTGACCCTGCTAGGAGTACTCTGAAATAGTCAGGACTTGTCTAAAAGAAAATGAGTGACTCCAGTTATCAGTGCCAGTCCTTCATGTTAGAGTGCTATTTACAAATGCAATGTTTATACAGCTCACACACAGCGTCATCTGATGGTGATGATTTAACTAAGCCAGAGCCTGAGTTAGAAAAGCACAGCTTCAGGAGGGGGGACATAGCTTAATGGTTATGCCCAGAGACTATGAGGCTTAAGGCTCCAAAGTCCCAGGTTCAATCTCCACCCAGCCACCTCCCTAAGCCAAAGCTGAGCAGCGTTCTGGCAAAAGTCAAAAAAAAGTAAATATAAGTTTTAAAATAGCCTAGCTGCATGTGAAGTTTCTTTTCTTTTTTAATCTTTATTTGATAGAGACAGCCAGAAATTAAGAGGAAGGGGGAGACAGAGAGAAGAGACAGACACCTATAGCACTGCTTCATCCCTTGTGAACTGCTCCCCTACAGGTAGGGACTGGGGACTCGAACCCCGGGTCCTTGCACAATGTAACATGTGCTCTCAACCAGGGGCACCACCACCCAGCCCTGCATGTGGAGTTTCTTTGTACTCATTCAAACCCGGGTTCCAAACTAAAGAGTCATCAGATGTAAGGGCTCGGGATTCAGTTCTCTACTTGTCTTCTAGTTATTATCATCACCAGTCTACATCAAATTCAGTCTGCAGGAAGAGAGAGCATTCTGTAACCACAAAGAGCTTGAGAGCAATTTGACTTATGACCATCTTCCACACTCTCGACTCGAAGAGCTTTTCTGTATGAAGCTACCAACTTGAAAGAACATACTTAGATAAGACCAGTAACAACACTGAGAGAAACAATGACTAGATCATGAAGTCTTCTTAAGACGGCGAGTACGCTGAGCTAAGAGAGGGCTTGCTTTAGCCACCTGAGGTGAACACAGATTTCTCGACAAGAATCTGCTCAAGAGTACTGACTCGATGTCACCTGGGATGGTAAGGTGACATATAGTGTGGTACCTGATCGCAAAGCATTCAGAGGAGACAAGATCTGTTCAGGTTGACTGATGCTTAAAGTCAGGTGCTCTTGGGTTTATAATTCCCTTTACACAAACATATTATGTTCTAGAAACATTGATCATGAATCACTTTTGAATTTGAAAATGAGGTGTTTTATGTCTAAAAGTTAAAGTGACCCTCTAAAACTAACTTGCTTTAACGCTCTCAATAAACATATGCTTACATAATTGGAAAATAAGTCATCAGTCTTACTCATAATATCAATACTAAACTCCTAGTCAAAAGCCGGAGAAATGACACTGTGCAGCCTACCTGGTCTATTCTGGATGTTCCGGCTGCAGTGCACCAACTATCTTGGAGTGAATCTGAGCCCCAAGCTGGCAACTGCAAACTAGATCTCACCTTCAATAGCATAGAAGTTTTCATCAGAAATAAGCAGGTCTCTCCCCCCAACCCACCCACAAAAAGAAAAGGAAGAAAGAAAAAGAAAAGAAAGAAATGAAACCTAAAAACAATCAAGGTTCTATCTTTGTATCTCTGTCCAGTCCTCTATAGATTAAAAAAAAAAAGTCTCATTTTAAAAAACAATCAAAAGGGAAGTTCATTAACAAAATATTTAAAGGCCTGAGGGGGGGGGGAACTTATCATAACAACAGGCCACAAGGAGAAAAAAGTCAGTCAATGAACCAATGAAGACAAATTCGAATTTGATGTCAAAAGTAGTAGTATTACTCTACTATAACCACAGCTGTGCTACAACACAGGCTAATAGCTGAATGCATTCTCATGAGCAGGCAGCTGATCGTGGTCCAACTGGTGTACAGTTCAAAGCATTTCAGCTTAGCTGTATGGTAGGAAACACCCATTTGGGTCACCAATTAGCGATGAATAAATTAAGGCATTCTTTATTAGCCATCAATGAAGAGTGTCCATTCGGTACTTAAGAAAATGCCAGTTTCTACATTTTAGGAAGCTCATTTTCAATTGTGTTGATGTTTCTTAGAACCTCAAGTTTCCCTGTACAGGTATTTCATTCTTAATAACTAAATTAAATGCTTAAAAAAAACAATAAAAGTTGGCATCCATTCATTTTTACCAGACTCTTCCTACCACTACTCTGTGGCCACCACCACCACCACCACCATCACCACCACCACCACCACCACCCACTACCCTGCTCCCTATTTTTGAAAGATCAGCTATGGAAACAAAGCCATTTACATACCATTCTTACCTGTAAGGGTAAGAGTGTATTACTATTGTTGTCTGTTCTGAACACATTATCTTCAATCCAAGATTTTGGAGTCAGTGATGGAGTAGAGCGAGTGAATTTCGGCGGTGCTATGACATTACCCGAAAAAGGTTTCTTCAGTGGAGATATCTGACTCATAGTTCCTGGAATCCCCATGTTTCCAGTTCTGCGATGGTCTCGGCCATGCATTGCTCCCCAAGACACACTTCCAGTGCCCCAGCCACTGCTCTGATGGCTGCTCCAAGGAGATTGTTTCAGGAGAGGCTGAGGAGACACATCAGTGCAGCCTTAAGTTACACATTTACTTTAAGTCTATTGATTCAAATTTAACACCTGAGCTAATAATGTTATTTTAAAACAAAGAAATGTGTCAGGGCAACAGAATTTACAGAAAGTGGTAGACCTGAGCTTTTGTTTTACAAAAAGACACTGGTTTGAAGGTACATGAATGTCCACCCTCTTGCCTACAACAAATCATGATGAGTCAAATAAGAACGTCATGATAGTTATCAAAATGGAACCGGGCGGTTACTTTTCATCTCTTCAGAGTCCTGTACACATGAGGTCAAGAAAAAAAGACTTTTAAGTAGAAATTAACTTTGGCCAGCCCTAAAGACACAACCTATGCCTTGATCTTAAAGCGACTATATATTCCACTCCGCACACAACTAAAAATAGCAGCCTCTGTATATGTATACTGCCAGAGCCCAAACGCGAAATATTTCGGCTTGTCTTCAGTTTTCCATAACAAGCAATGCTACCGCAAAAGTAGATACTAATGGTGTTCGGGGTCATTCTGTTGGCATGAGCTTAAAACAAAAATGCCTTTTGGAAGATGAGCAGTATAGGAAATAATGCCCTTTTATTTGTATTGAGCATTCAACTTCTAAAATATCTTCTTCAGTTCTTGTCTTTCTGTTCAAGCACTTTTGCCTTTATTTCACTTGAGTGCCTGAGAACTAAGTAATTATATGATGTCACCTACAGGTGGATCCACTGAGATAGACTAGACGGAAGAGAAACCACTGGGAGCTTTGACTCAACTAGTAGAGAGTGTTGTTACAAGTCTCTATTTAGTCCCAGCACTTCCAAAAGCAAGCTGGTTCCAAAATGGAACCACAGCAAGAGGAGCCGACTAAGAAGAAAGGAAAGAAAGTCTAGCTGGACGGTCTGTAACTCCCGCTTTGTGAAAGGCACTAAGGGCTCCAGGTGCTGCCCTGGTTCTGTGGCCACGTTCAGAGCTGAAGCCCACCCCGACGCCGCCCATCGGGACACCCAGCTCGGCCCCTTCAAGTGCCAAGGTCTCCCCAGCCAGCACAAGTGCGCCCCCCTTCCTGGGGCATCTCTCCTCTCCTCTCGGGGGCAGCGCTCAGAGTCCCCTTGAGGTCCTGACGCCCACTGCGGGAGCACATCTTTGCAAACACGCCGTCATGGCTGGGGCTGGGCGCTCCCAGGGCCTGGCCTGCTTTCCAAACAGGACCCGGTCACTCCCTCCCGAGGGGCCAGGCCGCCGCGCTGCAGGGACCCTGACCCGGCTGTCCCGTCCGCGGAGCTCACGTCCACGCTGCAGGGGTTCGGTGAATCCAGGATTCACCTTTAAAGGCCCGCAGCCCTGGGGAACCCCGAGCCGGTTGCGTGTCCTTCATCCTCCCGACCCTACGGCAGGTGCTGACTGGGGGGTGGGGGGACATTCTGCCACATCCCGATGGCCGCCTCAGGCAGGGACGGCACACACCGTGAGGGGCCGGCTGGGTCAACACAAGGCAAATCCCGCCTGGTGTCGCCGAGTCACAGGACTCGCTTAAAGACTCGGAAAGCAGCGGAAAATCCCAGCGGCTGCGGCTGCGGCTGCGGCCACGGGGAAGGAAAGCCCGGTGCGCGGTGCCGCTCCACCACCTGGCGCAGGCGGGGTCCCTGCGGCTTCACAGCGCCGAGCTGGGCGGCCCTTCCTCCGCCGCTGACAGCTGGCGCGGGCCACGGGCTGCCTGTCCCTCTGTCCCTGTCTCCAGACTTTCTGTTCCTCTGTCCTTGTCCCTAGGCTGCCTGTCCCTCTATTCCCAGGCTGCCTGTCCCTCTGTCCATGGGCTGCCTGTCTGTCCCCAGGCTGTCTGTCCCTCTGTCCTTGTCCCTAGGCTGCCTGCCCCTCTGTCCCCAGGCTGTCTGCCCGTCTACCCCCATCCCCAGAATGTCTGTCCCTCTGTCCCCGGCTGCCTGTCCCTCTGTCCCCAGGCTGCCTGTCCCTCTGTCCCCGGGCTGCCTGTCTCTCTATGCCTGGGCTGCCTGTCCTTCTGTCCCCGGGCTGCCTGTCTCTCTGTCCCCGGGCTGCCTGTCCCTCTGTCCCCAGGCTGCCTGTCCCTCCGTCCCCGGGCTGGCTGTCCCTCTGTCCTTGTCCCTAGGCTGCCTGCCCCTCTGTCCCCAGGCTGTCTGCTCGTCTGCCCCCATCCCCAGAATGTCTGTCCCTCTGTCCTTGTCCCCAGGCTGCCTGTCTCTCTTATGCCTGGGCTGCCTGTCCCTCTGTCCCCGGGCTGCCTGTCTCTCTGTCCCCGGGCTTCCTGTCCCTCTGTCCCCAGGCTGCCTGTCCCTCCGTCCCCAGGCTGGCTGTCCCTCTGTCCTTGTCCCTAGGTTGCCTGTCCCTCTGTCCCTGAGCTGCCTGTCTGTCCCCAGGCTGTCTGTCCCTCTGCCCTTGCCCCTAGGCTGCCTGCCCCTCTGTCCCCAGGCTGTCTGCCCGTCTGCCCCCATCCCCAGAATGTCTGTCCCTCTGTCCTTGTCCCCAGGCTGCCTGTCCCTCTGTCCCCAGGCTGCCTGTCCCTCTGTCCCCGGGCTGCTGTCTCTCTGTCCCTGGGCTGGCTGTCCCTCTGTCCCCTGGCTGCCTGTCCCTCTGTCCCCTGGCTGCCTGTCCCTCTGTCCTTGTCCCTAGGCTGCCTGTCCCTCTGTCCCCGGGCTGCCTGTCCCTCTGTCCTCGGACTGGCTGTCTGTCCCCAGGCTGTCTGTCCCTCCTTCCGTGTCCCCAGGCTGCCTGTCCCTCTGTCCCAGGCCGCCTGTCCCTCTGTGCTAGTCCCCCGCGGCTCGGCTCGGCTCCAGGTCGGCAGCTCCCTGCGGGTCGGGGTCTCCCTCCGCCGGCTCGGCTCACACCCGCCGTCCCGTCCCGGGGCCTCGGGCTCGAGGGGGCGGCCGGCTCCAGGCTCCCGGGTCCCCGCATCGCCCCGCGGCCGCGGCCGCGGCCGCCGTACCTGGTGGTGGTTGTAGGAGTTCCGCTGCTGCAGGAAGGCGGCGGCCTGGTGCTGCTGCGGGAGCTGCGGGCTGACGGGCGAGCGGCGGCTGGGCGGCGGCTGAGCGGGCGGCGGCGGCTGCGGTAAGCTCATGGCGGGCGGCGGGGGGCCTGCGGCGGCGGCCGGAGAGAAGGGGCCGCCGAAGCCCCCGGCCCCGCCGCCGCCCCCGCCGCCGCCGCCGCCGCCGCCGCCGGCGGGGACGCCGAGCCCCGCGCAGCCGTGCGCCGCCGCCGCCGCCGACACGGCCGAGAAGCCGGGGAAGAAGGCCGGGTTCATGGACGACGGCAGCCCCGCGTAGAAGCCGTTCTCCGCGTCGGGGCTGGGCGGCGGCGGCATGGCGCTGAGCGGGGGCGCGGTCGACGAGCCGGGCGGCTGGGGCTGCGGCGGGGGCGGCGGGGGCGGCGGGGGCGGCGGCTGCGACGACGGCGGGGGCGGCGGCTGCTGGGGCTGCGGCGGCGGGGGCGGCGGGGACGCGGCGGGCACCGACCAGGGGGTGCCGAAGCCGGGCAGCGGCGGCGGGGATGCGGGGCCGCCTCCGCCCGCGCCCCCGGGGGGGGCCCCGCCCGCGCCTCCGCCGCCGCCGCCCGCACCGCCGCTGCCACCGCCGCCGCCGCCGCCCGGGAGCGGCAGGTCCGGGCTCTGCAGGCTGCCAAAGGCGCCTGCGCCCAGCGCCCCGCCGCCGGGCAGGAGGCCGCCGGGGCTGCCGAGCAGGGGGTGGTTGGGGGACTCCATGGAGGCGCCCGGCGGCGCGGGCTTCACCGGCGGCGGCGTCGGGGCGGCCCAGCCCGCACCCGCATCGGGGGGCTCGGCGGCGCTGCCCTCGCCGGCGCCTTCTGCGTGGCGGCGCCGCGGGACGGCGGCAGCCGGGAGCTGCGGGCGTGGGGGCAGGTCGGCCGGGCGCGGCCGCGGGTGCGGGAGGCCGAGCGGGAGCGGGAGCGGCGGCGGCGGCGGTGGCTGCTGGCTGAAGCGGGGCGGCGGGGCGGCCGGAGGCTGGGCGCGCCGGGCCGGGCTGGGCTCCTTCCTCTTGTGGCCGCTCGGCTGCTGCGGCTGCCGCCGACTGAAGTCCTGCGGGGAGGCGGCGCGGCGGCAGCAGCGGCAGGAGGAGGCGGAGGAGGAGGAGGCGGGGTGCTGCTGCTGCTGCTGCGGCGGCGGCGGCGGCTGCAGACTCGGTTTCGAGTCCTGGGAGGGGAGGAGGTGGGTCACACCCGCGTCCGTGCCGCCGCCGCCGCCGCCCGCCGCCCCCGGGCTCAGCCCCGCCGGCCGCTCAGCCCGCGGCCCGGGCGGCGGAGAAGGAGGCGGAGGCGGAGGCGCCGGGCCCGGGGAGGAAGAGGAAGCGGCCGAGCGGGGCAGCGCCGCGGGGGAGGCGGCCTGGGCCGCGCCGGTGACAGGCGGCGGCGGGAGCGGCCCGAAGGGCGTGGCGGGGGCCGACCTGCCGCCGAGCAGGGCCCCGGGGCGGCGCAGCGGGGCGGGCGGCAGCACCCCGAAGCCCCAGTCCCGCATGGAGCGGGCGGAGGCGCGGCCGTGGTGGTGGCGGTGGTGGCGGTGGACGGGGGAGTGGTGGCGTGAGGGGCAGTCAGTGAGGGACACGGTGTCGGGGCCGGGAGCCGGCGGCTGTCCCGCCACCCCTCGCGGCGCTCTCGGCCGCCTCCCGCGACCGGCTCGGGCGCAGCCGCCGCCGCCGTCGCCGTGGCCTCCCAAGGCCGCCGCCCCGGCCGCTTAAGAAGCCCGGAACGTGCGTCAGCGCCACCTCATAGGCTCGCCGCCCCCACCCGCGGCGCGGCCCGGCCCGGCACGCGCCCCCCGGCCCCGCCCCTTATTAATATGCCGGCGCGGCCGCGCGCGTGCGCGTGCGCTCCCCGGGAAGGCGGGGCGGGGCCGGGCGCGCGCCCGGCGGAGAGGCCGGTTGGGGCAGGCGGGCGGCCGCGCGCGCGGGGGGCGGGGTAGGCGGGTGGGGGGCGCGGACCGTTCCCGGGCAACGGCCCCTCCCCGCGCGGGCTCAGGGTCCGGGGTGCGGTGGGAGCTCACTCAGGGTCTCACGTGCTCCGTGACCTTGGAGGCGACTGCGCCTCCCCCGCCTCCCCCATCCCGTCTGTGTTCATGGGGTGGGGGTGGGGGGCGGCGAGGTGGCTGTTCAGTGGGGGAAACTGAGGCTGCGGAGCAGCTGCCAGCCTGTTCCCCATGCAGTGCCCCGGGCCCGCGGGTCGGGTCTGCAGCCTGGCAGGTGGCGCCCCTCGCAGCCCAACTGGGCACCGGGAAAACCCCTGCACCCAAGTCTCCCGGGCACCCCGCGCAGCCCCTGCACCCCAAGTCTTCTGGGCGCCAGGCACATCTCCTGCACCTCGAGTTTTCTGGGCACCCCGCACATCCCCTGCACCCCAAGTCTCCTGAGCATTCTGCACAGTCCCTGCACCCCAAGTCTCCCGGGCACCCCGCACAGCCCCTGCACCCCAAGTCTCCAGAGCATCCCTGCGCAGCCCCTGCACCCCAAGTCTTCTGGGCACCCCGCACATCCCCTGCACCCCAAGTCTCCCGGGCACCCCGCACAGCCCCTGCACTCCAAGTCTCCAGAGCATCCCTGCACAGCCCCTGTATCCCACGTCTTCTGAGCATTCCGTACAGGCCCTGCACCCCAAGTCTCCTGAGCATCCCGCACAGCCCCTGCACCCCAAGTCTCCTGAGCATCCCGCACAGCCCCTGCACCCCAAGTCTCCCGAGCATCCCTGCACAGCCCCTGCACCCCAAATCTCCTGAGAATCCGCACATCCCCTGCACCCCAAGTCTCCTGAGCATCCCGCACAGCCCCTGCACCCCAAGTCTCCCGAGCATCCCGCACAGCCCCTGCACCCCAAGTCTCCCGAGCATCCCTGCACAGCCCCTGCACCCCAAATCTCCTGAGAATCCGCACAGCCCCTGCACCCCAAGTCTCCAGAGCATCCCGCACAGCCCCTGCACCCCAAGTCTCCCAAGCATCCCTGCACAGCCCCTGCACCCCAAGTCTCCCAAGCATCCCTGCACAGCCCCTGCACCCCAAATCTCCAGAGCATCCCGCACAGCCCCTGCACCCCAAGTCTCCTGAGCATCCCGCACAGCCCCTGCACCCCAAGTCTCCTGAACATCCCGCACAGCCCCTGCACCCCAAGTCTCCTGAGCATCCCGCACAGCCCTTGCACCCCAAGTCTCTTGAGCATCCCGCACAGCCCCTGCACCCCAAGTCTCCTGAGCATCACTGCACAGCCCCTGCACCCCAAATCTCCTGAGAATCCGCACAGCCCCTGCACCCCAAGTCTCCAGAGCATCCCGCACAGCCCCTGCACCCCAAGTCTCCAGAGCATGCCACACTGCCCCTGCACCCCAAGTCTCCAGGCACCACAGCCCCTGCACCCCAAGTCTCCAGGCACCACAGCCCCTGCACCCCAAGTCTCTTGGGCATCTGAGGCTCATTTGTGCATTTAGCCTCCAGTGTTGTAGGCTCTCGTGGACCCCACCCTCCAGGGACGTGCTCTTGGGGGGAAGGGCACCCCCCACGCCCAGCGGACGTGCTCAGGGGAGGAGGGAAACCCCCCCCCTCCCCCAACCCAGACCACGTCCCAAAAGAAAGTCCCTGGAACCCCACTGGGCGGCGCGTGATTTGCACACAAATTTGCACGGAATGGGTTTGGCCAGCTCCAGGGGTAGCCCGGGGCCAGCTGAAGCCCCTTCCACCCCACAAAAGAGCTTAATGTGCTGCGGGGGTGGTGGTTGGGGGTGCAGAGTGTGGGAGGGCCGGGGGCTTCTCCCCAGCAGGTTCATTCCGCCTGCCTCCCTCTCCACACCCCTGAAAAATATATACATTTCCAAGACTTGATGAATTTTTCAAGGAAGAGAGATTTTTCACATGGGGCCATGGGGGAAGGAGGGTCTGACTCAGCGAAGGACTTGTGGAGGCTAGCAAAATGAAGGGGAGGGAGCTTTCCATGGTAGAGATCTCATTAGGAGCAATGCAAGAACTCATCCCCTGTATGCCCTCCCCTAAAGAAACATTTTACCAGAAGAAAACCTGAGAGTCTAGATAATAGCAGAGAAATACATGCTACTTGATGAGCTGTGAATTTCATGTTCCCGCTTCACCACTCAACTTTCTTGTCGCTTTTAGAAAACTGAAACCACCCAGTTCTAGAAGATAGACTAATTCCAAAAGCCATAGAAATTCAGACTATCCTGATATACAACTGAACCAAGATTAAATAACTTAACTCTTTGCTGACTAGAGTAAGATATTTGTGAGTTCTCATCTTCTTTTTATCTATGCCTGCAACATGAGTGAGTCAGATAATGTAAATCAGGGGAAAAATTTTGAAACTAAAACAGGTAACTTGAGATACAGTAGATTACTTGTATAATATTTATGTCTGATATCCTCGTGAATTAAAATTGATCATCAGTTTCACAACAAGGAAATAGTATATTTTTTAAATCATAAATGATTCAGAAACTGATCAGGGGGAGTTGGTTGAAGTTAACTATCTCAAAACCATTTTTAGTAATCAGGCAAAGTATGGAGCTGGAGAAATACATTTATTGTCCTAGATTGCCTTGTCTGCAAAATAACCTGAACTCATTAAGAATAATAAAAAAAATGGCCATTTTTCACAGCATCTTTTGACCTTATTCACTCTTATTCCTTAATATCCTTTTAAGTGGAAGAACTACTTTCAGTCATTCAGTAAAATGTATAAAGAATGGAAATGAATAAACTTTTCGTTGGTTGTTATATTTGATTGGAGTCATCTGTAGATCCAACAACAAATCTTGAAAGCAGAGGAAAATGTAGGCGTGACACTTGGCTTGATCACCCCTTAAAATTACAGTTGGTCCCTTCAGCAGGATTCAGAATACAGTTAAATGCCAGGGGGCGGGAGTGCCATCCTGGTCTAATGCTTGAACACAAGCAAGGTCTCTTGGTGTTCTGGCACTGTTACTGTTTTAGAGGACTGAGAGCCCTCCAAACCAAGAAAAGCCATCAAGTCTGATACTCATAATCAGGTATGGTCAATTTTGATATAAAATTCTAAAGTTCACTGCTGTAATATCTGTGCTGGTTTTCAGAGAGAGAAAACTTACATTCTGAAATTTGAAATACTTAAGCTGGCCAAGAGCCCACTTTTTGAAATAGTAAGATAGAAAGATTTCCTGTAGGGGGTGTGGGTTGTGTAGTTGGGGAAAGCTGGACTCTTGAGAATTCTTTAACAAACCCAAGACCAAGATCTTGGAGTCAATATCCTCATATTTTACATGAAAATAGGTTAACTGACCCCTGACAGTTCAACAGTCTTTTTTCCTCTTCCTCCCACTGTTCTAGGCAAATGTCTTAATATTATTTTGCTCCAGCCCAGTACACACAAACACACACAACTAAAACCAGACTTTTACTGAGCCATTCTGAGCACACACAACAAGCTCTAGATCCCTTTCTTTCTTTCTCTGTTTTTTCTTTCTTTCTTTCTTCCTGTCTTCCTTTCATCCTTTCTTCCTTCCTGCTCAGCTCTGGCTTGATGTGGTACATGGGACTTTGTAGCTCCAGGCACAAGAGTCTCTTTGCATAACCATTAAGCTATCTACCCCCACTCCCAAGATTTCTTTTTCAAAACCACTAAATCAAATTTTAGTGTCACTAAATTTGATTTCAGGAGTCAAGATTTGAAGCAGGGGCTGAAATGGGAAGCAGCTGCCTTAGAAGGCTTTTCACATCTTAAGGCTTCAACACACCTTTTTGCCTCTCTGAACTGCTTACTGCAGGCTTACTGCATCACTGAGGAAAGGGAAGCAGTGATGGAATATACAAGTGTCCTCACTGCTCCTGTTTCAGGTCACTCTGCCTCTGCTTCTGACACCTCACCACCTGCCTTGCAGGCAGGCCCTCATCTAAGGCCAGGCAGGCCCTGCTGCCCTCAGGGAACAACAGACCCTCCCAGGCACAATCTCAGGACCTGCCACCAGCAGCTCAACTCTCCCCTTTCACCTCTCCCCTCCCTCAGGAAGGGAAAGGTCCTGGAGCAGAAAAAGCATATTCCACAGGCTCCCACTTAGGGCAAACAAAACCCAAACCTCCTGACCCTCTAACCTTCCCTTCCTCATTTAGCTACTCTGCACCCCCACTTCTTTGCTTTCCTGCCTTTACTTCCCCCAAACAATTGTTTACCTGGATCTCCAAGTGCCTGGCTCATACATAGGGCTCCCTAATTTAGCATCCCCACACCCCAGATCCCACCCACATCTTCAATAGGCTTTTGGGTAACAGCACTCCCGGCTCTACTTACTGAGACCTTGACTTCTCTTTTTCTGACTGCATGTCCAAGTCTTTAGAGCCTGCTACTCCCCCCACCACAGGCTGCCTGATCCCAGAAGACATTGCTTCTGCTCTGCATGATTGCTCTCAACTCCTGACTAGGCTCTCAGATCCCCTAGCTTCCTGTATCATCCCTCTACAATCTCTGCAACCCAGCAGCCATCTAGCTCTCTTCAAAATGGAGGGTGTCAAGGTCAGGAATAACACAGGGCTTATAGCCACAAGCCTACTGAGTTAGAGCTATCCCTGAAACGGCATATGCTAGAGTGTTGTATTTGGTTCTTTGCTCTCCTCTCATAAGAAACAACAACAAAACCCTAATAACTAACAAAAGCAAGATAATCATATAGTGGAAGCCATCTTGTTAACTCCCCTGAATGAATACATCCCACAGGACCAAAGTCAAGAGACATTTTAGTGACCAAACCATCTTTGATGGTTGGCTTTTGCCCCTAATGACCCAACTGACAATTTGCATCGCACAATGGAAGGCCTTTTTGTCTCTAACACACTCATCCAAGTCAATTCCTAGCCTTTTGCCTTGGCAGCTCCCTGCATGGAATACTTGTGACTTAAAATGCCAACAGGGCTTACTTCTCATCACTGTTTCTTTTTAACATTGAGCAGGAGATGGCATGGCATGTGCGTAATGCCACTGAGCCACCTCCCAAGCCAATTTAGCTCATTCCTTTTTTATTTTATTTCACTTTTTTTTTTTTTAATTTAGAGACAAGAACTGCTAAACTCCTGTTGTGTCTCTCTCAGTTCTTGGAAGTTTGTGCCCAAGCTCACTTCCTCAGATATTTTCCCTTGCCACCCTTGTACAATCATAGTCCCCTCCCTCCATCCCAACGTCCCTAATCACTGGAGGGCGTTTGAAGTGATTTTTCTCTGGCAGGCTGTATGTTTGGATTGCTTATCTGTCCTCCTTGTTAGGTCATAAGCCCCAGGACGAAAGGCATATTGTTTGGTTCTCACATTCTGCATGGTCTGAACCTAGAACAATGCCTAGACCCAGTGGTGTCTCCCCGAACTGAATTAATAATCTAAAAAAAAAAAAAAAAAAGGCTGCTCTAAACATCCCATAGCACTTGCTTGGGAAGAAGCACCCTCAGGCTATCCAGGCAGTTTTAGGAGAGTCTGTTTGTCATTTGTATATCTGCGCATTGATGTTCCCCAAGCACCACTCAAATGCTCCGAGAGACTACAAGTGAAGTGAGACAAATGCAGTTGTGACAGGCTAAGAGAAGGTGAGGGAGAGTGGATGTGATTGTAATACCACAATACAGGTAAATCTGGACCCCAAGAGCAAGACTTCTTTAGGAACCAGGCTCCAGGGACAGGAACATTGAAGGGGAAAGACTGAGCTTGAGTTTACACTTGACAGGAAGTCAAGACTCCAGAGAGAAACTGAACCAGGCCACAGTTTTACTTGCTGCTGTGAGCCCACAAATGTGGTTGACTCCACAGAATAGAGAAGGTTAGTCCCAGCTCTGGGCTGAGAGAGGGATAAGTCAAGGTCTGTTCTGCTCCAGTCCAAGTGTGCTTTCTTGACACTGAACCTCAGAATAGCACCATCCTCAATTACTGAGGATTCTTCTGTTTTATTAAGCCTCTCTTGATAATCTTCTCTCTCACCATCTTTCTCGTCACATCTCCTGTACATGTTGGGTTTCCATAGGCTTATATTCTAGGACCTCTACTTAGTCTTTGGACTCTTTCTGAGTGGCCTAATGCACTGACATGCTTTCAGATCCCATGTACACGGGGAGATCATCCAAACCCATCACCCTGGCCCCAAGGTGAAACCCAGGGCTGTAACAACCTATAATTATCTGGCTCATTCCTACGTCCACAGTCCACACCCAAACGTGACCATCTTCCCCCAGACTGCTGCCTCCTCTGCTGCTTCTTATCTTAGCTCCAGATGTTACCTCACAACCTGTTTCTCAGGCTGGAAAAATGTGTCAGCCTTCTTGTCTCTCATACTCAAAATCTTTTTTTTTTTAACTCCAGTCTCTTGGGGGAATTCAGTGCCAGTACTAAAAGTCTACCACTCCCGGCAGCTATTTTTTTCTTTCCATTTTATCCAATAGGACAGAGAGAAATTGAGATTGGAAGGGAAGATAGGGAGATAGAAAGGTAGACACTTGCAGACCTGCCTCACCACTTGTGAAGTGTCCTTCCTACAGGTGGGGAGTGGGGGCTCAAACCCTCAAAACTTTTTTTTTAAAGGAAGGGAGAGAAAAGAAAAATTGGTCATTATATGCTCAGTTCAACTGCAGACATGTTGACAGTGGAGTTCCCTCAGTCTACCTTCCTGCCTGGGTTCTGGGTCTCAACCAGCCTCCTCTCTGATCTACTGGGTTGTGACAATCTCTTTGTTGACTCCTCTGTCAGTTCTTCCTCTGGATCTCATCCCTTTCATACTCTCAGTGAGCCAACTCTGTCCCCTGGGCACCCTACCATCTCAATAATTATTGGGTTGTCAGAAATGTCATGACACATTTTGGTGTGGAAAAACAAAGAAAACCTGCCACGAGTTTTCAGATGGGATTCTACCATGCTTCTTTGCATCATACCTCTTGTCCTTCTCACCCACACGGTGCCCACTTTCTGATCACCCTTGTTAATCCACACCTCTGGGCCTTTTCACAGGGAGGTTTCACTACAAGAATGCCTCTCCCCTCTTTTCACCAGCCAATAACCACCTGCTATAAGCCAGTTCAAATGTCATTACCTTTTCTCTATTTCCCTGCTCAGGGAGTCGAGTCCTCTCTGATAGGCTCACAAAACTGTCAAAGTATATATTTACTATTAGAATGTGTCACAAGGCAAATAACTGTCTGAGCCTTCATGTCTTCCCCTCTGGACTCATGAGTAGCCACAGCCCGTGACTTTCTTTGATGTGTCTCTGCCTCCATTCTTGCCTGTCACAGCACCTGGAAGACAGTGCCCAATACATAGTTATTGATCAGTAATTGTCCCATGAGTGTTGTCGGAAGGAAACCCGAAAGGAAGTCAGTGAGAAGGAGAAGGAAGGAAGATTAGAAAGGAGGAGAAAGGAGGAAAGGGAGGAGGGATATGTTTCCAAAGCGTTGTTCAGAGCAGATGCATTTCAGGAGAACTGTGATATTGCTGAAATACATTTGCTGGAGAAAACAAACAAACAAACAAACAAACACAGATCTTGTCTGTGACCAGATGACCCTTATCTCTTCTACACAGACCTGAACAATAACTCCCAAGTCCTACTCTCTTTCCTGGCATTTTCATTGACAATTTCAAACTGAAAGCTCCTGTCTAATTCTGGTAGCCTCTGTTCTGCCTGTTACAGTATCTGAAGATGAATTCATGGACAAAAGAAAATATCTAGAAGTATCTACTGTCCATAGTATTTGTGATCGTTCTCAGCCCTAATCATGTAGAGAGAGTTGTAGACAGTGAGATTCTAGGCCGAAACTGACCTACTCAGCTGGAGTCCTACAAGCTGTGACACAGCCTCGCTGGACTGGTCATGGGTGGAGCCCCAAGTTACAGCTGGAATATTGGGGTAAGGCACATTCAGCAAAAGGACTAAAAAAAAAGCACACACTGAAACTCATTGTCATCCAGCTTGAAATGGGGTTTCCACATCTCTCCTTTACTGGGCACAAATAGACACTGTGAGTGGATTGTCATTTAAGTTCAGCGCGCCAGCATGCCACACTAGCTTCGCGGCGGTAGACAGACGACCAGGGACACAGGGCTGAGCTGAGAACGCAGTTTAATCTTTATTCATGAGCGGGCAAGCAGTCCAACAACCTAATCACCACACAATGTGCTCCTCCATCTCTCTCCTCCGGCAGCAGCTTCCAGAACTCAGGAAGTATCTAGGGTAGGGGGCAGGGAGAAGGAAGAAGCGAAACTAGCAAGGGCTAAACCATATCTCCCGGTGAGAGAGAGAAGACCTGCTTCATCGCTTGCAAGGCATCCCCCCTGAAGGCAGAGAGCGAGGGCTCACACCTGAATCTTTGCGCTTAACCAGGTGCGCCAGGCACCACCCGGCCTCCGTGTTTCCTCTTCTCAGGCTGTTGTTCCACACTGTCCATAGGTGCAAAAACGCTGAGCAAAACAAGGCCCAAATGACAGGCTCTAAGAACGATGGCAACTCCTGTCAAAGGGCAAGAGATGAAAATAGATGATCCGTAGTGGATAGGAACCGGCTTATTGTCAAAGTACTGTGTGTGTGATCCACAGAGCTCAGAAATACTCCTCAAATGTCCTTACTTGTTTCTCTGGTATTAAAAGAATGAATTCTGGCACTGAATATACATTGCACTTAACTCTTATTTTCTCTCATATTCTGGAAAATGAGCTTTTTTCAATGGGGAATCATCACAGAAGAAAGTGAATACGCATTTGGGCAAGTTGGCATTTTAAATCTTTAGACTATACTGATGAAAAATATTGCATCTATCAAATTTGATATTTTTGAGCTTTTATTTTATTTAATTTTTTTAAATTGCCACCATGGTTATCAGTAGGGCTCAATGCCAGCACTATGAATCCACCACTCTCAGAGGCCATTTTTTCCTATTTATTTGTTTGTTTGTTTTATTTTCCTTTCTATTTTTTTTTTTTTGACAGGACAGAGAGAAATTGAAAGAGGAGGGGGGAGCTAGAGAGAGAGAAAGATAGACACCTGCAGACCTGCATCACCACTTAGTATCTCCCCTGCAGATGGGAAGCGGGGCCTTGAACCCAGGTCCTTGCACATGGTGATATGTTCACTTAACCCGGTGTGCCACAACCTGGCCTCAAATTTGATCTTAGTGTGTTTTGGGATCTTAGGAAGATGATCCAACATTTTTAAATCTTTATTTTTGGAAACTAAAGAGACACAATAAAAAATGGAAAGCGGGAACTTGATGTGGTCACAGGTACTGCTCTGCTGCCTTGGTGAAAGGATCAGACTAGGTTGCAAAGCACGAGTGGAGTGGGAAGTATTCTGGGGAGGGTATTTGATGTTAGTAGGCTCACTGCTTGACCTCACGCCACCCACATTGCTATGAATTTGCCTGTCCTGTCTCCTGTTTGCATGGTGCTCTCGTGAGGACTCTGCCCATTTGCATCTAAAATTCACTTGTGAGTTTACATCATTATTTTAAACTTTCAAAAAAAATAACAGCAAGAAGAAAAGTGTGCCTTGATTTCTCCATGAGAAAGTATGAAGAGAAACTCTAGACTCTTTGGAAAACAGGAATTAAGGGGGGAAAAAAGTGTTGCTAAGGATAAGAATCACATGCTAATGTTTTTAGGTCCGTAGTTGACCTATATTCATCTTCTATTAAAAGATGAGGTTGGGGGGTGTCAAGGGGCAGAATCAGAACTCTTTATTGAGCTCCATCTTCTCCTGCTTACTGTGTAAGTTCAGCACAGAAGCACCAAGGATCTGTTTTCTCATTTCTGAAATGCAGAATGCAACAACCAGTATTTATGAAGCAGGGGAGTTTGTGAAGATGACTAGCAATATTTTAGTGGGCTTTCTTCTGTAATGTTTGGTACAGAATAGTTGTGTACACACACACACACACACACACACACACACACCCTTAGCTTTTCTCGCCATTTAGTAAAGAGTAGGCAGGCTGGGGCCCAGTGGTGGCGCACCTGGTTGAGTGCACATGCTACAGTGCACAAGGACCTGGGTTCAAGCCCCCAGTCCCCACCTGCAGGGGGAAAGCTTTGCGAGTAGTGAAGCAGGGCTGCAGGTGTCTCTCTGTCTCTCTCTCTCTCTCTAGCCTCCCTCCTCCTCTCAATTTCTGGCTGTCTCTATCCAATAAATAAATAAAAAAGATAATAAAAAAAATTTTAAAAAAAGAGTAGACAGGCTATCAGAAGACATAGACAGAGCTTGGGCTTGATAGCCAAGGCAAACACCAAATAAGAAAATGTGGCAGCATCATGTTAGCTGAGATAAGCCAGGAAGAGAATGATGAATATGGAATGATTTCACTCATAGTAGTTTGGAAGTAAGAACAGAGGGGAATTCCAAACAAGGTAGAACTTGGACTGGGTCTGGCTCACTGTAGTAAAGGACTCTGGGGGCGTGTGGGGGTGGAGGTGGTGGCTTTTTGAGGTCCCGGTGCATGATGGTGGAGGAGGACCTAGGCGGGGGGTTAAAGTGGTTTGCAGGAAACAGTAACTGTACATATATACCAACAACTGCATTTGCTGTTGACGGTAAACCATGAATCCCCCACCCCAATAAAAAAAATAATTGAAAGAAAATGTATCAGAGATTCACAAACAGATGATACAAATGGCAGCAATATCCCATCACAGTTATGGAAGAGTAAGTCCAAAGGGAAAATGAAAAAGGAGAGGCTACATGCCTGCTACATTTGAAGTGAGAAAAGAAGGTAGTTTTAAGTATCTTCAGTGGCTGCTTAGCCATTATGGAAGACCAGCATGCTTTGCTTTATGCAGAGAGCCAAAGCGCAGTGGGCGCACTGTCCTGGCCAGTGTGTTAACTGTATTCCAGCAGAGATGCCCTGTGAGATGCCCTGTGAGCCGTAGGGGTTGTGGGGGGGGGGGTGAGTGGAGCTAGGAATGAAGAAAAGATGAAATTAGATTGAGTAAGATTTTAGCTTAGTCTATACAAAATATTTTTGTGCAATCAATATAAAAGTCATCACTGCTTTTTCTGCATCTGTAGAGATACTCATGATTTCTGTGGTTTATTCTATTAATATAATGCATTACATTGATTTTTCAGATGTTAAACCAATCTGGCTTTTCTGATAAACTTCTTCTTTATCCTCACGTAGAATCCTGTAGGTGTATATAAGGGTGTGTGTGTGGGGGTGGGACTTACACCTTTATTTCTAGAAGATGTTGTTGGTCTATAGTTTTTTTTTTTCTTATTAAGTCTGTTTGGTTTTGATATTAAGATAATACTGGTCTTGAAACTTGGGAGGTGGCATAGTGGCTCAATCACTGGATTCTTAAGAATAGTATCCTGAGTTCCTGTGTTCATGTTCTGGGGTGAAGCTCTGGTTCTCTCTTTTCAAAAAAGAAAAGAAAATATAACTAACTAACTAAATAAGTAAATATAATATTGGCCTTATGGAATGAGTTGGGAAAAGTTTTTTCTTCTTCTTTTGTAAGAGTTTGTGGAAGATTGTTATGATTTTTTAAAAAGATTTTTATTTATTATTTATGAAAAAGTAGGAGGAGAGAGAAAGAACCAGACATCACTCTGGTACATGTACGTCTGGGGATTGAACTCAGGGCCTCATGCTTGAGAGTCCAGTCCACTACAACACCTCCCTGACCACGATATGAATTCTTTAAATGTATGGCAAAGGGGGTCGGGTGGTGGCGCAGTGGGTTGAGCGCATGTGGTGCTGAGTGCAGGGATCGGCGTAAGGATCCCGGTTCGAGTCCCCGGCTCCCCACCTGCAGGGGAGTCCCTTCACAGGTGGTGAGGCAGGTCTGCAGGTGTCTTTTTCTCCCCCTTTCTGTCTTCCCCTCCTCTCTCCATTTCTCTCTGTCCTATCCAGCGGCGAACAACATCAACAATGGCAATAATAATAACCACAACGAGGCTACAACAACAAGGGCAGCAAAACGGGGGAAGGGGTGGCCTCCAGGAGCGGTGGATTCATGGTGCAGGCACCGAGCCCAGCAATAACCCTGGAGAAAAAAAAAAGTATGGCAAAATTCACCAGTAACACCATCTGACACTGGACTTTTCTTTATGGGAAGTTTTAAAATTGAGAAGTTCAGTCTCTGTCCTTATTATAAGTCGATTCGTACCTTAGAAAAAAAGCATTTTATTTATTTTACTTAAATGAGATAGATGCAGAGAGGAAGAAAGACCAGAGCATTGCTTAGCTCTGCTTTCTGTTGATGCTGAGGCTTGAACCTCAGAATTTTGATGCCTCAGGCAGAAAAGTTTCTTTGCATAACTATTATGCTACCTCCACCCACCACCCACCCCCATTGAGACCTTTTAATTTATTCTGACTTCAGTTTCAATTATTTCTGTTTTCCTGGAAGTTTGTCCATTTTACTTAAATGATGTAATTTGGTGGTCTGATACTTGTTCAGAGCATTCTCTCCTGAGCCTTTTTATTTCTGTTGTTGCTATTGAGCTCTGCTTGTTTTCTTCCTAGTTTCAGTAATTTGAATCCTTCCTTTTTTTCTTCGTCAGTCTAGTTAGTGGGAAATTCACTTGATCATTTTTTTTTTTCAGAGCACATTTACTTTCACTGAGGCTGATAATTATTTCTAAGCTTCTTTTTTATCTGTGCTCTGATCTCTATTAATATCTTCACCTGCTTGCTTTCTTTATAGTTGATTCTTCTTTTGCTAGCTTCTTAAGGTGTAAGTTTAGTTGTTGACTTGAGATCTATATTACTTTTGCACATAAAAGTATGATGATGATAATTCTCTTGTGAGTAGTGTTTCAGTGGCGTCTCCTGAGTTTCTGACTGCTGTTTTTGCTTTCATGTATATCAAATTGTCTCCCAATTTCTTTTTTTTATTAAATCCTACATATTTTATTTTATTTAAGACTTTATTTATTTATTTATGAGAAAACTAGAAGGAGAGAGAAAGAACCAGACATCACTCTGGTATATATGTGCTGCCAGGAATTGAACTCAGGACCTCATGCTTGAGAGTCCAGTGCTTTATCCACTGCGCCACCTCCTGGAACAGTCTCCCAATTTCTTATTTGACCCATTTTGTTATTCCGGAGAGTACGATTTAATTTTCAGATGTTGGTCAATTTCTCAAATTTCTTGTTATTATGACTTAATTTTATTTGAATAAAGAGCATACTTTGTACATTTTGAATGCTTTTAAACTTTTTTTTTGATGCTTTTAAATTTATTGAGGTTTGTTTCATGGTTTCCCGACACATTTCTGACCCCCTAGATAGCACGTTCTCACTTGGAGAATATTCCTTGTATACTTGACAAAATGGATATTCTCTCCTGCTGATCAGGGTCTTCTATAGTTATATATAGTGCATTTCACTGATTTATAGTGTTGTTTGAAGTTTCTGTTTTCTTGTTGACCACCGATTTGTTCATTATTGAAAACAGATTACTAAGTTTCCTGATAGTATTATTGCATGTCTTCCTTTACATATTTTAATTCATGTTTCAAGTCCTTTTTTTTTTTTATTATTTACTTATCTACCATTGGACAGAGAGAGAAAAAAGTGAAAAAAAAAAGGAAAGGGGAGATAAGGAGGGAGAGAAACAGAGAGAGAGTTGCAGGCTGCTTCACCATTCATGAAGCTTTCTGTCTGCAGGTGGAGGTCAGGGGATTGAACCTGGGTCCTTGTGCACCGTAATGTATGTGCTTAATCAGGTGCACCACTTCATGGGCCCTTGAAGTCTTTTGCTAATAGATGCATTGTGTTTATTATTATTCTGTCTTCCTGAAAGGATGATCCTTTTATTACTATGCCTTTTTTATATGTCTAGTAAAAAATTGTATCTTTAAGTACATTTTGTCTGATATTTTTATTGACAGTTCAACTTTTTAGGATATTGTTTGTATAGTATATTCTTTTCTAATCTTTTATTTTGTGCTTCATTTTTTTCTTTTCATTATTATTACACATATAAGTGAAATTATTTCGTATTGGCCCTTTTTTTCCCATTTGAATTATTTCACTTAGCATAGGGCCCTTAAGTTCTATCCATGTTGTTGCAGATGGAAAAAAAATCTCATCTTAAGAAAGTGTAAGAGAGAGAGAGAGAGGGAGAGAGAGAGAAAGAGGAGAGGAGAGGAGAGGAGAGGAGAGGAGAGGAGAGGAGAGGAGAGAAGAGAAGAGAAGAGAAGAGAAGAGAAGAGAAGAGAAGAGAAGAGAAGAGAAGAGAAGAGAAGAGAAGAGAAGAGAAAAAAAAGAAGAGAAACTAGAGCACTGCATTGGCTCTGACAGATTGTGGTGCTGACGATTAAACCTGGGACTTCAGGCATGGAAGCTTGGCACATTATTGCTGTGCTACATTGCCACCTCTACACCCATCCTAATTTTTTTTTTAATTTTTAAATATTTATTTAACTTTTGTTGCCCTTGTTTTTTTTTTTTTTATTATTGTTGTAGTTATTGTTGTTGTTATTGATGTCATCGTTGTTAGGTAGGACAGAGAGAGAAATGGAGAGAGGAGGGGAAGACAGAGAGGGGGAGAGAAAGACAGACACCTAAAGACCTGCTTCACCGCCTGTGAAGCGACTCCCCTGCAGGCGGGGATCTGGGGGCTTGAACCGGGATCCTTAGGTCCTTGCGCTTCGTGCCAGGTGCTCTTAGCCTGCTGCGCTACCACATGACTCCCCTCATCCTAATTTTTTTTTTTTTTCCCTCCAGGGTTATTGCTGGGCTCGGTGCCTGCACCATGAACCCACCGCTCCTGGAGGCCATTTTTCCCCCTTTTTGTTGCCCTAGTTGTTGCAGACTCGTTGCGGTTATTATTGCCATTGTTGACGTTGCTTTGTTGTTGGATAGGACAGAGAGAAATGGAGAGAGGAGGGGAAGACAGAGAGAGAGGGGGAGAGAAAGAGAGACACCTGCAGACCTGCTTTACCACCTGTGAAGCGACTCCCCTGCAGGTGGGGAGCAGGGGGCTCAAACCGGGATCCTTACGCCGGTCCCTGCGCTTTGCGCCACGTGCACTTAACCCGCCCGACTCCCCATCCTAATTTTTAATACATTTAGATAAGCAGTATTCACTGCACCGTTTTTATTCATACATTGGTAGACACTTAGATTCTTTTCATATCTTAGTTATTGTGAACAGTGCTGCACACACATACAACTATATATATCTTACCAAACACAAAAAATTAGCTCAAAGTGAATTAAAGGCTTGAAAATGAACATTTAATAAAATACAAACCATAAAATCCATAAGAAAAAATGAGCTACTCGATGCATGTCTTAGTAATGTCTTTGTGAATTCAACCTCAAAGGCAGGAGAAATAAAAGCCACAATAAATAAATAGGATCACATTAAGCTGAAAAAAAATCTGCATAGTTGTAAAAACAATACCATTGGGGAAAACAAAGCAAAACAAAACAAACAAACAAAAAATTAACCTGCTGAAGGGAGACGGTATTTGAAAAACATACTTCTGAGGAGGGATTAAAATCTATATAAGGAGCTCATACAATTAGCAACCAATATACAAAAGCCTATTACTGGATGGACAGAGGAGCTAGATGGACAGTTCTCCAAAAAAGACATCCAGATGAGCACCTGAGAAGTTCATCCTCCTTTATTCTTAAGAAAACCTCAACAAAAGTCACCTCGCAGCTGTGAGAATGGCTTTTATCAAAAAAGCAAGAAGGATGTGATCGCTAGAATGTGGAGAGAAGCAAAGTGTGTGTGTGTGTGTGTGTGTGTGTGTGTGTGGTAGGTGGTAGGTGTAAATTGGCACAGTCATCATGGGGACAGTATTGTTCTTCCTCCAAAAATTAAGTCTAGTGGGCAAGGTGGTGGCACACGTGGTTGAGCACTCATGTTACATCTTCAAGGACCTGGGTTCGAGCCCCCCGGTCCTCACCTGCAGGGGGAAAGCTTTGCGAATGAAGCAGTGCTGCAAGTGTCTCTTTTTACTCTCCCTCTCTATTTCCTCCTACTGTCAAGATTTCTGGCTGTCTCTATCCAATAAATAAAGATAATTAAAAAAAATTAAGTCTAGAAACACCATGTGATCCCGTTAACTCATTTTTTGGATTCTTTCTGAGGAACAGAGAAATAATAATATGAAAAAGGACCTTTATATATCTACAAACCTGTGTTCTGTTTTGTCCTGACTTTCTGGAAGTCTAATTGTCTGGTCTCTAGCGGAAAAAGATAGAATGGTTAGGGAGATGATGGGGTAAAACTCCAGAGTTTTCACCTGTAAAACTGTAAAGAAATCTTTTGACTAGTAGGACACACAGAAGACACACAGGCTACCCTTCCTACCCCAAAGTAGAGCCTTTTTAAAAAAAAATTTCATGCAATCTCTCCTAGATTAAATTAGCATAAAGTGAAAGAAGTAATTGCCCTGAATTTACATGGAAAGAATCTGAGCGTTCCCAGATTCTCAATATTACCTACAAAATCATAGCTGATAGCTGGTAAGAAGTGAAATCTCCCAGGCCTGTCTTGCCGTATTTTAAAGGCCAACTAAAATAACCTACAGCATTGTTACTTGTATAATCTTGCTGAGGAGGTAACAGGGATTCAGGGATGTCTCTCACTGAACAGCTCAGGCCTCTGTACATCTTTCTGTGATTCATTTACAAAAGAGGAAAAGGTCTAACCTGCTAACAGGAGACCAGGAAAGAGGAGGATGGAGCCTGAATTTGTAAAAGCATTTGTTTCACCTAATCCCCTACCACTCCTGGACTCCTCTTTGATACCTTCTCTCTTAGGGGAAAGTCACAAACTATTGCACAGAAACTGAACATAAGGTTGATAAAAAGCTTTATGCTGTGTTCATCTCATTCCAGGTTGGGGGGGGGGGGGAGTCTTAGTGAATCTGATAGGTACTGCCGTGTGTGGGTGTGTGGATGTTACAAATCCTAGGCATGCTAGTCTTGCCATATCTCTGCCAAAGATTCATGACTTCATGAAGTTTCCTCATTGCTAATCTAGATTTTGAAGCAATAAATATCACAGAGGATCCATAGGTGAAAAAGCCTGTGTTTTGTAAGGTAAGTGTAAGGATGCTTCATTCTATTTTATTTTATTTTACTTCTATTAGCTAGTACAGAGAGAAATTGAGAGGGGGAAGGAGATAGAGAAGGAAAGAAAGATAGACACCAGAAGACTTGTTTCAATAATACAAGAGAAATAGGTGCTGGTATTCCTGCTGTTTTAAAAAATAAAGAAGCTGTAGATGAACATATTGCCCAAAGTTCAAAGCTAGGGACAATGGTGGGTGCGGGAGTACTCAATAGGAGAGCACAGGACTTGCAAATATGAGGTTCCAAGAACCATCCCTGGTACTGCACAAATCAGAGTGATGCTGTGATTTAAGAATAAACAAACAAATATCTAAAAAAGTCACAGAGCTAGTGAGTAGAAGGGTAAGAATTGAGTGTAGACATTTTATTTCAAAAGCCCTTGGTTGCCAATGTTCATTTTTCTATTCTTCCAAATTACTTTGCTTCCTAAACAAAATGGTTAAACAGAAATTCTTCTGACTACTTGTTTACTTGTTATCACATGACACTGTCAAATAGAGTCCAACCTAAATGATACTGTCCAATAAGTTACACTTGATACTAGAGATAAGCAAGTCTCATTTCTGGCTACATGTTGGATTCACCCAGGAGGCTTTCAAAACATTACTACCAAGGGGCCAGGTGGGGGCACACCTGGATAAGGGCATGAATTACCACTAACATGGACCTGGGTTCAATTGTTTCAAATACACCCAGTGGATTGAAAAGGTCCATGAAAAATTGAAAGTGACTTAGGAAAAGGAACTCAGAACTACTGTTTAGAGCTGTAGAAGTCACAGACTTTTGGATGAACCAAAGGGGCTACTGAGAGAACCATGCAACTGAACACTATAACCCTTCTGGCAACAGGGAATTCAACCAAATTGCACAGAGACCCTGTGAATGAGGTCATAACCATAGGCAACAAAAGTGACTTTGACATTCATTACAGTAGTGCTCCCACTTTTAGGAAACAGTCTGGGAATCTCCCAGGCAGAACCAAGACAGGGTTCTGTTTATAGGGCACCACGAACCATAATATGAAATTACTTCTTCAAAATTCTTCCCTTTCCCTGAAATTCACATACAAAGCAGAACCTAGCTCCACTTACTGATCAACAACAGAAAATAGAGAGGAAAAACTAGGAAAATATCTAGTTCTGGAAAATAAACATGTGGGTCAGGCATTTCATGATACAGATCCAGAGGCATTATTGGAAGAAGAAATTTTGGGAATACATTGTCAAGAAATTTGAATAAAATACAGTGCTTTCAATTTAATATGGAGAAATAGATTGAGAAAAAAAATCATTATCTCAAAGATTCACTCAGTAGGAAAATGGAAAATGTAAAAATAGCTACAAGGTGTGAAGGACATCATAGATTCATTCTAGTTTCACATATCAAGTCAAGCATGTAGACTTACTCAAGTAGAAGAAAGAATATCTAGAATAGAAGAAAAAAAGCACCAATTTTTTTGCCTTCAAAGTAGGAAAAAAATGGTCTAGGAATAATGAAGCAGCTCTTTGAGAAATTGAAGACTCCATTGGAAAAGCAAATATCAGGATCATAAGGATCTTAGAAGAAGACGAAAGAGAAAGGAGCAGGAACTACATTCAAAGAAATAATAGCAGAAAAATTTCCAAATCTGGGTCTGGTCAGGATTTAGATGTTAAGGAAATAGAGAAAACCCCAAATTACCAACCCAAATAGGCCTACACCAAGACACACCATTATTAAATAATCAGAAGTCATGGCAAAGAAAAATAAATTGCAAACTGCCAGGGGAAAGAAGAAAGTGACCTACAAATGCAGTACAGACTTGCACCAGACCTTTCAGCAAGAACCACAGAAGCCAGGAATGAGTGGATTGACATATTCAAGGTGTTATAAGAAAACAACTATTAGCCACACAATTTTATCCTGCAATACTGTCATTCAAATATGTAGGAACAATCAAAAACATACCAGGCATACAAAAACTAATGGAATTTGCCATTATCATGACCAGATCTGCCTTATAAGAGTTACAGAAGGGAGTGTCACAGAAAGAAAAACAAGAAACATTTAACTCTCCTCAAGGTAATCCACAGTAAAATAGACCTAGAAACATAAAACCATAGGAATAGACTTTAGCTTGAAAGTGGAGAACTAGATAGTGATATTCATGCAAAGAAAGATGAGACAAGGACAGTTCTAAAATAAAACTCTTAGATGTGCTTATATATAGTATATTTATATGTATATTATGTGGAATACATTTATATAAAGCACATTTACATACATAAATATTTCTTTCTTTTAAATGATATAATTTTCTCACAAGTGTATTTATTTATTTATATAATTTATTTCTTTATTGGGGAATTAATGTTTTACATTCAACAGTAAATACAATAGTTTATACATGCATAACATTCCCCAGTTTCCCATTTAACAATACAACCCCCACTATGTCATTTATCATCCTTCATGGACCTGTATTCTCCCCACCCACCCACCCCAGAGTCTTTTACTTTGGTGCAATATGCCAATTCCATTTCAGGTTCTACTTGTGTTTTCTTTTCTAATCTTTTTTTTCAACTTCTGCCTGAGAGTGAGATCATCCCATATTCATCCTTCTGTTTCTGACTTATTTCACTCAACATGATTTTTTCAAGGTCCATCCAAGATGAGTTGAAAATGGTGAAGTCACCATGTTTTACAGCTGAGTAGTATTCCATTGTGTATATATACCACAACTTGCTCAGCCATTCATCTGTTGTTAGACACCTGGGTTGCTTCCAGGTTTTGGCTATTACAAATTGTGCTGCCAAGAACATATGTGTACACAGATCTTTTTGGATGGATGTGTTGGGTTCCTTAGGATATATCCCCAGGAGAGGAATTGCAGGGTCATAAGGTAGGTCCATTTCTAGCCTTCTGAGGGTTCTCCAGACTGTTCTCCACAGAGGTTGGAACAATTTACATTCCCACCAGCAGTGCAGGAGGGTTCCTTTGACCCCACACCCTCTCCAGCATTTGCTGCTGTTACCTTTTCTGATGTATGACATTCTCACAGGAGTGAAGTGATATCTCATTGTTGTCTTGATTTGCATTTCTTTGACAATCAGAGACTTGGAGCATTTTTTCATGTTTCTCAGCCTTTTGGATCTCTTCTGTGGTGAATATTCTGTCCATGTCCTCCCCCCATTTTTGGATGGGGTTATTTTTTGTCTTGTTGTTGAGTTTGGCAAGCTCTTTATATATGTTTGTTATTAAATTCTTATCTGATGTATGGCATGTGAAGATCTTCTCCAATTCTGTGAGGGGTCTCTTGGTTTGGGTAACAAGTGTTTTTAATCTTTACTGCTTTCCCTCATCCATCATACCCTATAAAATACCTTGAGTTTCTTTAATTTGATATTTATTACTGCAATGATCCTGTCCTTTTTTTTGTATTTCTTTACATAGCTCTACAATAGCAGTTATTATTTACTCCTTTGTTTTTATTGTCAACCACCTACAGATATATCCCTATCTTTTCCTTTAACATGAATGTTTTTATTTGCCATGTTTCTTCTTTTTTAATTTATTTTCCTGTCATGCTGCAACTTGGAGGAGAGAGAGAGAGAGGAGATCTGGAGTGGAGAGGGAACACAGTTCTTTATTCATGCAGGCACCTCAGAGTTGGGTGAGAGCACCGTGGTTCGGGCCACATGGAGCTAGCCAAAATTGCCACTTTCTGCTACGCGCAGCACCCTTCCGTTCATCGATGTGAAAAACAGGCAAGAGAGAGCGGGCAAGAGAGCGGGCAAGAGAGAGAGAGGCAGAAGAAGATGGGATTTATAGGGCAAAAACCGGGTGTGATAAGCCAGGACAGGATTGGTTGGGAAGGGCACTTCGAACATACCGTATTAACTCTCGTGGGAACTGACACTAGCCTGAGGGAACAACATGGTGGAACAGGTCCTCTGAGAATGTCCCAACTCTCGCGGGAACTGGCACTAGCCTGAGGGGACATCTGCACAGCATTTTCCCTTTTTTGTTGCCGTTGTTGTAGTTATTATTGATGTTGTTATTGATGTCATCATTGTTAGATAGGACAGAGAGAAATTGAGAGAGAAGGGGAAGACAGAGAGGGGGAGAGAAAGATAGGCACCAGCAGACCTGCTTCACCGCCTGTGAATGGATTCCCCTGTAGATGGGGAGCTGGTGGCTCGAACCAGGATCTTTACGCCAGTCCTTGTGCTTTGAGCCACCTGTGCTTAACCCGCTGTGCTACCGCCAGACACCCTGCCATGTTTCTTCTTATGTAAGTTAAAATTCATTTGCAATATTGTGTTTCATCTACTTTGTAGCAATTTTCCTTTGTGTATGGAACTATACCCCTGTAACATAATAATTTCAGAAACCATTATTCAATCAGTAATACAAATAAAGAAATACAATCATATTGCCAACATTTCAATATTACATCAATACGTAAGCAAAACTCCATTTTCACGCATTCTAGGTCAGTCACCATTTTGTAAGACAGAATAGCAGCAAGCTAATGGCATAATGAAAACAGTACAGTGATTTTGAGAAAAAGCCAGGAAGAGAGTGACCATAAAAGAATGTGATAACTTTGGAAAATGATGAGTTTTTATATAATACAAAAGCACTGGAATTTTATTCTACAGGAACTGGGAAGTGCCACAGGGTAAAAGAGTATTAATTGGGCAGGGAGAAAGCATATGGTTATGGAAAAGACTTTCATACCTAAATCTCTGAGGGTCCAGGTTCAATCTCCTACACCAACATAAACCAGACCTGAGCAGTAATCTCATGAAAAAATGGATTCATCAGGAAAAACAGCGTGGTTCAAGTTGAAGTTGAGAATTGTAATCTTATGGCCAATGTAGCAAATAACTTGGGGCTATAAGAGACATATATTAGGGAGTCTAGTTAAAAACTGGTTGTGATTATTAGCAGAATAGTAGAATTACCTAAGAGAAGGATGGTGGATCAGACATATTACCTGTGGTTATTATTATTTTCTTTTTTATTTCCTCTAAGGTTATTGCTGGGGCTCAGGTGCCTGCATTGTCAATCTACTGCTTCTTGCTGACATATTTTTGGATAGGACAAAGATAAATTAAGAGAGGAGGGAAAGATAGAGGGTAGGGTGGAGAGAAAGAGAGAAACCTATAGACATACTTCACCACTTGTGACTACCCCCCCCCCCCGGCAGGTGGAGAGCCAGGGGCTTGAACCTAGATCCTGGCATGTGTCCTTGTGCTTCATACTATGTGCACTTAACCGCGCAAGCCACTGCCCTGTGACACCCTATGGGCTTTAGATGGGACTTTCATAGTATTTATCTTTTGGCCTTGTAACTACATGTGTTGATGGATATAATCAGTAAACAATAGAGGTTTATTGTAAGGATTCTTAAAAGAAATGAATGTAAAAGCACTTTGCAAAAATACTACACGAAAGGAAATTATTTTTATTATCGGTAAGTCAATTTAGTTCACAAAGAGAAAAATCACTTCCCTACATATAAGCTTCCATAAGCCTACTCTCCAGGCAGAATGAATCACTCTTATAACCATGACACTTTTTCCGACTTCTACCATAACACCTCCATTAATTAGAACTTGTTTTTGCACTGGTTTTTCCTTGCAGTATATAAATCCTTTAGAGGCAGAGAGAGAGAGAGAGAGAGAGAGAGAGAGAGAGAGAGAGAGAGAAACAGAGAGAAAGAGAGAGACAGAGAGAGAGAGAGAGAGAATCTTATGAATCTTAGCAACCTTGTCTGTGGTAGACAGTAAGCACCCAGTAAATGTTAATTGCATGTAGACATGATGTTTAGTTCCCAAGAAAGGATAAGGGCAGGAGTGGGGACCTTATAGGCATTTCCAAGATGAAGTAAACAGTGGAATAAACTTGGTAAAGTGAAAAAGTTCAGTGTGATTGATGATCATGCATCTTGCTTTTGTGTAAGATATATGTGTTTATACCCTTGCTCCAGAGTACACTGTCAGAGCAGTTCCAGGCTCTTAGTGAAATGATATCTTCGTGACATCAACAACGAAGCATCTTTCTGAAGTATTTCATTCATTTAAACATTCATGGAGCAAAGCTCCTGACAATGCTTGATACATACCACGGACTGTGTGATGAGTTTTAAATAGATGTGTGCCTGTCCTCATGGAGTTCGCAGTCCAATACAGGGAGGGTCTTTGCTCTGTGACAAGCATCTTACATCTGATCAAGGATCCATATTTGAGCACAGGAGCCTGGGTAAACTCTGTATCACTGTAGGTCTGAGCTTGCATTCTGTGGTCATACCTAGGAACAGTCTAGGCTGGAGTCCTTGAGTGGAAGAGTATGTCGACTCATTCTCCTTACCATTGTTGCTCCGCATAGAGAGGTCCTGTAGAGGACCACAAGAGGGTCCATCATGCTGATCCTGTTGGAGATGACCAGTGATGGTAGAGAGAGGGATCTGTTAGAGGTCTAGGCCTATCATATCCATATGGGAATCCCAGGATTCCCTGACTAGGGCCACGGATTATGAGGTGGCCTGGTAGTGACTAAAAGAGCCATTATTAAAGTATGCTGGTCTCTTGCCCTTATCTGGCTTTTAACAGTGGACTTAAATTGTTGATACATTTCTAATAATGACTTTTTTTTTGAAATATTAAACCACCTATGATCTTAGACCAGGGAGACCAGAAGCAACTGGTCTTGTCAGTACATAAGACACAGTTAATTGTAAATAGCATTAAATTACATAAATCATGGTAATCTTTATATATATGCCTCCAGGGTTATCACTGGGGCTTGGTACCTGCACTGTGAATCTACTGCTCCTGGAGGCAATTTTTTCCTTTTTGTTTTTGTCCTTGTTATTATTGTTATTGTTGTTGAGTAGTACAGAGAGAAATCCAGAGAGGAGGGGAAGATAGATAAGGGGATAGACAGACAGACAGACACCTGCAGACCTGTTTCACAGCTTGTGAAGCAACCCCCCCATGCAGGTAGGGAGCCAGGGGCTCAAACCAGGATCTTTATGCCAGTCCTTGCACTTTGTGCCATGTGCACTTAACCTGCTGCGCTACCTTCCGGCCCCTTTTGTGGACACACACACACACACACACACACACACACACACACACACATATATTTATTATTATTTATTTACTTATTATTGGATAGAGACAGAGAGAAATTGAAAGGGCAAGGGAGATAGGGAGGGGAAGAGACGAAGAGACATTTGCAGCCCAGCTTCACCATTCCGGAAGATTTCCCCCTGCTGGTGGGGACCAAGGGCTTGGGGACTAGGAGTTTGAACCTGGGTCTTTGCACACTATAATGTGTGCATTTAACCAGGTGCCCCATTGCCTGGCCTGAGGGCAATGATTTTTAAAATTTATTATCTAGAGTCTCTTGCAGTTACTCAAGTTAACTCAGCAGATACTAATAGGATGGCAGGAAGGACAGATGTATGAATGTAAAACCATGAGAGTGACAGGGGCCAGGCAGTGGCACACCTGGCTAAGTGCACACACTACAGTGCATATGGACCCAGGTACAAGTCCTGGTCCCTACATGCAGGGCAAAAAGCTTCACAAGTGGTGAAATAGAGAAAGATAGTCTCTCTGTCTTTTTCCCTCGCTATTTCTCTTCCTCCTCTCTCAATTTCTCTCCATCTCTATTTAATAACAAATAAATAAATAAATGTATTTAAGAAATAAGTAAAAGTCATTACATATTAAAAGAAAATGAGACCACGATAAAATTCCTCATGGAGTTTTTAGGCTTGGAAGAAGGATTTAGAAAGATGGACATAATCATAAGACAGGATTTTTATCCAAATTAATAAAATCTTGGGGATGGGTAGCATGGTTCTTGGGGGCTGAGTGGCTATGAGACGTGATGTGAGAAGTGCCCTGTGCTACTCTTCAAGACCTCAGTCCAATTACATTTGTGGTACTTCTGGGCACATACATAGATTCCAGGCTTCCTGCCCTCATTGGTGACACATGGGTAACAACAGACGGTGTTTTGGTTTTAAGAATGAGTAAGTTGATGCAGCTCCAGAGGTGACCCGGAAGAAGAACAGGAGTCTCTCACAGGAAGTCCTGGGGTCAATCTCTGGCTCTGCATGTATTAGAGTGATGTTCCAGTTCATTTCTCTTGCTCCCCAGCTCCCTGGTAAGTCATTACGTCAACAATTTTTTTTTTTTTTTTAGGGAAGAGTTACTATGTTGAGATGAGGGGAAAGTCATTGGGAGAGTCAATTTCATATAAACATTTCTTTGTATAAGAGCCATACAATTGGAAAAAGTGTAGATAAGTGACAGATAAAATACACATTTTTATTTAAATGCACAATTGTGTGTGATAGAGTTGAAACCAGAACACAATTTTGCTTGACTCTCAACAGCTATGTAATGACTTAGCTCATTACATGTATGCTCAAACATACTATGCCTTTCTTGACTACTTTAGCCCTTGTAAAGTGATATAATTTTTTTGGTTTTTAAGTTTTCTTCTGTTGAGTAGACCTTGTCAAACAAAGCAAGGACTACAAAATCTGGTTACAGGCAAGAGACTGGCACACTTTAATGATGGCTCTTTTGGTCACTAACAGGCCACTCCATCATCCAGGACCCTAGTCAGGGAATCCTGGGATTCTCACATAGATATGATGGGCTTAGACCTCTAACAGATCCCTCTCTCCACTGTCACTGGTCATCTTCATCAGAAACAACACAGAGGACCCTCTTGTGAGCCTCTACAGAATCTCACCCCTCAATGTGGATCAACAATGACAGGGACTGCCCCACTCTCTGAAGGGGGACTGGGTCAACATACTCTTCCACTCTAGGAAGAAGGTCTTGCAATGAACGCAGACTATAATGTTCCTACCTATGACCACAGAATGTGAACTCAGACCTACAAGGATGCAGAGGTTACCCAGGCTCCTGTGCTGAATATGGGCCCCAGATCAAATGGATGGGGCTTACAGTTAACAGTATTTATATACTTTCCCCATATTTGGGATCCAGCTTTCTATTCCTTTATCCAACCATGACACCATCTCCACAGACAATGCCTTTATCCCACCTGCATGTTAGCTGTTGGGCTCAGGCAAAAGTTAGTAAAGTCATGGGCCCCTTGAAATATATCTAGAATAGACGTACCTGCCTTTTTCAAAATCTCATCTTCTATAGTCTACCTTTGTTGGGATGCTTCTAGTTCTGCTTCTGGGATCCCTTCTGTTACACTGCTTGATGTTGTGGTCTATTTACATGGTCATTCTGTTACATTGGTTTGGTCTCACTCCCCCTGCCTCCGGGAGATTTTGGTTGAGTCCTTGACTTTTCGCGCTCTTCCTTCTCCCCACCCCCTATCCTATGTACTTCCTTGGTTCCTGACCCTGCCGCCGGAGGAGAAGGATGCAAGACAGAATTGGGTTGTGATTAGATTAGTTTTTTGAAACGTTCGCTCGTGAATAAAGAAATATTGCCTCTCTGCTCAGCCATGTGTCCCTGGTCATCTGTCTCCCGCCGCGAAGCTAGCCTGGCATACTGGCGCCCTGAACTTTGACTGACATACCTTTAGGTTCCTGATTATTAAATAATTTGTTCTGCTTTACATATTAGTGCTTTGCGGCCACCAGGTTGCAGATGCTACCATGATGCCATCCTGACTTCCCTGGACAGAAGACCTCACCAATGTGTTCTGGAGCCCTGTCTCCCCAGAGCCCTGCCCTACTAGGGAAATATAGAAATAGGCTGAGAGTATGGATTGACCTGCCATTGCCCATGCCCAGCAGAGAAGTAATTACAGAAGACAGACCTTACACCTTCTTCACCCCATAATGATTTTGGGTCTAAGCTCCCAGAGGGATAAAGAATAGGAAAGCTTCCAATGGGGTGGATGGAGTGTGTAACTCTGGTGGTGGTAATTGTGTGGAATTGTACCTCTCTTATCCTATGGTCTTGTCTATCATCATTAAATCAATTAAAAAAATTCTTATCCTTTGTACATGTTGTGATGTCTGTGATCTTGATGCTTGATAAGTACTGATTGAGCTTAGTTTCTGGACAGTCAAGATAGACCAGAAGGAATCAAATCCTCCCACTTCACCCCCTTGGGGGGTACATAGCAAACTTACCTTCTTGTGACTTTTTGTAGCACATCAAGTAACTTCAAGAAATGTATTAATTATTCAAAAGTACCATTTAACTTGGGTCTTTGTGCTTGCTAGTTCATCTGGCTGTTTGTCAGAGATACATACATGCAACTCAGTGTGTATGTCTACAATAGACGTAGGGTCACTGTCCACTGTCAAGTATGTCTTTGGCCCTATTTACTGAGCAAATGCTGAAGCCAGGGGATGCCATGCACAAAGAAGACAGCAGGTAGACTTGTGGAAGGCTGGGTGACTTAGCACCCTCAAACCATTCAGTTACTTAGCTTCCTACCGAGAGTGAGTCTTTAGCTTGGGCCCTTGGTGACCCATGTACCTGGCTTTATTAAGAATATGACAGATTATCATTATTATTATTTTAGTGATTTCATAATGATTTACAAGACTATGGGATAAAAGTGGTATAATCCCCAGCACCAGAGATCCATACCCATCCTCTCCATTGGAAGCTTCCCTATTCTTTATCCCTCTGGGAGTATGGACCAAAGATCTATGGAGTGCAGAAAGTGGGAGTTCTGGCGTCTGTAATTGCTTCTCTGCTGGATGTGTGTGTTGACAGCTCAATCCATGATCCATACCCTCAGCTTGTTTCTATCTTTGCCCAGTGGGGCAGGGCTCTGGAGAAGTGGGGATTCCAAAACACATTACTGAGATCCTGCCCAGGGAAGTCAGGTTGGTGAAGATTATAACAACAAATTAATGTCACCTGTTAAGACTTGTTTTTATCTATGACTGTGGTGGACTGTTGGTAAACATTATAGGAAGTCTTTTGTCAATTTTAGCATATCTTTTAATCTCATTCCCCATTTATATATTGACTGACTGATTGCAGTGCTAGGGCCCTACACATGTGAGAGCCACTGCTTCTAGACCACCTTGAAAAATTCTTTTTAATGGGAGTTGGGCAGTAGCACAGTGGGATAAGTGCACATGGCTCAAAGTGCAAGGACTAGCGGAAAGATCCCAGTTTAAGTTCCCGGCTTCCCACCTGCAGGGGAGTTGCTTCACAGGAGGTGAAGCAGGTCTGCAGGTGTCTGTCTTTCTCTCCCCCTCTCTGTCTTCCCCTCCTCTCTCCATTTCTCTCTGTCCTATCTAACAACAATGACATTGATAACAATAATAACTACAACAATAAAACAACAAGGGTAACAAAAAGGAAAATAAATATAAAAAATTTAAAAAAAGAAAAATTCTTTTTATGAGTTAGTGAAATAACTCACTTGGGTATTGTGTAGCTTTGTCATGTATACAACCTAGGTTCAAGCCAGGCCCTGATGACATAGATGAACATTTCCGTGCTGTGGTTCCTTTTACTCTCTCTCAATCTTTTTGTTTCTCTGTCTCTATCTAAAGGAAATGTTCTTATTAGTTCAAAGAGACCACCACACTATCCCACCATTTGTGGAGCTTCCCCCCAGCTGTCATGGTGTTCTCCTGTGGTGACAGGGTTTGAACTTGGCTCTCATACTTGCAAAGGGATATTTATCTTCTAGTGCTGATTTTTTTTTACTCTAAAATTGCTGGGGCTCACGCAGGGTGACTCTCAGACAGGAAGGTAAACTTACCGGTTCCCCCTCGCCAGCTCGATGGCTCAACAATATAGACAAGAGATACCGGGGAGAATTCTAGTATGAACACTCTCCTTTATTTGGGGGTGGGCTTGGGTTTATATAGAGATTTAAACAAAGAACATTTTTTGTTGTATGCTTTACATTGGGTTCTAGTTCTCCCCCACCAGGAGAATTGGATCAGTCCTGCTAATTTCGCGGGCCCGCTTGGCCCCGCCCCAAGGAACCCCGAGAGAGGGTTCCTGAGTTCCAGAGAGAGAGAGTTGGAGAGTTCGAGAGTTGGAGAGTTCCTGAGTTCGAGAGTAAGAGAGAGTGCTTGCGCCGCCGCAAAGAAACAGCAGAGTTCTGTTTGGTGATTAGTTTGGTTTAGTTTATGAATCATTGTTCATGAATAAAGAAATACAGCTTCCCTGCCCAGCCGTTATCTCTGTGTCTCTGTTACCCGCCCATGAAGCTAGCCCGGCCAGCTGGAGCCACGAAATTTTAACAACAAATGGTGCTCACGTGGACCTGACCTGCGCATCTCTCAGATAAGTAAAGACAATTTGGCTACCTATGCACTATGGCCTTCTCTTCTGCTTGTGAAGAGATCTCCAAAGGCCTCTGCTCTTTCTTCACGAGACTGTTTTGCTGTTTCTGGAACATTTATCTCTGGACCACTCTGGTTTCCACTCGCTCGGGCGAACTCAGAACAGCCAGCGGGAAGAGCCAGCGGGAGGGAGGCGAGGCGTGGAGCTGCCGTTTCCACCTGGTTAAACAGCCAGCCAGCCGGCTGCGCCCAGACAACCCCGCGCACTGCGCCCGCAGCCCCGCAGCCCGCAGGAGGCCGACACCAGCACACAAGAACCCCAAGAGCCCGACGTCAGCACGCAGGAGGCTGACGCCAGCATACAGGAGCCCGATGCCAGCACACTGGAGCCCGATGCCAACATGCTGGAGCCCGATGCCAACACGCTGGAGCCCGATTCCACCACGCAGGAGCCTGATGCCAGCACGCAGGCCAGCCCACAGGAGCCGGCTCTCCACCGCGTGGCACAGGGCACTGGACACGTGATCCCTCCACGCTGCTCGGCCACTGCGAGCAGGGCAGCAGACATGGCAGGGCCATGGGGCAGGGCCGCGGTGGCCTATCATGGCCGCCACCCCTGGGCACCTAGGCCCACGCCTTCTACAAAATTGGCCCGCCTGTCCTCTTGCTATGAATTCTGGAACAATCCTGGACCTCCTGGACCCCCGGGCTCCCTGCCGAAACTGGGCACACGAGATCTCCAGCCGCCGGTCCGGTCTGAAGGCAGACAAGCTGGAGTACGCAGAGATTTGTGCAGAGATCGCAACCTGCAATTCCTAGAAGTGAAGCTGCGCGGGAAGCCACCTCCAGACAACTAAGACAGTACAGATTTAAATTCGTGTTTAAAATGACATGTCTTCGTAACAAGGGTTTCTCTCCTAGTGTATTAATGACCATGTTTAAAGTTTGGTAAACAGTAGCTTTAAGGCTAAATTCTTACTAGTCAAAGTTAAATGAAAAAGGTTTTCAACGTAATTCTCATAAAGATAAAAATTAACTTACATTTAAAGTCTGAGGTAAAAATTAGTTAACAATCAATATATTTTAACTAAGTTGGTTTAAACAAAAGGTTAAATAGACTTGTTGATATGTAAAACACTACCTTCTCTATTAGAAATGGTAGATCGCACAATGGCTATGCTAATTATTCTCATGCCTGAGGTTTCCTTTCCTGAGTACAACATGACTCCATATTGAATAGGTGTAACAAAAGGTTAAAAAGACGTTGTTGCTATGTAAAAGTCTCAAATTCCTTCTCTATTAAAACATTAGATTGTGCTGTGGATATGCTAATAACAAGTTTTGTTTCATAGTAAGTAAATTGCAGCCAGCTGCCTTTGGGACTCTAGGCCATTCCCCGCCCCCATGCAAATGTCCGTCGAGAAAGTACGCCCCCCAGAGGCAAGAAATGTTTTTTTTTAAGCTGATAAAGTTTTGGCCACAGAGGCAAAAAATGGCTGGCCCCCTCAGGCCTTCCCTTGGCAACACACTGGTTCTTGTTACTTGCTTACATGTTTCTCCATGTTTGTGCCAGTTTCTTTTTTAAAAATGCCTGTATGATATATGTTTCTGTTCACCCCACACCCTTGATACTATAGTCATTTAGTTAAAAAGAAAAGGGGGAATTGTTGTATGCTTTACATTGGGTTCTAGTTCTCCCCTGCCAAGAGAATTGGATCAGTCCTGCTAATTTCGTGGGCCCGCTTGGCCCCACCCCAAGGAACCCCGAGAGAGGGTTCCTGAGTTCCAGAGAGAGAGTTGGAGAGTTCGAGAGTTGGAGAGTTCCTGAGTTCGAGAGTAAGAGAGAGTGCTTGCGCTGCTGCAAAGAGACAGCAGAGTTCTGTTTGGTGATTAGTTTGGTTTAGTTTATGAATCATTGTTCATGAATAAAGAAATACAGCTTCCCTGCCCAGCCGTTGTCTCCGCGTCTCTGTTACCTGCCCATGAAGCTATCCCGGCTGGCTGGAGCCGCGAAATTTTAACAACAATTTTTCAAATACGTCAGAAATTACAGGTTTCTTAAAGGTCAGCTTACCCCTATGGTAGGGGGCTGGTATGACAAGAATTGATGTGATACATAAAGGTCAAGACAATTATTCTCCATGATGCAAACAGGTTAATTACCTAAAGGCATTTGAGAGAAGCATAGGGGTTAAACCAGCAGGGTGAGATAGAGAGAAGATAAACAAGGCTTGATGTAAATCATAGATATCAAAAATCCCAAGGAAATAGTGTTTTGGGGCTTCACTGTCTGGTGTCAAGGAGGTGTTTGATGGAGTATGTTCTCCTTTGTGATCAAAAGTGAGGTGGTTATGTGAACTCTGGGTGACTATGTGAACTTTGAATGAACCTTAAAGCAGGCAGCCAAGTGGCCTGCTTCTAGCAGGGAGAAATTGTGAGATCACTTTGGGTTTGAGAGTCTTACAAGGGGAAACTGAGTCTGGGAGAATTTTCCCCCTTTGCTCATTTCTATGAGAGAGGCTAACAAAGGGGTGTCTTTTCCAGACCTCCATCCAAGGATGAGGGGAGTTTCCCTAAGCTCTACCAAGATTTCACATAGTCCCACATAAAATGAAATGTAAAAAAATGTTCAGGGGGTTGGGTGGTGGTGTGCCAAGTACAGCATATTTCCATATGCAACAACCAGGATTCAAACTCCCAATTTCCACCTTCAGGGCAAAGCTTCACAAGTGGTAGATCGGTGCTGTAGGTGTCTCTCCTTCTCACATTCTCTCTCTTTATCTCTAGACCATTATGGAAAAACAAAAAAAAATTACTGGGACACTTTGGTGGAGTTGTGCTGGCATCAAGCCCTGGAGATCACCCTTACAAAATATAACTTTAACAAAAGAAGACAAAAGGGAGAAAGAAAGAAGGAGAACATAAAAGGAAAAAATGTTTAGAACTTACACTTTCATGGGGATGGAATACATTACTTCTACCATTAAATACAATTGATCAATCTGAACATTATTGGTAAAACTTATGTAGATGCTCTAAGAGTGGAGAGAAGATGGCAAATTTTCTAGGGGGTCTTGGAAGCCAAGAAACAAGATAGTGCCGCTGGAGGTTGGGCTACAGAGCAGCAGCAGCTGTGTCTCTCTCCTCTCCTTTCCCAGGTCAACTAGGAATACCAAAGGAGACCATCTGGGACCACAACAAGACGGGAATAGAATGACTTCAGGAACCTACCAAATCACTGGTGAGTGCAAACACCTGTGGCTCCTGGACAGAGAGGAACCCAGGGAAAGAGTAAGTGGCTGATAACAGTCTGGCAGTTTTATCAGTTGAGACACCACCTTCTAGTCCATTTCACTAACAAAAAGGTGGCTGAAGGGAGGAGAGAACTCCCCTAAGACTTACCAAATACAACTGTGAGTCTCTGTTGCTACTGCCCTCAGGTGGTGGAGCAGCGGGGACAAGGCTCTGTGCTGAAAGCAGAGAACTAACAAGGAAATTCAGGAAAAGATCTATACCTCAGTGGCCTAGGGGAGGAGCTGTGAGAGTCTCTTTGCATAACCACTGGATTATCTCTGCCACACCCTGCTTTATCTCTTGGTCAGAAGTCAGTGATTAAGCTAAGAAGTCTACTTATAGTTTAAAAACCCTGAGGTTCCTATAGCCTACAGGGGAAAAAAAAAACCCTTTAATTACCTTATTTAGACACAATTCAATCCAGGCAAGAAGGATCAGTAATTTGAAAAGTACTGAGAGAGGGACCTCATGATATACTATATAGAATGGTTAATCCAACAAGAAGAAACATTGGAGAAATGAACCAGGACAAGAGTCCAGCTAAAAGGCCCCCAAAGGGTGAAGCACAAAGTAATGAGGTCAACATCCAAACACTAGTTAAGGAAATAATCACAGGAGTGAGTAAAGAGTTTGAAAGAATTGTCATCAGAAATGCAGAAACAACAAATGGGGCTCTGGAAGAAAACACTGATTATCTCAATGTTATTAGAGAGTTGAAAACTGAAATAAAGGAGCAAATAACACAACTAGCTGAACAAGCTAAAACAGCATCAGAACAGGGTAACAAAATAGATGAACTCCAGAAAACCGTACAGGGGAGAGAGAATAGAATCAATGAGGCTGAAGAAAGAATTAACAAGATCTAGGATGAATTAGAGACAACTAAAAAAAGAAGGAAAAATTCCAAAAAGAGATTAAGAGATAATGAAAACAACAACAGAGACCTATGGGATGACTTCAAAAGAAATAATATATGCATTATTGGCTTACCAGAGGAAGAAAGAGAGGGAGGGGAAGAAAACATTCTTCAGGACATAATAGCTGAAAACTTCTCTAGTCTAGACAACTTAAAAGACATAAAGGTTCAAGAAGCCCAGGGGGTCCCAAACAGAATTAACCCAGACTTAAAGACACCAAGGCACATCATATTTAGAATTGAAAGGAATAAGGATAAAGAAAGAATCCTGAAGGCTGCAAGAGAAAAACAAAGAATCATCTACAAAGGAAAACCCATAAGATTAGCAGCAGGCTTCTCCACACAAGCTCTACAGTTGAGAAGAGAATGGCAAGATATCTATCAAGTGCTCAATGAGAAAGACTTTCAACCAAGACTGCTGTATCCTGCTAGACTGTCATTCAGACTAGATGGAGGCATAAAAATCTTCTGAGACAAGCAACAGTTGAAAGAATGGACTATCACCAAGCCTGCCCTGAAAGAAGTAGTGAAAGTTCTGCTATAAATATGTCATGTATCAGAACACTCTAAAAATCTACAAGAATGGCCTTAAAATATCTTCAATCTTTGATATCAGTAAATGTCAATGGCCTGAATTCACCCAATAAAAGGCACAGAGTACGAAGATGTATCAGAGAACACAACCCAAAAATATGTTGTCTACAGAAAACCCACCTAACTCAACAAGACAAACACAGATCTCAAAGTGAAAGGATGGAAAACTATCATACAAGCCAATGGCCCACAAAAAAGGGCAGGAATAGCTATTCTCATATCTGACATGATAGGCTATAAAATAAACAGAATTTAAAAAGATAGGGATGGACATTATTTAATGCTTAGAAGATCATTCAATCAAGAGGACTTAACAATTATTAACATCTATGCATCCAATGAGAAGCCATCTAAATACATCAAATATCTACTGAAAGAGCTACAACAATATATTAACAACAACACAGTCATAGTAGGGGACTTCAACACCCCACTCTCTCAACTTGACAAATCATCCAGGCAGAAAATCAATAAAGACCTGAGGGAGCTAAATGAGGAGATAAGTAAACTGGAACTATTGGACAATTTCAGAGTCATTCGTCACAAGAAACTAGAATACACATTCTACACACGTCCACATGGGTCATTCTCAAGAACAGACCATATGGTAGACCACAAAGACAGCATCATCAAATTCAAGAGCATTGAAATCATCTCAAGCATCTTCTCAGACCAGTGGAATTAAACTAAGACTTAACAATCAACAAAAGATTAGTAATAGTCCTAAAATGTGGAAGCTCAACAGTACACTACTTAACAACTACTGTGTCAAAGAGGAAATAAAGGAAGAAATCAAAATATTTTGAGAGCTCAATGAAAATGAAGACACAAGCTATCAAAATATTTGGGATGCAGCTAAGGCAGTACTGAGAGAGACGTTCACAGCCATACAAGGCCACATTAGGAAACAAGAAAAAGCACAAATAAATAGGATGATTGCACATCTTAAAGACCTAGAAGAAGAACAAAGGAACCCTAAAGCAACCAGAAGGACAGAAATCACTAAAGTTAGGGCAAAAATCAATAACCTTGAAAATAAGAAAACCATACAAAAGATCATGTAAAGTAAATGTTGATTCTTTGAAAGAGTGAACAAAATTGACAAACCTTTAGCCAGACTCACAATACAAAAAAGGGAGAAGACCCAAATGAATTGGAATTTAAATGGAAGAGGAGATATCATAACAGACACCTCAGAAATTCAGCATATCATGTGAGACTTCTATGAACAGCTATGTGCCACCAAACTAGAGAACCGGGAAGAAATGGACAATTTTCTAGATACCTATGAACTTCCAAAATTAAGTAAAGAGGAACTAGATAACATGAACAGGCCCATCACAGCTAATGAACTTGAAACAGTTATCAAAAACCTTCCCAAGAATAAAATTCCTGGACCAGATGGTTTTACAAATGAATTCTACAAAACCTTCAAAGAAGAACTAATACCTCTACTTTTAAAAGTCTTCCAGAATATTGAAGACACTGGAATGCTCCCTTCCAGCTTCTATGAAGTTAACATCACTTTGATACCAAAAGCAGACAGGGACACAACCAAAAAAGAAAACTCCAGACCAGTATCTCTGATGAACATAGATGCTAAAATATTGAACAAAATTCTAGCCAACTGGATACAGCAGTATATTAAAAAGATTGTTCATCATGACCAAGTGGGGTTTATCTAAGGCATGCAAGGTTGGTTTAATATACGTAAATCAATCAACATGATCCACCACATCAGTAAATGCAAGACCAAAAACCACATGGTCATATCAATGGATGAAGAGAAAGCCTTTGACAAAATCTAACATCACTTTATGATCAAAACACTAAAAAAATGGGTATAGATGGAAAATTTCTGTAGATAGTGGAGTCTATATATAACAAAACTACAGCCAACATCTTAATTAATGGTGAAAAAGTGGATGCATTTCCCTTAGATCAGGTACTAGACGGGGGTGCCCACTATCACCATTACTATTCAACATAGTGTTGGAAGTTCTTGTCGTAGAAATCAGGCAGGAGCAAGGAATTAAAGGCATACAGATCAAAAGAGAAGAATTCATACTCTCCCTATTTGCAGATGACATGATAGTACACATATAATAACCTAAGGAATCCAGCAAGAAACTTTTGTAAATCATCAGGCAATACAGTAAGGTGTAAGGCTACAAAATTAACATTTAAAAGTCAGTGGCTTTTCTCTATGCAAACACTAAGTTAGAAGAAGATGAAATCCAGAAATCAATTCCTTTTAATATAGCAACAAAAACAATAAAATATCTAGGAATAAACCTAACCAAAAAAATGAAAGTTTTGGGAGGTCGAGCGGTGGCGCAGTGGGTTAAGCGCATGTGGCGCAAAGCGCAGGGACCGGCATAAGGATCCCGGTTCGAGCCCCCGGCTCCCCACCTGCAGGGGAGTCTCTTCACAGGCAGTGAAGCAGGTCTCCAGGTGTCTATCTTTCTCTCCCCCTCTGTCTTCCCCTCCTCTCTCCATTTCTCTCTGTCCTATCCAACAACGAATAATATCAACAATGGCAATAATAATGACCACAGCGAGGCTACAACAACAAGGGCAACAAAGGGGGAAAAAGATGGCCTCCAGAAGCGGTGGATTCATGGTGCAGGCATTGAGCCCAGCAATAACCCTGGAGGGGGAAAAAAAAAAAAAGAAAAGAAATGTAAGTTTTGTATACTGAAAATTATGAGTCACCACTCAAGGAAATTAAGACACAAAGAAATGGAAAGATATTCCATGTTCATGGGTTGGCAGAATTAACATCATCAAAATGAATATACTACCCAGAGCCATCTACAAATTGAATGCTACCCCCATGAAGATCCCAACTGCGATGCTACAAATGGTTATTTGGAACCAGAAAATACCTAGAATTGCCAAAACAATTTTGAGAAGAACAGAACTGGAGGCATCACACTCCCAGATCTCAAATTGTATTACAGAGCCATTGTAATCAAAACTCCTTAGTACTGGAACATGATTAGACACACTGACCAGTGGAATAGAATTGAGAGTCCGGAAGTAACACCCCACACCTATGCATATCTAATCTTTGGCAAAGGTGCTCAGACTATTAAATGGGGAAAGCAGAGTCTTTTCAACAAGTGGTGTTGGAAAAAATGAGTTGAAACATGCAGAAGAATGAAACTGAACCACTATATTTCACTAAACACAAAAGTAAATTCCAAGTGGATCAAGGACTTGGATATTAGATCCTTAGAGGAAAATATTGGCAGAACTCTTTTCTGTATAAATTTTAAAGACATCTTCCATGAAATGAATCCAATTACAAAGAAGACTAAGGCAACCATAAACCTATGGGACTACATCAAATTAAAAAGCTTCTGCACAGCAAAAGAAACCACTACCCAAACCAAGAGACCCCTCACAGAATGGGAGATCTTCACATGCCATACATCAGACAAGAGTTTAATAACCAACATATATAAAGAGCTTGCCAAACTCAACCACAAGAAAACAAATAACCCCATCCAAAAATGGGAGGAGGACATGGACAGAATATTCACCACAGAAGATATTTAAAAGGCTGAGAAACACATGAAAAAATGTTTCAAGTCTTTGACTGTCAGAGAAATGCAAATGAAGACAACAATGAGATACCACTTCACTCCTGTGAGAATGTCATACATCAGAAAAGGTAACAGCAGCAAATGCTGGAGAGGGTGTGGGGTCAAAGGAACCCTCCTGCCCTGCTGGTGGGAATGCCAATTGGTCCAATCTCTGTGGAGAACAGTCTGGAGAACTCTCAGAAGGCTAGAAATGGACCTACCCTATGACCCTGCAATTCCTCTCCTGGGGATGTATCCTAAGGAACCCAACATACCCATACAAAAAGATCTGTGTACATATATGTTCTTAGCAGCACAATTTGTAATAGCCAAAACCTGGAAGCAACCTAGGTGTCCAACAACAGCTGAGTGGCTGAGCAAGTTGTGGTATATATACATGTTGGAATACTACTCAGCTATAAAAAATGGCGACTTCACCATTTTCAGGCAATCTTGGGTGGAGCTTGAAAAATTCATGTTAAGTGAAGTAAGTCAGAAACAGAAGGATGAATATGGGATGATTTCACTCTCAGGCAGAAGTTGAAAAACAAGATCAGAAGAGAAAAGACAAGTAGAAGCTGAACTGGAATTGGCATATTGTACCAAAGTAAAAGACTCTGGGGAAGGGGTAGAATACAGGTCCCAAAAGGATGACAGAGGACCTAGTTGGGGTTGTATTGTTATATGGAAAACTGAGAAATGTTATGCATGTACAAACTATTGTATTTAGTGTCGAATGTTAAACACTAATTTCCCAATAAAGAAAAAAAAAACAAGATAGTGCCGTCACTGGGTGTCCTTTTTTTGTTCTTTCTGTCTCAAAACTGGATCTGGAAAAGCTGTAACCCATAAGTGCCAATGGATATAGACAAGAAAAAAAAATAGCAGAAGCTTTTTCTCTAGTCAAGAAAAGTCAGTCCTGTATCAGAGAAAACTTTTGGACAAATATCACAGAGAGAAATTGTGGACATTTCTGATAGAAATTACTACCATCCATAGATTTATGCAACATTTATTTGGGATCAGGATATCAGTGGCTATCTGGAGGCTAAATATTATTATCATAATTCTGTCAATTGGCAACTGGGAGTTTCCAGAGACTCACTGGGCTAACTCAAGTTCATTTAGGGTCAAGGCTGGAACTTGAAAGAAGGGCCTTTGATATTCCAGAGCCCCCTTGCTCTCCATGGAAGGGGTTTATTTATTTATTTATTTTTGAAATTCAAAGAAGGGACATGTGTGTTTGTTATTCTTTGTGATCAGGAAGGGTGTAACTGGTGGTGTTATTTCCTGTCTAAGACTAGTCCCATCAAAGTGGTGGCTTAAGAATGGACCTTCCTTTGCCATATTTCTATCATTCTATCATCTGCACATCTGCAAAGTCATACCACAACCTATGTGGGGTCCAAACTCTTTCCTCTGTTGATTTATTTAAGTGAAAGACTCAATGCTTACTTTTATTTTTTTTTTCTTTTTCGTGGGGTGAGGTTCATAGATAAATTTACCATTCATTCACCCACTCATAGGCCTGTCCAAAATGACATTGTTTGCTATGTGGACCTCTGCCCTTTAGCTTGCACCAAGCACCAGTCCTTGTTGGCCGTAACAATAGAGCAGGTATGGCTGAAAACCCTGATGCACTCATAATTTGCAGGCAGAAAGAATCAGTATTGAATTAGAATAATCATCTCATTTAGTAGCAAAGCACAATGAGAGAGACACATATAAGGTTAAAATGATGAGTCACAGCTTAGGCTTCTTGTTAGGCTTAGATCTGAGTGGCGCCTATATTTCCCCCCCCACCTATGCTTTGAGCTCCAGTCATTTATTTGGCCCAGGTTTCATAAAAAGAACTCCTGTTCAATGGATCAACTAACATTAAACTAGTTAATATTTTAAACAAAAAGGGAAAAAAACTACACTGCACTTAAACATAGGAGGAGTAGCAGCTTAAACATAGGAGGAGTCAAATGGAGGCACTACAAAATCTCATGGATAGATGGACTGGGAGTATGGATCGACCTGTCAATGCCCATGTTCAGCGGGGAAGCAATTACAGAAGCCAGACCTTTCTCTCTCTCTCCCTCCCTCTCTCTCTCTCTCTCTTTCCTTCTTTTTTATTTTATATTTACTTATTGGACAGAAACAGTCAGAAATCGAGAGGGTAGGGGATGATAGGGAGGGAGAGAGAAAGTGGGAGACACCTGCAGCCCTGCTTTACCACTCATGAAGCTTTCCCCTGCAGGTGGGGCCCAGGGGCTTGAACCTGGGTCCTTGTGCAAAGTAACATGTGTGCTCAAAGTTAGTCTTTCTTAAAGAGGTAATTTTGGTTTTCAAGACTGTTTTAGAGATCCATTTTCACAGCTCTTCAAAGTATGTTTTATCGCAACATAACCGGCACCCAGTGTCAATATTCTTCTGCCTCAGACTGTTGGATCCCCTGCCTGCCTCCTATTCTGGTTACCTCAGAACTGCAACCAGAGACCAAGAGTTTGCTTTGGTTTGGCCTTGTTGCTTCTTCTTCTCCTCCTTCTCCTTATTCTCCTCCTCCTCCTCCTTCTCCTTCTCCTCCTCCTCCTTCTTTCCCCTGTGCCCAATACTTTTCAGATTATGTTGAGAAAAAAAGGTTCAGAGAGTTGCCCAGGTCACACCTGATCGCGTGTTGAGATTTTGGCTTGCGACCTGCAGTTTCACCTCTAAAACTGCAACTGAGAAGGAAAGTCAGTTGCAATTACCGATCAGAGGTCAGAGTGATTCAAGGTCAAGGAGTGGAATCAGGCAGCAAGCTGAGCAGGAATACCAGGGACATACTAAAAGGAAGCAGGGCAGTGTAGAGTTCTATATTCTCAAGAGGAGAGAAGTGGGGGGATGGAGGTGGGGAAATCAAAGCAATGACTTTACAGCACTTTTGCTTGAATTCATGCCTTGACCCTGTCGGTCACAGTCACTATGTTCATTACGGACATGAAGAACCACTTTGAGAGAGTACACAACCATGCCCAAGTGACGTAGCCATATGGAGACCCTGAAAAACATATCTATCTTCTCTTGTTGGGTTGTGGTATAGACAGTTTTCTTCCAGGGGTCTGGGGGTATATTTAGCACTGCACTATAACAAAAAATAATCACAGTGTTTATTTATTTCATTTTTTTTCTGATAGCTGCCAGGCTTGTTGCAGGGCTTGGTACCTACACAATGAATCCATTGCTCGGCGCCCTTTTCATTATTATTATTATTATTATTATTATTTAATTAGGTAAGATAGAGGGAAATTGAGGGGGAAGTTAAAGAGGGAGAGAGAAAGAGAAACATTTGTAGACTTGCTGTCTCCCCTGCTGGTGGAAAGTGGTGACTAGGTAACTGGTAAACTCAACCCTTAACTGGGAGCACCACTAAACCACCCTCCTTACAGTGCTTTTGTATATGTCTGTGACAAGTTCTTCTGATTTTTCAATTTCCTAGCTTGTTGTAAGTACATCCACTAGAACTTCTCACTGACTTGTCTTCTTTATTTTAAGTTTATTGAACACTCCTGATATATACCTGAATTCCAGTTGTGGGAGAATCCAGAAATTTCTACAGATGAGGGTAAGTCCACATTTGTAGAGTTCTTGCATTTGTACATTGGTCTTATTTAATAATTGTTGACACTGGATTGTAGTGGTAAGTGAAACAGAATGTGGACCTTAGATTTTGGTCTTCTTGGAAAAGTAATGAAGGATTGGAGTAAATATTAGTATTGATTTTTCTCTATTCTCTGCTGGCAAATCATCTCACACTATTCATTCTAGATAAGGACTCTGGTTTAAACTTGGCCTTCAACTTTGGAAAGCAATCCCTGAGATCAAATAACTGCCAATTCATGATGGAGAATGTTCTTTCTTGTCTTCTCTGCTTGGTTTGAAGAGCGCTCAGCTATTGGGCAGCCATGCAGGAAAACAAATTAAACGATGAAAATCAGATAGAGCAAGGCCCCCACGTAGAGCACATTTGCAGGACATGGAGGCTGAGTTTACACATACAATGATCTGGTTGATTTGGCAGTGTAAGATGAAATTAAAAACATTTGTTCTGAGCATAACCCTCCGCCAAAGTTTATAAGTAAACTCAATGGACCGGGATTGCTTTTTAATGAAAAATTCTGAGGTAATAGTTCGAATGTTTAGTTCATAATAATTTAATTCCTTCCACTACAAAATAGCTCTTATTTGTCATCTTTTCTACTTAAACTATCTCCTTGATCTTTGTGCCTCATGTAGAAAGCTGCCAGGATTTAGCATTAAAGGAAAAAGATGACTGAAAATTATATTGAGAGTCCCACTTAATCCTTCTCAGGGGAAATATGCACTCCATTATGATGGGAACAAAGAGACTTGCAGAGTTGGAGTCCTGTTGTGTAATAGGTACCTGGGAGGAGTGTCTATGCACATTATTTATTTTTTGATTTAGGCATATTATATCATTTCTTCCTTAAGAGGAGGGAAAGAAAGAAGTCAGAGAGAAATCAGCCAACTCGAAATCAAATAGCCAGTTACTAAAATGGCATCTGTGAATGGGTTAGACAGTCTGGAATCGGGATAGGACCCAGGTGAGGCACTTATGTATTTTCATGAGAGACAGAGATGATACATAGGTAGATCAGAGCACCACTGAGCTCTACACTGGGTCCTCTGGGGACTCAGCCATGCAAGTTCAGTGTGCTACCCCTGCACTCTCTCTCCGACTCTGAGGGGGAACTCTTGCCTATTCACTAATGAAGCTGAGCTCTCAGATGATGAGATGATTTGTCCAAGTTTATACAGTTTGTTGGACTCGAGACCAGGAAAAGAACTGGGCTTTCTTCCCAGACTAGTGCTCTCTCTCATGCAGCTACTTCCTCTGCCACCATGCAAGCGGCCCACCTCTGTGTGGCATGGACTTGCATCCCCTCAACCTCACCAAAGTCTTGTCCCTTTATTACAAGTATGGAATCATTCTCATTGGATTGCTGGCTGGAACTGAGGGAGACATGAACACTCTGGGAACAATAAACACACCGTAAAGACAGAAAGCTTTATCATGGAATGCATCTCAACCTGGAGCTCTACACAGGAAACGTCACTCCTTTGCCCTGGTGATAGGAAGCATCGGAGAACTCCACAACTTGGTGAGTCTACAAAGAGTAAACTTTGAGACATTACATCTCAAGGATGTATGCTCAAGGGAGCATTTTTTCCCTATTTGTTTTAATAAGACTTGTTTCAGTTGGTAATCTGTGCTGAAGTATTTAGCTAATAATAAAAAAAAACATGGTAAGTGGAAGATATTAGAAGGAAAATCCTTGATGCCTGGGATGCCAGCCTACTCAATTTATCTCATTTTCAACTGATCATATCTTGATGGAGAGAGAAGTGGAGATCTTCCAGAAGACTGTCTTACATAACCTTATTTTTTTCTTAAATCTTTAAAAAAGTATTTTACTTATTTATTTACTATTGGATAGAGACAGAGAAAAATTGAGAGGGGAGAGGGAAATAGAGAGGAAGAGAAACAGAGAGACACCTGCATCCCTGCTTCACCACTCATGAAGCTTCCCCCTGCAGGTGGGGACCAAAGGCTTGAACCTGGGTCCTTGTGCACCATAGCATGAACGCTCAACCAGGTACACCACCACTGCTGGGAGAGCCTGAGGGTGCTTCTTCCTGAGAAAGTGCTCTCTGGGTTGGAGAGAACTTGTCTGGAGCCAACCTAGGCTGCTGCATGGGAGAGGGATCAGGAACTCGTGTTCGGCTAGCATCAAAGGAGAGAGACTCTGGGACTTGCGGGGCCAGAAGGCAATCCAATGTGTTTAATCAGAAAAGAAGATTCTTTGATACATCCCAAGAAGGAAGTGGTAGGGTGTGACTAGGAGAGGGGGCAGAGCGAAAAGAGAGTGTGAACCATTGGGGATTAAACCAGTGCCCTGCAGACAGGGTGGGTCTCAGGTAAAACAGTGATTATGTAAATAGACCACAGTGTTAAGCAGGGGGGAGCTGGCATACTGCCCAACACACCACCTGGCCCTCGAGCCCTACTTTTTTATTCTTATCAATTGGCTACTTTACCTTTCTGCTGAAATTAGCATTAGATTCCCAGGTAGTCATAGCACACCATCCACACCATGAGCTTACCCCTATCCCTGATGATCTGCAGGAAGAAACAGCAAGTAACGGCATAGCTCAACCATCTTCTTCTTCTTCTTCTTCTTCCAGCGTTTGCCAACCATCTTCTGAAGATGAGAAACAGACGCAGGTGTGGAAGCTGACTCAGCTGAACGGACAAAGTCCCCACATGAAATGTTTGCAGCTGACATGCCCTTGGAAGTTCCAAGAGGTACTACAAGGAGAGTGCTGGGAGCTGAGGAAGTCAGGAGGGGCAGAAGATGAGGATTTTCTTGCTTTTTGAGACCTAAACCACCGAGACTCTGGCCTCAGGGACACCGAGAGCAAGATGTTACAGCAAAGGACTCTGGTCTCTCTATCAGTAACTGTAGCACCCTTTCCCAAATGTTTAGAGCAGCAACTCTCTCTCTCTGCTAACCCTCTTGCTCCAGACTGGAAGGTCATCTTGTGGAGAAATGACAGAGCTCCAGCAGCAAGGGCCTTGTGCTCTATGACCACCCCAGTTAGAACCGAGGACTCAGATTCTGCTGTCACAGTGCTTCAGATACCTTTTATTTCTTTTATTAAAATATTTAATTTTTAAAATTTATATACTGTTTATAGACAGAGAAATTGAGAGATAGGGAGGGGGAAAGAGACAAAGAGACACCTGCAGCTCTGCTCCACCTCATGCACTGATATGAGTGCGATTAACCAGCTGTGCCATCAGCTGGCCTCCTTGACATCTCTCTCTCTCTCTTTCATCACATTTTACTTAACCACAACCAGATGAATATGGAGATTGTACCTTTCTGCTCTTCAGTGAACATCTTCCTACACATGTCTTTGTCATACTTTTTTTTTTCACCAACAGAATTATTTTAATCCAAGAATACTGAAGGGAATAGGTACATTTAATATGAGTCAAGTGCTGAAACACTGAAACATCTTAAAAAGCTCAGGAGTTTGAGCAAGTTAGGATGAGATTCATTGAGATGAAAAGTATGAGCATAAGTGGAGCTCCGGAAAGCAGTGTATATCCCAGTTGCAGTTCCCAAGTGTCTTTATTCAACTTCTTACAGATTTCTCTGGATGATAACACTCTGATATTGTCACGATACTCTGACTTTCTAGGTCAAACTTTTAGTCTCATTTTTTGGCCATTGATTATTTACTTATTATTGACTTAATAATGATCAACAAGACCACAGGATAAGAGGGGTACAATTCCACACAATTCCCGTCACCGGGGTTCCATATCCCATACTCTCCAGTGGAAGCTTTCCTATTCTTTATCCCTCTGGGAGTATGGAGCAAAATTCCTTTTGAGGTGCAGAAGGTAGAAGGTCTGGCTTCTGTAATTGCTTCTCTACTGGACATGGATGTTGACAGGTTGATCCATACTCTCAGTCTGTTTCTATCCTTCCCTAGTGGGATAGGGGCTCTGGAAAGATGAGACTTTGGGACACACTGGTGAGGTTGTCTGTGCAGGGAGTTCAGGATGGAAACATAGTAGCATCTGCAACTTGGTGGCAGTGATTTGGTGGGTTCCTGGAGTTGTTCTACTCCTGTCTTGTTGTAGGCAGGTATTTCTAGTTGACCCAGGAGAGGAGAGGAGAGAAACACAGCTGCTGCTGCTCCGTAGCCCCCTGCCATACATTTTTATTGCTTACATCCAATGCTTAGTGGGTAGAAGCTAAAATGTACATGATTTTTAGACTTTTATTCTATCGTTTAAATTCAGCATTGAGGAATGAATGCAGGGCCTTGCATATTTATAATACCAATGAGCTGCCTCCTCAAGTAAATTTTCATTCTTTGAGAGAGGGAGAGAGAGAGAGAGAGGCCCCCATAGCACTTCTACACCCTCCTCCCCTCATAGAGTTCTGTGGTGTTGCCTATGATTCTCCCATGTGGTGCTAGGGATAGAACCTAGGCCCTTATGCATAGAAGGCAAGAATTCTACTTGCTGAGTCCTCTTCAGAACCCCTATGGTTTAAGGATCTTAAAATTGGAAAAGAAGCTGCTATTTCCAATCCAAATTCAAGGCAAGGATGATTTGGAAAGCTACATGACTCTTCCCAACACCTTCCATAAGACCTACTTTCTCAAATAAAATCCCATCCAAATGGTCTCCAACTCTAAGTGTTAAACTCTTAACTTTCTTGAGCCTGAGGTGACATGGTTTATTCACTTGCTGGCCTTCATCTTGCCCTCAGGAGTCCTACAAAGCTGGCATGTTCTCTTCTTCCACATGGGAGCTCTTCCCCCTCTCTGAGGATGATGATCATGGACAAGCAACCTTTACACAGTCTTTCAGCTAAAGTATTCCCCGTTTGTGACTGCAAATTCTCAGACTCACTCACCTTTGCCATTTTCTGCCCCAATTACCCAGCCTTTCTTCCCTCCTTGTCAATCATTCATGGGCCCTCCAGCTTCCTTCACAGCTCCTTTGCTGGCTCCACATCTCTGGATTCTGCTAAGTCAGAGATGCCATCGATTATAAGATGCATGATTACTTTTATGTACCACCAAGAGACAAGTGAAGACCACCACCAATTAAACTCTGACATGACATCCATTAGGAGGCATACGTCATCCTCAGAGATGCTGAAATGTGAAACAGAGAGTTTGTCTTAGAATTACTGAAGTACAACAAGGCAGTTGTTTTTATTTTCTAGGTCAGCTTTAGGCTGTCGGTAAGTTCTATGCAGTGCGATCCTTGATGGCGCAAACGGTCTTTCAGTAGGGTTGGCTTATCCCAGACACCTCTTGCTGGTGTTGTCTAGGCCCTGATCCAATGTGTGTCCTTGAAAATGGGACTGTGTGTGTGTGGGAGACTCTTTCCTTCTCCCTGTGGTATTTCTGCACATACTGACATGTGGATTACACATATACCCAAATTTTAACAATAAAAAACAATACAAATATATATATAAATAAATAACAATAAAGTTCCACTCTAGTAATTGCAGATAATAAGGATTGGCATAGTAATTTCAAGTCACTTCATTGCCAAATTCAGAGTTCAGGTAGCTATCAGGAAGTCTGTAAAGTCCTGGTGATAGATATTGAATCAGATTAAAAACAGATCCAATTGGATACACTGTTGAAATTAGGCTCCCGGCTCCAAATACAGACAACATACTTTGATGATGTCACGGTAATATTCTAACAAATTTGGGGTAAGGGATGGGGAGAAAAAAATGGGTGTGAGTACTCAAATGTCTTCAGATCAGATCAATGCAGAGTAGAGTTGAAGCCTTATTTTTTGCTTTTGTGATTGATAGGGGCTTCACTTCTTCAAGCAGACTATTTTCCTCTTCCTTCCTTCCTTCCTTCCTTCTTCTTTCTTTCTTTCTTTCTTTCTTTCTTTCTTTCTTTCTTTCTTTCTTCAAGTGGAGAGATACAGACACACAGAAGGAAAGAAAGAGGAAAAGATAGAACAGCACTAAACTTTCCTCCAGTGTGCTGGGGACCAAGGTGGAGTGCAAGTTGTCCACATGACAGAGTAGGCACACTATACAGATGGGTTATCTTGTTGGCTCAGAAGCATTAATTAGTTAATTCCTAATGTTTTGTTATTAATAGTCTGCCACAAGATTGTAATATTATAGTGCAGAGTTCCACACCACACTCACCACCAAAGTTCTCTATGCTCACTCTCTCACCTCCCAAAGAGAACTGTGACCAGAGTTCTCACTAGTCTTACAGACCAGTTTGCTGGTGAAGCATTAATTTAAAGGCATGAAATTTTTAGCCTCTTTGGATTACTGGAATCGTTGGGTTTTTTTTATACATCTAGGTTTAATACTCTAGAGGGATCACTCAGGAATTGATAATGTTGTTGGGGAGAGAATTGAAAACTTGTCAACAACTTCTTTAATTCGGCATGATTCATACTTCTACTGTTAAATCAAGCAAAACAATATGTTCATTAATAGTAGCATTTACAGGAAGATCCATACAATTTTTTTTATTTCTACGTTTCCTAAAACACAGTCAATTTTGGTTGTCTATGGTAACTAAGTTCCATAAAAATCACTGAAAGTGGGAGTCTGGCAGTAGCACAGCAGGTTAAGTGCAGGTGGCACAAAGCACAAGGACTGGTGTAAGGATCCTGGTTCTATCCTCGACTCCCCACCTGCAGGGAGTTGCTTCACAGGTGGTGAAGCAGGTCAGCAGGTATCTATCTTCTCTTTCCCTCTCTGTCTTCCCCTCCTTTTTGATTTCTCTCTGTCCTATCGAACGACAACATCAGTAACAACAACAATAATAACTACAACAATAAAACAACAAGGGCAACTAAAGGAAATAAATAAATAAATAAATATTTTTTAAAAACAATCACTGAAAGTCTTCATTAGCAAGCACTGGAGTGTTGTTGCCAGGGGAAATGCAGGAACAGGTTTCTTCTAGCATTTTCACAGTTCTTTGATCACCTGCTCAATACATAACCTTATTTTATATATTTCCATTTGAAGATACCTCACTTAATAAATGTTGCTGTTTCATGAGCAGTGGACTTATAGCTAAGAGCACTTTAACTCTTGTCGGAACATGCTGACCTAACATATGTATTTTTCCCTTAAGACACACCTCAGTCCTGTTGTACTTTGGAACAGTGAACAAAACTTCACATGTATTCTGGACCACAGGGGATGATACTTCACACAGTTTCTGGACCAAAACAACACAATTCTCTGCTGAAGGACAGAATTTGACTTTTCAGTAACTATGCTTCAATGGCATATTTAAAAGTGTTGATTTTAATATCTTTTTAATCTTTATTTATTGGATAGACACAGCCAGACATTGAGAGGGAAGGGAGTTGTAGAGAGGAAGAGAAACAGAGAGATACCTGCAGCACTGCTTCACTACTTGTGAATGTTTCCCCCTGCAAGTGGGGATTGGGGACTGGAACCTGGGTTCTTTCTTGTGCACTGTAATGTGCACTTAACCAGGTGTGCCACCACCTGGCCCTACAAGTGTTGACTTTAAAAAAATTTTTATTTTCCCTTTTGTTGCCCTTGTTTAACATTGTTGTGGTTACTGATGTTATTGTTGTTGTCGGATAGAACAGAGAGAAATGGAGAGAGAAAGGGAAGACAGAGAGGGGGAGAGAAAGACAGACACCTGCAGACCTGCTTCACCGATAGTGAAGCGACTCCCCTGCAGGTGGAGAGCCAGGGGCTCGAACAGGGATCCTTATACCAGTCCTTCCTCTTTGTGCCACGTGTGCTTAACCCGCTGCACCACCACCCAACTCCCAAGTGTTGATTTTTAATGATGGCTCACTGAGACTGATATATCATTATCATGCAATGTAAATTCATTGAAACACAGCAAAATCACTGAGAAAGGGCATGAAAATACAAAATAAAAAAGTGGCATCAAATATGCCATGGAAAGAAGGGTGCTTATTCCTCTGAAGCAGCAGGCTAGCACCTTCCCTAGTCTGATCCCAGTTGATAACAGGTAAGTCAGGTGGCTCAGATTTTTCTCCTGCCTTTTGTGTTTCACTGTCCATTTTTGCACTGCATAGACTAGGAGCTGCAAATCGCTTTTCTGAGTTTAATTTGCAGAAATGGAGTATGAGTTTGTATGAGTTGTAGCTGCACAGCAGAATGACAGGCTATATTCGCACACACTGTGAAATGAGAACCACAATACATCTGAGGGTAAGGTTACACTAGTGAGATGTGCATTTCGTTCTTCTCTTCTGCCCTGGTCAACTGATTGTTGTTAATGTTACATAATAACACAATGCGAGTTTTGGGTGTGTTGTTTAAAATAAGCCACTAGTGAAGATTAAGAAGGAACACAACTTCGTTATTCTAAGGTTTTTTTTTTTTTGCTTGTTTCTTTTTTTAATATTTATTTATTTATTTTCCTTTTTGTTGCCCTTGTTGTTTAATTGTTGTAGTTATTATTGTTGTTATTGATGTGCTCCTTGTTGGATAGGACAGAGAGAAATGGAGAGAGGAGGGGAAGACAGAGATGGGGAGAGAAAGATAGACACTTGCAGACCTGCTTCATCACCTACAGGTGGGGAGCAGGGGGGTGGGGAGGGGGCTCAAAGAGGTGGGGCTAGAACCAGGATCCTTACGCAGATCCTTGTGCTTTGCCTCACCTGCGCTTAACCTGCTGACTCCCTGTTTTTTTTTTTTTTTTTTTTTTGGCAGTTCTTCTTTTAGCGTTTGCCCTTCTTCCGTAGCCAGTCAACAGCATCAGGTTGAGCCTGATGTAAAGTTTCGAGACCTCCTTTGAATCTGGAGAGGTGGCAGTCATTGACTATGTGGGTCATAGTCTGTCTGTAGCCGCAGGGGCAGTTCGGGTCATCTCTGGCTCCCCAGCGATGGAACATAGCGGGGCACTGGCCATGGCCTGTTCGATAGCGATTGAGGAGGGCCCAATCATAACGTGCTAGGTCAAAGCCAGGTTGACGCTTGTAGGGGTCTGTGATGAGGTGTTTGTTCTTTACCTCAGCTGACTGCCAACTCTGTTTCCAAGAGTCTGGAACAGAGAAGTTCAGTGTAGGCGTAGGGGACCAGATTGGGTGACGAGACGTCAAGCGTTGGACAGGGTGGGCAAAGATATCCGCGTATATTGGCAGATCCGGTCGAGCGTAGACGTGGGAAATGAACTTAGATGATGCCGCATCCCGATGAATATCTGGCGGGGCGATGTTGCTAAGAACTGGCAGCCATGGAACCAGTGATTTACAACTGCATATAGGTCTCGGATGTATTGCATGGTCATTCTACATCTGTTGTACATGCATCATTCTCCACCTAAAGGCTGGTTTACAGCTTTTGTGAGTCTTGTTCTCTAAGAATTTGGGTGACCTTGTGAACATGCAGCCAGGGTAAAATATTATGTGTGTAGGTAACATATGTAAAAAAAAATGACTAACCTTTGATACATATGGAAGGATGAAGCTGAAACACCACAGTTTCACCAAACATAAAGTTAATTCCAAATGGACCAAGGCTCTTAGGCCAGAAACTATCAAATACTTAGAGGAAAATATTGGTGGGACTCTTCCCCATCTAAATTTTAAAGGCATCGTCAATGATCCAAATCCAAGTACAAAGAAGACAAACAAAAATAAACCAATAGGACTATACCAAATTAAAAAGCTTCTGCACAGCAAAAGAAACCACCACCCAAACAAAAGACCCCTTTACAGAATGGGAGAAGATCTTTGTATGTCATACATCAGACAAGAGGTTAATAACCAAAATATATAAAGAGCTCATCAAACTCAATTACAAGAAAACAAATGACCCCATCCAAAAATGGGGAGAGGATATGAACAGAATATTCTCCACAGAGGAGAGCCAAAAAGGCAACAAACATGAAAAAATTCTCCAAATCTTTGATTGTCAGAGAAATGCAAATAAGGACAACAATGAGACACCACTTCACTCCTGTAAGAATGTCATACATCAGAAAAGGTAGCAGCAAAAAATGCAAGAGAGGCTGTGGGGGGCAAAGGAACCCTCCTGCACTACTGGTGTGAATTTAAATTTATCCAGCATTTGTGGAGAGCAATCTGGAAAAGTCTCAGAAGGCTAGAAGTGGACCTATCCTATGACCCTGCAATTCCTCTCTTGGGGATAGATCCTAAGGAACACCTATCCAAAAAGATCTGTGTACACTATACTTGTAGCAGCACAATTTGTAATAAAAAAAATATGGAAGCAACCCAGGTTTTCAAAAACAGATGAGTGACTGAGTAAGCTGTGGTCTATATGCACAATGGAGTACTACTCAGCTATTAAAAATGGTGAATTCAGGGGAGTCGGTCAGTAGTGTAGTGTGTTAAGTGCACATGGTGCAAAACGCAAGGACCATAAGGATCCTGGTTCCAGTACCCCTGGTTTGAGCCCCTGGCTCCCCAGCTGCAGGGGAGTCACTTCACAGGCAATGAAGCAGGTCTGCAGGTGTCTTTCTCTCCCCCTCTCTGTCTTCTCCTCCTCTCTCCATTTCTCTCTGTCCTATCCAACAACGATGACATCAGTAACAACAACAATAATAACTACAGCAATAAAAAAACAAAGGCAATGAAAGGGAAAGTAAATAAATACTAAAAAAAAAAAAAAGGTGAATTCACATTCTTCACCTCATCTTGGCTGGAGCTTGAAGGAATCATGGGAGGTGATGCAAGAGAAGAAAGAGACAAATGAATATGGGATATTCCCATTCATAGACAGAAGTTGGGAAATAAGAACAGAAGGGAAAACACAAAGCAGAACTTGGATTGGAGTTGGTGTATTACACCAAAGTAAAGGACTCTGCGGTGGGGGAGTTTTCAGGTCCTGGAACATGATGGTGGAGGAGGACCTCGGTGGAGGTTAGAGTGTTATTTGGAAAACTGAGGAGTGTTACACATGGACCAACGACTGTATTTTACTGTTGACTGTCCCCTCGGTACAGAAAAAAATAAAGATGATTTTTTTATTTTAAAACTTGCTAGCCACAAGTGTTTTGATGATGTATCCTCAGACTAGATGTATTGGGATATCTGCTCAGCATAAAGGGGGGGCATATTGGCAGCCAGTCTGTGAACTGATTGTCCACAGAGAATCAGGGCCACTGTACTGTGGGGGCAGTCTCATGAGGGTAGGGCAGTGATCAGTCAGAGCCTTCTGACAGTTCTGGACAGCTGCACCCAGCCCTAGCTGTGCACACAACTCACCAATCTCTGCTGGAGCTTTGAGGGGTTTTCTCCATGACACCTCCAAGATGGCGCATCAGTTCAACAGAGTCTTAGTGGGTCATGTAGGGAAACTTCTGAGTTTGACTCAAGGGGAAATTTGTAGCCAGAGACTGCCTTATCTTTACCCATAGAATGTCAGGAGTTGAAAGGGAGGAGGTCTCTCTCTCTCTCTCTCTCTCTCTCTTTCTCTCTTACTTAAAAAGACTGGAAAAGCATTTACTACCTCTAGCATTGGCTACCTCCAGCAAGTAGAATGCTAGGACTTAAGAATATTTTTAGGGGCACTTTACAATTTCTGCAGTTAGTGAATATTTATAATGAAGATAAGGATAATAAATATTAATTAAATCTTACACTTAGTCCCTCAAGAAAGCATGATGATCAATGGCATAATTCCCATAAGTGCAGACGCTTGCTTATTTTTAGTTTTTTTTTTTTTTTCATAGCCTTGTACTCGCTCAGCAAGCTCACAAATACTGTATCATTTAAAATAATTTACTTTATGGCCATGTGAGGCAAAATTAATCATCTTCAGTTCATGGATAAAAATACCTAGAATCAGAGAGATTATACATGTAAATTAAAGTTCTGTGGTTAATAGTTGTAGTCAGTATTTAAACATGAACATTCAGATTTTACCTACAAAGGCCAATGTGAGAGCTTTTGAAAATAGCTAAAACAACCTGCCATTTTATTGGGGTAAGAAATAAAATTATCTTTATTTAATTATTGGATAGAGACAGCCAGAAATTGAGAGGAAGGAGGAGCTAGAGAGGGAGAGAGACAGAGAGAAACCTGTAGCCCTGCTTCACCACTTGTAAAGCTTGCTGCCTGCAAATAGGTACTGGGAACTTGAACTTGGATCCTTGCTCTCTGTAACATATGTGCTCAACTTGGTGCACCACCACCCAGTCCCTGAAACTGTATATTTTCAGTAGTGTATTTCACTGAAACTTTACACTAACCCAAATGAAGGAAAGAATGGGAGCACTGCTAAACCTGGTTCTTTCTATTATTATTACTGCTGATGTTAATTATACTACTTGGACTGTCTGAAACTATTTCTGTCAGGAATATCTGGTTCTCAGTAAATGACTTACTCACTGAGCCAATATCCAGATTACTGATAACATTTGAATGTAGGCTCTGGATAATATTTCAATGAACAAAACAAAATCTGGTCTTCATGGATCTTCCATTTTTACTTGGAGAAACAAGTAATAATAATAAAAAGTACCCTAAGATATGGCAAGGAAATCTATGATAAAGGCTTTGAATGAAAGGAGAAGTGGAAAAAGCTTTCTCAAGTGTACTGTTCTTTAGCTCAGTGTTTTGGCTTCTCAACGGTGGGTAGCTGCTCTGTCCAGAGATAGAGAAGTTGGGACAGGAAGCGTGGAAGTGAGAAAGCAAGAGACACCTTTAGTCTTAAATCGGAGGCACTTGACAGATGCCTAATGAAGGTGCCCAACAGGCAGATACATGAATCTGAAGCTGAGAAGAGAGCTCAGGTGTTAAGCTGGAAATTTCAGAGGCTTTGGCTTCTAGTTGGCACTAAAAGTCTTGGAAATTATATGCAATTATGTAGGAAGATGGTGCCCTGAAGCACGCCAGCGTTTAAAGGAAGGCCGGGAGGTTAGGAGATACCGAAGTATCTGAATATATATATATATATTTAAAAGATATAAGAAACCCAGAGAAACACGCTGTTACTGAAATCAGGTAATGTTGAACCTTGGGTTAGAATGCACCTCAGAATCTAACTCTTTAGCCTCTCCTAGTTATTAAAGATTCTATGATGCTTGTTTTTCAATGTGGATTATTTTTTTTCTTGGTTCCTAAAAGAGTTATTTAAATAATAATTGAAGCAGTAGATTTGCCAGATGGTAATTGCTAAAATGACTTCCTTTACTCTTTAAGTCTTTTGGGCACCATTCCAGTTTTCTATAACCTTCAAACATATGTGTAAATAGTTCAGGAGGTTCATTATCAAACTCCCTGAACAGCAAAGCATGATATCATCCAGAAGCCAATTCCTGCTCCCATAAATTGGAGCAATGAACCATTTACTCTGGGGTGGGGCGAATAAAATCTTCACAAGAGGGTCCCTATAAAATCACGCTTTACTATTTTTTTTTCCATTGAGGTGTAAACTTTGTGTGAGGGATTGAATTCATTTTAGTTCATTAAATTTCTTTTTCTTCTTCTTCTTCTTTTTTTTTTACAGAGCACTGCTCAGCTCTGGCTGATGATGGTGCAAGGGACTGAACTTGGAACTTTGGAGTCTCAGGCCTAAGAGTCTCTTTGCATTAATATTATTCTATCTACCCTCTGCCCAGATTGAGCCCAAGAGGTCACTCATGGAGTGCAACTGCTCTCCTGCTGAGTTACCTCCTGGGATCCATTCATTCAGAAGTAACTGTAGGATTCCACTTTAGGAATATAGTTTGATTGATGTATCCATTCTGTTGATGATCTACATTTGAATTGTTTCCAGTGACTGGGTGATAAAACAATAGAGCTCTAATGGATTCACAGAGATTTATTTTTTTCTTATTTATTTATATTTTAATATTTAATTAATTTTGGATAGAGACATAAACACTGAAAGAAAATGTGTGTGTATGTCTGTGTGTGTGTGTGGGGGGGAGACCTGCATCACTACATCATTCATTAAGTTTCCCCTTTGTAAGTGGGGATCCCAGGCTTAAACCTGTGTCCTTGTGCCTGTAGTCTGTGCGCTGTACCAGATGTGCCACCACCTGGCCCTTATATTTTGTTTTTTCATTACTACCAGGGCTATTGTTGGGGGTCAGTGCTTACATGATGAATCCACTGCTTCTGGCAGCCATTTTTTTCCTTTTCTTTTCCCCCTCTTTTTGTTAGATAGGACAGAAATTGAGAGAGGAGTGGGAGAAAGAGAGACACCTACAGGCCTACTTCACCACTTGTGAAGCTCCCCACCTGCAGGTGGGCACACAAGGCTCGAACCTGGGTCCCTGAGTATAACAACATGTACGTTTAACCAGGTGTAGCACTGCCTGCCCCCCAGAGATTTATTTTGTATATTTCTCTAGCAGAGATATGTGGATATGCATTTAGGAGTAGAGCTACTGAGTGAGCAGAGGCTGATAAAAAAAAAATAGTCTCTAATAAGAACAAATTAAAACAATGAGATCTCTTTTATTGCTTATGAAGTTAGTAAATGTTTTAGTATGTAAAACAGTCACCACGTTCCACTTTCACTTCTGTGCCTTGCCCGTGGGAGTAGAAATCAGCATGGCCTTTTGGTAAGTCTTTGATCAATGCATAGTAATAATAGCCTTTAAAATTTTTATACTACTTGACCCAGGGGTCTTTTTATTTTTTAAGTTTTCTTTTCTTTTTTTGGAATGTATCCAAAGGAAATAATCATAAATACCGTTAAAAGTTTATGAGTCAAGATTTTTACTGGAGAGCTGTTTGTAGTGGACAAGGGAAACTGTGAAAATGAACTATGTGCAACAGTAGGGAATAAGTGAATAAATTAGGTGGCACTCGCTCCACCACAAAATATGTGACATTTTATCTATGAAGGCTCCACAATAGTATAAAAATAGGGTTGACTACAGTGCTGAAATGAAAAGTCGGAACAAGTCTTTTTTTTATATATATAGTTTGAGCATAACTGGAAGGAAAACACAAAGAGAGAAAGTCGCTGGAAGAAGGAGCAACAAAATGCTAATGTCCAACAACTGTGTGGGAGTTATGGGGGCAAGGGAAGGTGGCAGTTCTGCTATTAAAAAATAAAAATTTTTTTTTATTTATTTTATTTTATTTTTTTTATTTATTCCCTTTTGTTGCCCTTGTTGTTTTTTTTATTGTTGTAGTTATTATTGTTGTTTTATTGTTGTAGTTATTATTGTTGTTGTCGTTGTTGGATAGGACAGAGAGAAATGGAGAGAGGAGGGGAAGACAGAGAGGGGAGAGAAAGATAAGACACCTGCAGACCTGCTTCACCACCTGTGAAGCGACTCCCCTGCAGGTGGGGAGCCGGGGTTCAAACTGGGATCCTTATGCCGGTCCTTGTGCTTTGCGCCACCTGCGCTTAACCCGCTGCGCTACAGCCCGACTCCCAAAAGCCTTTTATTTATTATTATTTTTTTTTAACCATAGCGAATGACCATCTTCTGGGAAGTACAGGTTTTGAACCTGAAAACTCTGTCTGTCTGTGTCCTAGTCCACAGAAAGAGCCACTAGCCCAGCCAGATCTCACTAAAAATTTTTTTTAAGCCAGAGCGCCAGCACAGCTCTGGCTATGGTGGTACTGGGGATTGATCCTGGGGACTTTAGAGCCTCAGACATGAAAGCACTTTCCATCACTGTTATGCCCCCTCTCCAGGCCTTTGCTCTGCTTTTCAAGTGTTCTGAAAGGGTCAGTCTTGATTTATGGAAAGTATTTGAAGTTTCCACCTGCATTGTGACAGAAAGAGAATCTAATTTATTCATAGGCTAGGAAAGAACTCATCCAAAAGGATGTTTGCACCTTTATGTTCATAGAAGCATTATTTATAATAACCAAAATTAGGGAGTCGATATAAATAGAAAGTCAACTACCTGCCCACTGGCAGGAGACTGGGGAAGGAAATGGAAGGGTAGATACTCAGTGCAACACTACTCTCTCACTCTCTCATTATTAGAGAGGTCGCCGTTTGGAACATAATGGCAGTGGAGATGATCCCGTAGAGTTCCCTTTTTTCTTTTTAAATATGTTATTTAATATTTTATTTATTGGATAGAGACAGAGAAATTGAGACAGATGGGGAAGATGGCATGGAAGAGAAACAGAGAGATGCCTGCTTCGCTTCTTCACTACTTGTGGAGCTTTCCCCTGCAGGAGGGAGCCAGGGACTTGAATGTGGGTCTGTACACAATATAACTTATGCACCCAACCATATATACCTCCACTCAGCCCCTGCACACAGCTTTTTTTTTTTTATGGGGCTCAGAGATATCTCAACCGACAGAGCACACAGGTCACCAGGTGTGAGTCTCTGGGTTGGATTCCTGGCTCCACAGGGTTGTGGTGTCTCTCCCTCTCTCTGCCTATACTTCTCATTCCAAGCACAGAGGATTAAAAAATAGCTTACAGTTGGTTTCTCTCTGGTATAGTGAATGTCTCAAGGTTAGGTGAGGTGGGCTTGCGCAGTTCATGCCCCCGAGATATAAACAAACAAAAAAAATGACTAGGATTGATAGGGTCAGGGGCCGGTGGTGGTGCACTGGATTAAGCACACACAGTATTAGAGCTCAAGGACCTGAGCAAGGGTCCCAGCTCCCCACCTGCTGGGGGAATGCTTCAGAAATGGTGAAGCAGGTCTTGCAGGTATCTTTCTCTATATTCTCCCCCTCTCAATTTCTCTCTGTCCTATCAAAAAAAAAATGGCAGCAAAAGCAGTGGATTTGTAGTGCTGGCACAGAGGCCCAGCGATAACCCTGGAGGAGAAAAAAAAAATGATAGCGTTTGCTTTGGATGAATTAACCAGGATGATGGTGCCCTGTAATATTAACATAACCCCCCCCCAACAAACCTGCGGTTTTTTATTTTCAGTCCCTGTTACCTTTTCAGGAAGCCCCAGAATCTCACATTTCAAAGGTAAAGGCATAAATTCTAAAGACCTGGGATTTCTCTCTGTCTAAGGAGGTCTCCAAATTTCCCACGCCACTGGAAAAGTTTTTTTCCCTGGTCTTTTGAGTCTTTGAGCTATGCTTGGCAGAGACACTCACAAGAGGAGGGTTTTCAGGGTACCCTCGTCAGGCTTTGCAAGCTGGAAAGGCTTCCTGGGATGGCCCGCAGCCAAGAAGGCGGAAGCTCTCACCAGAAAGACAAACAGTGAGAAGTTCACTGAACACTTGGACTTCAACTCGCTTCCTGAAATGCTCGGCTATTTTCTTTTTCTGGCAGGAATAATCCCTGGTGCCCCGTCCTTGTAGATTCTGAACACTAGTCCTAGTCCTGGGAGCAGTGTTCCCTGAACTTCATCCTCTCAAGACCATCCACGGTGACTGGTGTGTGCCAGGCCGTGTTAGGGACTGGAGCTGTTATGAGTGGCCTGTAGTTCTGTCATCCACTTTGTGACCTCACAATTGGGTGACAGCAGCCTGCGAACCACAGGGATTTGTACAGGTGGCACACACCCCCCCTGTGCTCAGAGCTGTGGCTATGGCTCCAGCTGCCCAGGTGACTGTCACGTGGGGTGACTCAGTGCCCTCACCCATGCGAAGGGCACAGTCGTCTTGTCAGATGGCGGATGTGTAGTCATGAACATACAGGCATACACACACCTGTGTTTACAGTCTGTATCATGCCATCTGCATATTATATCCATATTATGGCATCTTACCAGCTGTGTGGCATTCCTATTTTATCATCTGATATATTGTATATTCATAGCATATATCACAAAGTGTTCTATGATGCACGTACTCTACAGAAACGTGTTTGTTTATACAGCTGTTACATGAAGTATATATTTATACTTCAGTTATATTATATTATATATAATTATGTGTTCTATATTATACATTTTGTTATATATTATACTTTACAGATATGTGTTTGTTTATACATATGTGTACATGAAGTATATATTATGATCTGTACATTATATATCTCTGTTATCTACATAAGCACATAATCTCTATATATGCATGTTTATACTATTATAATTGTATATTTGTATATAATTATACTATAATTGTATACTATAATTGTATGCAATATAGAATGTAATATTTACACGTTTGTATGATGCAGGTTAAATGTTATGATACATTTATACATGTTACTAATATTCAGTTGAGTCTAGGAACCAGGAAACCTTCTACAAATGATTTTCAACTGTGTGTGTGTGTGTGTGTATGTGTGTATGTGTGTGTGTGTGTGTGTGTATGTGTGTGTGTGCAGCACTGGGCCCTTGTGCACTGATCCTGGGCTGATTTTTTTTTTTTCATTCCAGACAGCGAGAGCAGGGTACAGAAAGGCACAGCACCAGAGCTCCCCTCCTCCCCTCAGGGTCATGGCACTCCCATGCAGTGCCAGGGTTTGAACCTGGCCCTGAACATGGCAAAACCTATCCCTTCCCAGGAGAGCTATCTAACTGTCTCAGGCTCAGAAGTTAGCTTCATTCATTGTGAAACACGAGAAACTAGGAGCTGGAGCTAGTAATGGAAGGAACATAGCTTCCGAGTCAGACAGGCCTTGGTTCGAAACTGCTCAACTGTTTGTAATCGTAACCGTGGAGCTTGTTATGTGAAGACCTTAGTTCATTTCCTAATTCACACTCTGTCAGTGTTGCTGTCTTGCAGCTATAATTCAAGGAAGTGTATTAGAAGATTAATGTAGGCTGGATGATGGTGCATCTGGTAGAGCTATGTGTTACAGTTCTCAGGACCAAGGCTCAAACCCCCTGTTCCCACCTGCAGGGGAGAGACTTCACAAGTAGCGAGGCAGTGTTTTCTCTCCTTCTCTATCTCTCCTTCCTCACTCAATTTGTCTCTATCAAATAAATAAATAAACAAAAAATTAAAACATTAATTTAATAGACTAAGGGGAGAGGTCATCAGTTTTTTGCACTAAATATGGTGGTGGTGGGGCCGACGGTAGCGCAAGGCGTGAAGCACAAGGACTGGCATAAGGATTCCGGATTGAGCCTCTAGCTCCCCACCTGCAGGGCGGTTGCTTCTCTTTCTTTTCCTCCTCTCTCAATTTTTCTCTGTCCTATCCAACAACAATGACAGCAGTAACAACAATAACAACAACGATACAATGATACAACGATACAATGATACAATGATACAACGATACAACGATACAATGATACAACGATACAATGACGATAAACAAGAGCAACAAAAAAGGGAAAAAATAGCCTCCAAGAGCAGCGGATTCATAGTATAGGCACCAAGCTCCAGTGATAACCCTGGAGGCAAAAAAGAAAAGAAAAGAAAAGAAATAGGGAGTCGGGCTGTAGCGCCGCGGGTTAAGTGCAGGTGGCACAAAGCTCAAAGACTGGCATAAAGATCCCAGTTTGAGCCCCCTGGCTCCCCACCTGCAGGGGAGTTGCTTCATAAGCGGTGAAGCAGGTCTGCAGGTGTCTTTCTCTCCCCCTCTCTGTCTTCCCCTCCTCTCTCCATTTCTTTCTGTCCTATCCAACAATGACGACAACAATAATAACTAAAAACAATAAAACAATAAGTGCTGGGATAGCCTGAGGGTACTTCTTCCCGAGCTAGTGCTCTCTGGGTTGGAGAGAACTCAACTGGAGCCGATCTAGGCTGCTGCGTGGGAGAGGGATCAGGAACTCGTGCCACACTAACTTCGCAGGAGATACACTCTGGAACTCTCGGAGCTGGAAAGCAATTTCCAAGTGTCTTTAATCAGAAGAGCAGCTGCTTTTATACTCTCCAAGTAGGGTGGAAACAGGATGTGATATAGAGAGGGTGGAGCGAAAAGTGACTGGTGAAAATCAGAGTGTGACAAGGAGAGGATCAGGGTGTGACAAGGAGAGGGGGTGGAGCAGGTGAGAATTCTACCACTAAACCACCAATGCCCTGGAGGGAGGGTGGTGCTTTATGTAAATGTAAAAGTGATTTTTGTAAATAGGCCAAAGCTTTGAATGGGATTAAATCTATCCCTATATAGGCATATGGTTAAGTAGAAGCCAGGGGGAGCTGGCATACTATCCAACAAATAAGGACAACAAAAGGGAATAAATAAATAAATAAATAAATAATAAATAAATGTTTTAAAAAAAAGGAATGGTGGTAGAAATGGAGTAGTGGGGGCCAGGTGGTTAAGCACTAAGTTAAGCACACATAGTTCAAAGCACAAGAATCCAGGTTCGAGACCCTGGCTCTCCTCCTGCAGGGGGAAGCTTCACAAGTGGTGAAGCAGGTCTGCAGATGTCTCTCTTGATCTCCCCTCCCCTCTCAATTTCTGTCTGTCCTATCCTTTAAAAAGAAAAAAAAAAGGAAAGAAAAAGAAATGGAGTCGCTAGGACAAGTGCAAACTATAAGGAAGATAGGATAAGAGATAACTGCCAGCTGGCTGAAGTTGTGAATAAGGGAGACAGAAAGCCATGTGAGAATCTTGGGCTTGGTATTGTGGGTGACTGGGGAATGATGGTGCTATTAGTAGAGGTGAGGAAGACAGGATGAACATGGGGAAGGGAAAGAGGGATGGCTGACTTTATTTGGACATTAGTAATAGGAGTAGACTGTGGACTTTGACCAACAAGTGGTTCTTATTTGGGGACCATTGCTGAGAAATGAGCATCAGACCAGTCAGACAGCTGTGCTTGTAAGAAGAGGGTTGATAAGCACTGTTTGAATGGGACACTGGAGACTGATGCTAACTAAGTTAATAGCCTTCTTTGAGCTACTATAACAAAATAGTATAGGCCATGTACCGGAAGCAACATGCATTTTCTCACAGTTCTGGGAGACCAGATGCATGTTTAAGGAGGCATTTTTTTTTATTTCTAGGGAGACCTTACTCCTTGGGCTGCAGATAGCTGCCTTCTTGATGAATTCTCCTATGGAAACAAGAGTACTTACTCTGATACCTATTCTTATATGACTATAATCTCATTCACAAGGGATTGGGCTAATTACCTCTCAAAGGCCTAATCTCCAAATGCTACCCACCTCATTGAGGAAAGACTTCAACATCTGATTTGGCAAAATGGGGTAGACACACACATTCATTCCATCACCTACAAATATCTTAATTCAAAGGAAGTAGGGAAAAAACCCGGTAAAATTTTATAGAAGTTTCATTAGAAGAGACAAAAAGTGACTGGAATTGAAAATTCTTAGGTGTGTCCATTATACTAAGAGAAAGTGGGGGGTGGGTGGGGAAACTCTCATTCTTATTGATCACTAGGGTGAAGCCAAGAATGTGAAAATAGTATTTATCTTTTGAGGTTAAAGGTATCCACAACAACAAGAACTAAATTTTGGCCTAAGGTCAACTTCCTACATACTAGTAGTGGAAAAACCAATTTGGAGCTACTCAGCTTACTCAGTTTGCAAAGTCCCTTTGGCATCCGATTGGAACATGGTTAGCTTTAGTTTTCTGTGCAAAATTTGATCCTACCATCTTTACATTTTGTTTAAATCTGAATCTAGAGACTGTTGGAAATTACAGACCAAGAAGGGCACCTAGAGACATGAAGTTAAGAGTTTAGTTTGTCTGGGTTCTTAGGTGGTACCTCAGGAATGAAGAGGACATGCCTTACGGCTGACTTTGGATGTGAGAGTAGTTGGTGGTTTGAGTGGACCGTTCATCCTCCTCAGACACAACACAGCAGATTACACAACAGATTTGCATGTCTGAGGCACCAGGGATCACAGGTTCGATCTGTGATACCACTATAAGTTAGAGAGGAATAGTCCTCTGGTCCAAGAGTGAGAGAGAGGTGGCAGAAGGGGTGGTAAGAGAATACAAAGTGGGTGACTGACATCACATACACTCTGATTTTTTTTTTTTTACTTTCTCGTTCTCTCACTTGTTAAATGTAATGAGTAAAAAGATCTTATTTTGAAAAAAGAGAATGACGTTGACTCGTCTAGGAGCATGCATTCATGCTATTTATGAAGCTTCTCAACAGTCCTTATTGCTTCAGGTCATGAGCCTCAGAACCCACAGTAACTGTCTCTTTAAATACATAAGATTTAAAAAGATAGGAATGGACACTACTTAATGCTCAGAGGATCAGTCAATCAAGAGGACTTAACAATTATTAATATCTATGCACCCCATGAGAAGCCATCTAAATACATCAAACTTCTACTGAAAGAGCTACAGCAATATATTAACAGTAACACAATCATAGTAGGGGACTTCAACACCCCACTATCTCAACTTGACAGATCATCCAGGAAGAAAATCAGTAAAGACATAAGGGAGCTAAATGAAGAGATAGATAACCTAGAACTATTGGACATTTTCAGAGTCATTCAGAGCAAGTTGTGGTATATATACACAATGGAATACTACTCAGCTGTAAAAAATGGTGACTTCACCGTTTTCAGCCGATCTTGGATGGACCTTGAAAAAATCATGTTGAGTGAAATAAGTCAGAAACAGAAGGATGAATATGGGATGATCTCACTCTCAGGCCGAAGTTGAAAAACAAGATTAGAAAAGAAAACACAAGTCTAACCTGAAATGGAATTGGAGTATTACACCAAAGTAAAAGACTCTGGGGTGGGTGGGTGGGTGGGGAGAATACAGGTCCATGAAAAATGATGAATGAAATAGTGGGGGTTGTATTGCTAAATGGGAATCTGGGGAATGTTATGCATGTAAAAAAAAAAAAAGAAGTAGAAACGCAAAGCAGAAATTGACTGAGTTTGGAGTATGGCACCAAAGTAAGAAAGCAGAAGTATACTAGAGTTTGCAGTGAGTACCTCCCTAATACTTCCTCTCCACTTTTCCAAGCTTTGGGTCCATGATTGCTCAACAATTTGTTTGGCTTTGTATGTTAACTCTCTTTTCAGTCACCAGGTTCCAGGTATCATCAGGATGCCGACCAGACTTCCCTGGATTGAAGACACCACCAATGTGTCCTGGAGCTCAGCTTCCCCAGAGACCCATCCTACTAGGGAAAGAGAGAGGCAGACTGGGAGTATGGACCGACCAGTCAACACCCATGTTCAGCGAGGAAGCAATTACAGAAGCCAGACCTTCTACCTTCTGCAACCCTCAATGACCCTGGGTCCATGCTCCCAGAGGGATAGAGAATGGGAAAGCTATCAGGGGAGGGGGTGGGATATGGAGATTGGGTGGTGGGAATTGTGTGGAGTTGTACCCCTCCTACCCTATGGTTTTGTTAATTAATCCTTTCTTAAATAAAAAAAAAACAATAATAACTATAACAACAACAACAAAAAAAAAACAAGGGCAACAAAAGGGAAAAAAATTTTTTAAAGTTGGTGTATTTCACCAAAGTAAAAGACTGGGGGGTGGGGGGGAGAGTACAGCTCCAAAAAGGATGACAGAGGACCTAGTGGGGGTTGTATTGTTATGTGGAAAACTGAGAAATGTTATGTACAAACTATTGTATTTACTGTCTATTGTAAAACATTAATCCCCCAATAAAGAAATTTAAAAATAAAAAAAAAAATAAAAAAAAAATAAAAAAAAAAAAGAAATGTGGCCCTGCCTTCATGCTAAATCCAGCATCCTGCCTCTTCTATTCACCTGTACAGTTAGCATATAGGCCTGAGCAGTTCCCTACTCTCCCAAGAATCACTGCAACAGGGCCTAGCAAACTCCTCTTCCTGAAGCTTTGCAGGTCTTCTCACCATGACAGTCAAATCATGCTGCTGAAACAGGGTCTGCATATGCACATTTTCTGCTAGAGCCCCTGTGGCTCCTGTGTCACTCCAGAAGGCAAAGGTCCTGTCCTCACTCACCACAGAACTGCTCCCCAGCCTTACTACTCACTACAGCTCCTTTCCTCTCCCTCCCCTCTCCTCTCTCTCTTCCTCTCTCTCCCCCTCCCCCTCTCTCCTTCTATCCCTCTCCCTACCCCTCTCTCTCTCTGTTTCTTGCTACCTCCCTCTCTCCCTCCTCTCCTCCTCTCCCTCTTCCCTCCCTCTCTCCCTCTCTATCTCCCCCTCCCCTATCTCCCTCTCTGTCTGTCCCTTCCCCCTCCCTCTCCATCTCTCCCTCCCCTCCCCCTCTCCCTCCCCCCTCTCTCCCTGTCCCTCTCCTCTCCCTCCCTTCTCCCTCTCTCCCTCTCCTTCTCTCCCTGCCCTCCCCCCTCTCTTTCTCTCCCTCCCCCCTCTCCTTCTACCCCCTCCCCCTCTCTCCCTCTCCCTGTCCCTCTCTCCCTCTCTCCCTCTCTTCATCTGCCCCCTTCCCTCTCCTTCTCCCTCAGAAAGTCAGGATGACATCATGGTAACATCTGCAGCTTAGTGGTGGAAAAGCATTAAGATACAAAGCGGAACAAATTGTTTAACAATCAGGAACCTATAGGTAAGAGTATAGCAGATGAGCTTTGAGGCCTTCATGTTGGAAGACGCTAGCAAGTCTATCTTAGGTCTATTCCAAGGGGCCCATGACTGACAGGGATGCAGAGGTTACACAGGCTCCTGTGCTAAATATGAGCAGACATGGGCTCTAGATCAGATCGATGTGGTTTACAGGTAAGGGCATTTAGATATTTTTCCCATATTTGGGAGCTACTCTCTGCCCTGATCCAACTTTCTATTCCTATTTCCAAGTCTGACACCATCTTCCCAGACAATGCTTTTAGCCCCCCTGTATGTGAGCCTATCACTTATAATGCAAGCTCTGTTCTTATTCCTACAATGTATGGCCACTCAAATGAGAGAGAAAGTGAATGAGTGAATGGACAGAACTATTGACTCCTCTGGTGGTTTGGGAGTTCACTCATGGATAGGGTCCTCCCTTAATCATATGAGCAATGGCAGGTGTTTGGTAAATGCTCACAGCACTGAATTAAATCCCGTGGGTGCTCTGATTCCACTTCTGACATTTTGCTTGCCCTCTTCCCACATAAAATACTTCCCTCCCGTTTTGACCCCTGGTGCTCACAATCAAGCCTCTCAGCCCAGAAGCCCTTTGTCCCTTTGTGCTCTGGTTGAGGTTCAGGCCCTGCTGCTGTCAGCTAGACTGGGCAACAAAAAGAAGCTTCAGAAGGAAGGACAACAGTTGTTTTCTGCAGGGTTTCTCCTAGGCTGGAGATCCATGCCCCTCCATTTTAAAGCATAGTCTCTCTCTTCTCTTCTTGTTGGTATGCATGAGACCCCTTCTGTTTCATTTGGTTTAAATCCCCCCTGCTTAACACTATTCTATTTACATAACCACTTCATTCTATTTACATAACCGCTATTAACAAGCACCACCCTCCCTCCAGGGCATTGGTTCAATCCCCACTGTTTCATGATATGTTTTTGCTCCACCCCCTCTCCTTGTCACACCCTGATCTTCTCCTTGTCACACTCTGTCACCAGTCACTTTTCTCTCCACCCTTTCTATGTCACATCCTGTTTCCACCCTACTTGGCAAGTATATATAAAGACAGCATTGTGAGTTTTACAGTACTTGAGTTTAGCTTAGCTCGTCTTAGATTGTGCTGCATCCTGCATGAATAAAAAGATACTGCCTACAGCTCAACCATGAGTCCCTGGTCATCTGTTACCTGCCCGTGAAGCCAGCCCGGCGAAAACAACATAACCCGTCGAAAACAACATCTGCTCTCCTCTCCTCTCCTCTCCTCTCCTCTCCTCTCCTCTCCTCTCCTCTCCTCTCCTCTCCTCTCCTCTCCTCTCCTCTCTTCTCTTCTCTTCTCTTCTTTTCTCTCTCCCTCCCTCCCTTCCTCCCTCTCTCCCTCTCTTTCTCCTTTGTTTTGCAGGATTTTCTAGCTGCCAGTCCAAATTGGTGACTCTGGCTAGAAAGATAAGAGGAATAGGGATTCATTGGGAATCACCTCACAGAAAATAATAAAACATCAGGGGCTCCTTTTCTTGCATTTTTGTATATAAATAAAGCAAAAAACCCTTAGAGTCCAGGTACTGCACTGCATCAGGTTCAAAGAAAATAGTAATTTTGTACTTAAAAAATTTTTTTTAAAAAAATAGAGTCAAGGCCTCTATGCATATGTGATTTCACTGCTTTTCCAGGTTGACCTTTTCATTCCTTTCATGAGAGAAAATGTGAGTAAGAGGGAGAGGAAAAGGAAGAGAGAGAGGGAAAGGGAGAAGGAGTGGGAGAGAAACCACCACACTGGATTTTCCCCAGATGATGTGGGGCTTCCATGTGTGGCTGGGGCTGAAACTAGGCCTTCTCATGGCAAGGTATGCACTCTACTAGGTGAGCTATCTATTTCCCAGTTCCCTCCTTCCCCCTCCCCCAAGAAAAGAAATATATCAAAATTCTGTAAAGAAAAACCTGCCTATGCCAAGTTAAATCTGAAGACACCTGGTGACTTCTAATTCTCTAACACCATTGGCATCAAGGTTTATTTCCATGGTCACAGGCTGAGCTCCTGGAAACCGATGGTGTCATTTCCGCAGTTGGGGACTAGATCATTTCAGGCATCTGACTCCTTTAGCCCTTCTGAGTTTCATTAGATCATCTGTCTGTTCGATGGAAATGTGAAATGTGCTATCTGGAGTGAGCTGAGAGACAATAAAGCTATTTGGTGTCTGTGTGAGCTTTTTTTTTTAACTGTTAATTTGCATGTGTGACAAGATCTCATGTTGTTTTAGCACACCCATGTATATTACATATAAAAACTGATGAAGTGGGAGTCGGGCGGTCATGCAGCAGCTTTGCGCCACGCACAAGAACCCACATAAGGATCAGGGTTGGAGCCCCTGACTCCCCACCTGCAGCGGAGTCGCTTCACAGGCAGTACAGCAGGTTTGCAGGTGTCTTTCTCTTCCTCTCTCTGTCTTCCCCTCCTCTCTCCATTTCTTTCTGTCCTATCCAACAACAATGACATCAATAACAGCAACAATAATAACTACAACAATAAAACAACAAGGGCAACAAAAAGGAATAAATAAATAAATATTTTTAAAAATCTAAAAACAAAAACAAAAAACTCATGAAGTCCAAGTAAGATCAGTAGTTGCAACAGACTGTCTGTTTCTTGGATTTGACCATGCATTATGGTTGTGGGTTATGTAACATGTTACTGGTAGAAAATTAGAACCTGGGGACTTCCTGCATTATTTGGTAACTTTTTGTGAGTTTAAATTTATTTGAGAATAATTTTTTTGAAAGTATTAATTTCTGCTATTTACTTCCTCCTGTAACATATCCCAAATGCTTTGGGTAGGGCATTCCACAGACACAGCGATTAAGTTCTCTTAGCCCTCCACTTCCTCCTCCTCCATCTCCCCTCCTCCTTCATTTTGGAAAGATTTATCTGAGGCCAAGTGATGGCACATGTAACAATATGTACAGACCTTGGTTTTAACCCCTGGTTCTTGCCTGCAAAGGGAAGACTTTGTGAGCGGTGAAGCAGAGCTACAGGTGTCTCTCTTTCTCTCTCCCTCTCTGCCTTCCCTTTCCTCTCATTTTCTCTCTGTCTCTACTCAATGATTTAACAAATGATTTACTGAATTATTAATGAGAAAGAGGGTGAAAAGCCAGAGCATCACTCTGGTACATATAATACTGGGGATCAAACTTGGGACCTTGTGCTTTTAGTCCAACACTTTGACTGCCAGACTGCCATGTCACCTCCCGAGGCCCGGGTTAATCTACTTCTCTCTAGAATTCTATGCTCCTTAAATGCACAGCTGCCTCCCTCTCTGTTCCCACTGGCCCCACAGCACAGAGCTGGTGCTCACAAATGTTTACTTATCCTTTCAGCCCAGAAGAGTAGGTCAAGAACTCTCTCTACGTCAGTACCCCGACACTAGCTTTGAAAACATCTAGAGGATACTGGTACCTATTGCATGCCAAGCACTTTCTACAAAATTCCATGAGCTAATTTTCATAGTGATCTCATGCAGTACAAACCCTGATTTCTATTTTACAGGTGAGGAAACTGAGTCTAGAAATCTATCTACCCAAGTTAGACTATGTGGGGGAAGATTCAAATCCCAGACCCAACTGGTTTCATATTTTGTTATCATCCTTCTTCTCCTCCTTCTCTTTTTACTCCTTCTCTGTCTTCCCTCTCTACCTTATTCTCCTCCTAATAAAGTGTTCTGGTGGGAATAAACCCAGGGCCTTGAACTCATGCAACACCAGTGAGCTGCCTCCCCAGCCCAATTTGTACTCTATAGCTTTGAGGAAGTGAGAGACATCAAAGCACTATTTCAACATTTGTGGAGTTCCACTGATGTTTCCACTGAGTGCTAGGGACTGAGTCTAGAGACTCATACGTGTTAAGGCATACACCGTTCCCCTCCAGTCAACTCTCAAATCCTCCAAGTCCATTCCATTTCCTCCATCCATCTCTGTCCCTCTCTCTCCTCCTTAAAATTCTATAGGACAGAGAGAAATTGAGAGTGGAGGGCGAGATAGAGAGGAAGAACAAGAGACTGACACCTACAGACCTGCTTTACCACTTATGAAGCATCCCTCCCGCAGGAGGGGACTGGGGGCTTGAACCTGGGTCCTTGCACTTTGTACTATGTACACTTAACTGGGTGTGCCACTGCTCAGTCTCCCCCTCTCCCATCTGTCTCTTTCTTCATTTGCTTATCAACTGCCCATCTATCCATCCAACACATGTTTGTGTATTACATTTCAGCTTTCAAGAGTTTTTCTCTTCCCTCCCTCCCTCCCTTCCCTCCCTCCTTCCTTCCTTCCTTCCTTCCTTCCTTCCTTCCTTCCTTCCTTCCTTCCTTCCTTCCTTCCTTCCTTCCTTCCTTCCTTCCTTCCTTCCTTCCTCCCTTTTCTCCTCATCTGAGGATGAAACCTAAAGCCTCCTGCAAATGCAGCATACACTCTGTTCTATCTTGAAGCTACATTCCTGCCACCCCCAGATGCTGCCTTTCCCCTTTCCCCCCTGCTCACTGCTTGATGCCTATTTTCTTCTCCAGGTGCTGAGAGAACCTCCAGCAACTGGTTCTGCATATGCACAAGTGGTCTTCCATTCTCTCCTTCCACCCACGGGCTCAGTCCCTCCAGTCTTTCTCCTCCCACCCAGCCTGGCCCCGCCCCTCCTGCTCCTCCCTCTGCTGTGGCCTCACACTGCCCAACACACTGACATTCCAGGTTCAACCCCAGGCACTGATATAAGCCAGAGCTGAGCAGTGCTCTCGTTTCTCCCCCTCCCCTCCCCTCCCCTCCCCTCCCCTCCCCTCCCCTCCCCTCCCCTCCCCTCCCCTCCCCTCCCCTCCCCTCCCCTCCCCTCCCCTCCCCTCCTCTTCCCCTCCCCTCCCCCTCCCCTCCCCCTCCTCCTCTTCCTCCCCTCCCCCTCTCCCTCTCCCTCTCCCTCCCCCCCTCTCATATTAAAATATAAAAGCTGAAAAAAACAATTCTCACAAGGATTTTGTGGGTCAGTGCTGTACATGTCACTTCTCAGATCAGGAGGGCGAGAATAAAGCAGTCTGCTCTGAGTCTGCTGCCCATTCTATGGGGGTCGGGGGTGGAGTGTGGCAGGCAAGCTCCCAAGAAGAGCAGTGCTTCACATCTGGAGAAGAAAACTGCTTGTGACTGAAATAAAAATAAGACATTAGAAGGAAAGTCGTGATTCTTTAGTTTTAGGCTAGGTCACGCCAGTGATTTGAACCCATATGGCCCCAGTGTCTCAGCCAGACCCAGAATGCAGAGGTGGGGCCATAGTCTGGCCTGGGTACTTCTTGTTGGCACAGAGAATGGGGTTATGTGAGAGCTTCCCCATGTCACCATGATGGAGCTGGGCAGGAAGGACACGTGGCTGGGGGTGATATTTATGATAGCCAGCTATGGAATACCTTTATCCCAGCTCGGCGTAATGTAGCAAGTTTGGGGCAGGGGTCCCATATTAAGCTCAATAGTCTGTTTTTTCTTTATGTGACTGGGTCTTCCCCATTCTGCACAGGGGTGGGTAGAACTATCTGTCCTGATGATGTTAACCACCAGATTCAGAGATGCTTTGTGTCTTGTTGGCTGGTTTGCATCTTATCAGCAATAAAAAAAAGCAGTGGCTGAATAAGTTGTGGTCAACATATACAATGGAATACTATTCAGCTATTACACATGGTGATTCACTTTCTTCACCTCATCTTGGATGGAGCTTGAAGAAATCATGTTAAGTGAGATGAGTCAGAAAGAGAAGGATGAGTATGAGATGCTGCCACTCATTGACAGAAGTTGAAAAATAAGGACAGAGGTCAAAACACAAAGCACATCTTGGACTGAAGTTGGTGCATTCCACCAAAGTAAAAGGCTCTGGGGTGGGGGGTGGGGGTGGTTCAAGTCCTGGAACATGATAGCAGAGGAGAATCTAGGTGAGGGGGTTAGATTGTCATGTGGAAAAACTGAGAAATGTTACATTTGTACAAACTATGGTAATTTATTTATTATTTATTTATCATTTTTTAAATATTTATTTATTCACTTTTGTTGCCCTTCTTTATTGTTGTGGTTATTATTGCTGTTGTTATTGATATTGTTGTTGTTGGATAGGTTGTTGGATAAAACAGAGAGAAATGGAGAGAGGAGGGGAAGACAGAGAGGGGGAGAGAAAGACACCTGCAGACCTGCTTCAAAGTGAAGTGACTCCCCTGCAGGTGGGGAGCCTGGGGCTCGAACCCGGATCCTTATGCCGGTTCTTGTGCTTTGCGCCACGTGCACTTAACCCGCTGTGCTACCGCCGGACTCCCCAAATTACAGTAATGTAATGTTGACTGTAAACAATTAATCCCCGCCCCCCCCAGATTAAAAAATAAACAAACAGGAGGAAAGAAAATCTGATGATTTTTTTTTTTAACCTGGTAATTCTTGCAAACCTAGAACCCTGGCAGATGGACGAAGGAGACATTTTAGTTTACCCTCCATTGCCGTCCTCCACCTTCCAGATGCCTGCCCAGGCCCTGAACGCCCATGGGTAGAGTCACCTGGGTCCCTTGCCTTCACACAGGAGAGAAATGGAAAAGACAGATAGGCACGCATGCCAGAGGTGGTCGAGCTTATTCTTGCCTCTCTTTGATGTGCTTCCTTTGGTTTTGTTTTCACTAAATTGAATGCTCTATTTACAAAGAATTCTATTTAGAATTACACTCAAAAAAATGCTCTCTCACAGACGGGCTGGGACTAATTTATAGGTCACAGCACGGACCGCTCATCTCCCAGATGGGCTCGGACCCAGTCGGCAATATATTAGCAGAGGCTCTATTAGGAAGCGATGAGGCCACACACTGAGGTTTCTAGAAATAGAGGAGATTTCTCCGCAGACAGCAAGGAGTGTTATCCTGTATGGGCCTAATGAATTTGCTCCTTCTATGTTGATGACACCCACGAGGTGTCTCATTGGTGGTGGCGGCTGTTTCTGCAAATGGAAGGGCATTCAGCCACCCTGCATGTGATGCGGCTGTCAGATCCCTGCTGGTCCAGGAGCCTGCAAAGCTGTGGGTCCAGTGCTCAAGACCCTTTGTCTGAGCATCTGCATTTTTCCCTCCAATGGGCTGGCAGCTCGGGGAAGCAAACATGTCCCAGCTCTCACACAGCACAATTTGGCCTCTTTGTCATTTTCACAGATCCAGTCTGCCCTGGGACCGAGTTCCAGCAGCAGCTGTTTTTTTGTTTTTGCTTTATGTTTTATTTAAAGGCATTTAATTTGGAGCCCTGGGTATTTCCATTTATTTCTCTCTGTTTGTAGAGCAGACTGTGCCCACGAATAAGATATACTGATTTAGGTGTAACAGACCTTCATCAGTAGTCAGTGTTTGCTAGCATGAAGCCAGGCCTGTGTCTTCCCAACATTTATAGCCATTCATTGTTTTCCTTGAAATTACGACAACTACACATTGGAGGCACGAAATACTCTGTGGAAAATTCTGTGCCAGATAGTCAAGGTACGAGGTACATTTTCTCATTAAGACTTATCAGACTCTTGTGAAATAGAGAAATTAGTGCCCATTTCATGGATGTAGTCTCAGAGGGGCAAGTAAACTCTCAAAGTTCCTACAAGAAAGATGGGAAGCTGAGACCTCAACTCAGGTGTGCTTGGGGCCTCATTAAGATGCGTGGAAATCAGTGACGTTACAGAGGTCTGTGTATATTTACTTGTATGTGTGTGTGTATTTATGTGTATGTGTGTGACCATGTACCAAATTATCCACCTACAATTTCTAAATCATACTTTATTTCTTGTGTGTGTGTGTGTGTGTGTGTGTGTGTGTGTGTGTGTTGCATGTGGAATTCCTCTGCTCCTATATGATTTGTTCATTCTTTGTGTGTGAGAGAGAGGGAGAGAAAGAGAGAGAAACCACAGTACCACCCCACCATTGCAGAGCTCTGGTGATGCCATTACTCCCACGTGAAGCCAGATTTCAAAAATCCTACAGAATCATGCTCCATTGTTCACAGGTTTTATTGGATATATGAGCATAAGACCTATTCATCCATTTGTCTCATGAAAGGGGCCTAACAAAAGGTCAACTTCATGCTAAATTCAGAGTTGCTGCTACTAGAAGGAGCTTCCAGCAGCTCTACTGAGCAAAAAAAAGAAAGAAAGATTAATATATATATATATATATATATATATATATATATATACAATGTAAATCTTAGTAAGTGTGGATGGCTCTCAGTCATTCTGCAAATTCTGAGCTCTTTCAGTCAATGTGGGTATTTATTTGGTGAAATTTGCTCACCTCTACAACAGAAAGCTGGTATTAACTCATCTTTAACCTCTAGCCAATTTAAGATTTTTTTTTTTGCCTCAATTTTTTTCCCAGTGTAGAAAAAGAAAGGAAAGTATAAACACAACCAAACAGCATTGAGAAAGGCTAGTCACATTTTTCAAAGAGCATATGTGTGTAATGTAAAGAGATTTCACCATATAGTGAGTCTTTGAAGTTTTGTGTGAAAAGAGGTAAGGGTTGGGGAGAAAAGTCAAGAGGATTGTTGTGTAAGGAGCAGAACTAGCCTCTCTACTCAGAAGAGAACAACTATCCTCATTGTACAACTTTGCTCAAGTCTCTACAGGATTGGGGGAGACAGTAGGGTATAGCGGAAGGAAAATTAGCCTCACAACCAGGAGAATTTGTTGTTATGCTAAGTTCTTGAGCTTGTTTGGCATAGAGTTTTCATTACATGCAGCTGAGAGAGCTGTGTGACTATGTTGGTCAGTGGGTGTGTGGAGTAGAGCAGAGAGAAGACAGCATTTATACTCTAATTAGATGAGATAGAGAGAGTGCGAGACAGGCCAAGACTGAGAGATAGGGACTCCAGCACAGAAGGTTCCTGTGACATAGTCTTCCTGTGCAATGCTGGGGCTCAAACCTGGACCAAAGAGTAGCAAGGCAGATGCCCTAGCTGGTGGTCTATCTTGTCTACCCCAATACTTCTATCCTCATTAGTAATTCCGACTAGATCATTTGGAACCTATTGACCAAATCCAAGCCAACCACCAAGGTCAGGAGGCTGGAATTCTCATATTAACTATTGCTGGATTATTTATCTTCTTTGCTACCTGGTAGAAGGCGTGTCTAGCTATTCCTAGCAGATACTGACTTTCTTCCCAGTAAAGAGGAGCTCTGCTTTCAAAGAAAGGAAATGAGAGCAGGGCAGAGAAGAACAAGCCTGCTGGGTCTTCCCAACCTTTCAATCTTCATGTGAAGTGTGCTACCAGATCCAAGATAGTTTCTGTGCTTCCTGCAGTTGACCCCCACTCACGGTACCCACAGCCATGGCCCGTCCTTTTTCACTCTCTCACCTGTGTCTGTGTCTAGATCCTTTCATTGGTGACTCAGTGCTCATTCCAATACCTCTCTGGCACCTTTACCAGCATCACTCCTCTGTCAAAGCTGTTTCCTTGGATACAGCACATAGCATTACAGGTCACCAGTGCACATAATCTTCCAAGTCTGAATCACAGAATGGCTGATTATCATCTTTACTTTCTGGTTTCTGCCTCCAGTCTCATTGACCTCTACTTCTCAATTCCTTTAAGATAAAGCACCAGCTACCTGGAGAACATCAGTGCTGCTTCTTGAGGTTGAGGGGATAGAATGAGAAGAGCTAAGTGAAACCCAAACCTTGTGGGTGTTGGGGGGGGGGGGTTCCTCTGGGAGAATTGACTGATTACTAAAGACCCAGTTCAAAAGGTCTGATGGGAAAGGTTTGGGGAAAGGTCAAGTCAACAGCAGATATTCCAATAGCTATGGTGAGAATGTGCAGGAGGAGAAGGCGGTGGGAGGGAATGGAATACTGTTGAAATGGAGGTGGGAGGGAATGGAGGTGGGAGGGAAAGGAAAATGGAGGTGGGAGGGAAAGGAATACTGTTGAAATTTTAACTACAAAGAGGCTTTAGCTGTGGCACATACAGGATTGACTGTGGGGCCCTGGAAACAGGTTTAAACAAATCAAGTTTTATTGGGGCAGTACCAAAATATGGAATATATATTTTAGGTACTGTAAAATAAGCAATTATCATTAGTGGTTAAGAATACGCTAGGTCCATAAAGTCCGTCAATAGTTATAAAAGAAATAAAAAATTACCAGCCAAGGTATAGGTTGCTCATGGATGTAGGGGAGTCTTAGAGTTTACCGGCTAGATGAGCCACAGGTGTTCAGGTCCCAGGAGAAGTAGCCATGGTAAGCACCTTGAGCACCTCCGCCAAGACGCATCCGATTAAGAGAAGCAACAGCAGCCAAAGAGACTGGACTTTTGGTTGGCTATACTTTTTAGTCTTTTCAGTCCGCCCACAATACTTTGTACACCAGCACAGACTGGATCTGCCCACAGTCCACCATGCTTCTGCATAGATCACTGCATACTCTGTTGCAAAGGCTGATGGCAGCACTGTGCTAGGACTTCCATGGTCATTGGTATGCTGAGTCACCACAGAATACAGTGACAACCCAGAGGAATGAGGTAAGAGAGATCCTCAAAGGAAGTGTAGATTTAGAAAGTGTAGGTGATCATGGTTTGAATGGTTTAGTTGATGGTAAAGAAAGACACTCCCTGCCTACTGGAATTGTGGTATGACATGACTATGCTTGGCTATTAGGATTGGTTGACCTACATATTCAGCAACTAGGCAAATATTGAATACCTACCACATGCTAAACACTAGATGTCAGAGAATATTGCACATGTGATGCTTAGAGAATGACACACACGGACAAGAAGACTTAGTGCTGAGAGTTGGACTTCTCAACACATCCAGCTGTGTGTCCTCTCCTTCCCAGCAGGTCTCCCTGATAGTTTTACTGAGTTGAAAAATCAGTCTCTGGAATGGGACAGTAGTGCACCTGCTAGAACACACATTACACTGTGCAAAGGTCCAGGTTCAAGCCCTGCTCCTTACCTGCAAGGGAGAAGTTTCACAAGCTTCATAATATGCATGTGCTATATGTGTCTTTCTTTCCCTATCTCCCTTTACCCTCTCAATTTCTGTCTCTATACTAGATAAAATAAATAAAAATAAAGTAAATAAAAGGAAAATCAGTCCATGCTACTCAAAAGTATTCTATGAACTCATAGAAAGTAGGGAGCAAAGTATATAAATACTGTTAACTGTAAACCTTATTGATCTGATCTAGAGCTCATATCTATTCATATTTAGCACCGGAGTCTGTGTAACCTCTGCATCCCTATAGGTCTGAACTCGCAGTCCATGGTCACAGATGGGAACATTCTTTTTTTTAAAGTACTTATTTTATTTATTTATTCCCCTTTGTTGCCCTTGTTGTTTTATTGTTGTAGTTATTATTGATGTTATCGTTGTTGGATAGGACAGAGAGAAATGGAGAGAGGAGGGGAAGACAGAGAGAGGGAGTGAAAGACAGACACCTGCAGACCTGCTTCAACCACCTGTGAAGCCACTCCCCTGCAGGTGGGGAGCCAAGGGCTTAAGCCGGGATCCTTACTCTGGTCCTTGCGCTTTGCGCCACCTGCGCTTAACCCGCTGCGCTACAGCCTGACTCCAGAGATGGGAACATTCTAAGCTGAACTCATTTCAGAACCCATCTTTCTTTAGTGACAAAGTAAGTTGACCCAGCCTCTCTTTGGAGAATGGGGCAGTCTCTACCATTGCTGTTCCACATTGAGGGCAAAGTCCTGGAGAGGTCTACAAGAGGGCTTATGATGATGTTCCTGATGGAAGTGACCAGAAAGAGAGATCTCTTAGAGGTCTAGACCCATCATATCTATGTGAAAAGCCCAGGATTCCCTGACTAGAGCCCCAGATAATGAAGTGGCCTGGCAGTGACCAAAAGGGCCATCATTGAAGTGTGCTGGTCTCTTGCCCACATTCAGCTTTTGTAGTCCTTACTTTATCTGACAGAGTTAGACTTAAAGTGATTGAGGGAAGTGAAGTAGGGGGTAAAAGAGAAAGGTATCTAGTTCTAAGTAGAAAGCATTTGATTATTTGATTAAATACCTTATGGTGTTTTTTTTTTTTGTCTATCCACTTGCTTGCTTGCTGCACTTACTGATCTAAGTCTACTCACTGCAGACTGTGGAACACTTCTACTTTAATATATATATATATATATATATTTTTTTTTTCCCCCAACTTATGGATACCTAAGAACATGTTCCCTACCCCTTGGGCCCTGGTCTATATCTAGGTTCTGTAACTTTGTTAGGAAGTGTGTCACCTGAAATGGAACTAGCAAGTCCCAAGAGCTGGGAAAGGTCTCACCAGAGTATTGAACCTGGAGGGTTGAAATTCCAGGCCTGACATCTCTGGACACAGTCTAAAGTGAAACATGTCAAGATGGCCCTGGTTGCACTGATTTGGCTGAGATCAGCAAATGCAGTAGCAAATGTTAGGGATTAAGAGAAGCTTGAAGGAAAATGAGCAGAGTCCCAGAGATTCCAGGACTGGGAGAAATATGGATTTTAAAGAGAATTAGGAAGACTCCTTGCTGTCTTAGAGGTCAAGAAGGCGACAGATAATTATTATGAAAACCAAGTTCTTTGGAATCTTGGATTACTTTGAAAATCCCATAGATAGGATTTACTGTACCATACAAGACCTTACCATAATTTATGTCATTTAATACTATTAATACATAAGTGTATCTTATATATTGACAGGACTGGCTGCTTCTGTTCTTCCTGGTCTAACATTATAGGCGATTTAATATTAAAAAAAAAGTTATTACTAGAAATGTATTAACAATTTAAACCCAGTGTTAGGATTCTGTTAGTTTACAAATTGAAACATTAAGTGCTTAGATAGAAGGACTATGTACTCAGAACTGCCCTGCTTCAGATTTCTGGTCCTATTCTCAACCCTGACACCATCTTACCAGACAATACTTTTAGATAGACACCTGCATGTTAGCTATCAGGCTCAGGCAAAAATTAATGAAGTCACGGGTCCCTTGGAATGTACCTAAAATAGACTTCCTAGCTTCTTCCTATACAAAGACCCTTAGTTCCATTTGCTCTATCTTGCCTTCAGGTTCCTGTTTATTAAACGATTTGTCCTGCTTTATATCTTACTGCTTTTCAGCTACCAAGTTGCAAACATTACCATGATGCCATCCTGACTTCCCTGGGCAGACAGCCTCACCAATGTGTCTTTGAACCTCACCTCCCCAGATTCCTACCCATCAGGGAAAGATAGAAACAGGCTGGGGATATAGATTGACCTGCCAACATGCATGCTCAGTAGAGAAACAATTACAGGACCTAGAACTCCCACCTTCTGCACTTCATAAAGAATTTTGGTCTATACTCCCAGAGGGAGAAAGAATAGGGAATCTTTCAGTGGGTGGGATGGGACACAGAACTCTGGTCGTGGAAATTAAATGAAATTGTATCCCTCTTATTCTACAGTCTTGTTAATCATTATTAAATCACTACTACGACTACTAGTACTACTACTACTACTGCTACTAATAATAATAAACCAAAAAAAAAAAAACAACAAAAAGAAAATAGGGAGAGATGAATAACTTCTTGGTAACGCAGTAGTCTGCTTCTGGCCCCATAGTAAAACTCTGAGTTTGTCAGACTTGGCTCTGTCATATCATTAACTAGAACCATAACTTCCTCAGTGACTCTTTATATCCCCCTCTTCTTACTTTCTTCACTTTTCTCTCTGCACAGTTCTCATTAACACATTTTAATGAGTCTAAATGAGGATTCTATGTCCCAAGAAGAGCCAAACAACATACAGAGCTAGGGGATGTGGTGGTGGAGGGGGCAAGCAATTATCACTGTGGATTTTTCCATTCCAGGGCCATCCCTACATCTCACGTTGCTTGCCAAGTTTGCAGAAAACGATTCCTAACTGCTTGAGAAGGATGGGATTGGTGTTAAAAGCACAGCTATAAATAGATGTATGGTGTAGCTATGGATATCAATATGCAGAGATATAAATGTATTTCCCCAGGCCCTGGTGTATCTCCACAGATTACCTTTGTTCTTCTTTGGTATGTTATGCACACATGCAGAAGTTCTTCTTTTTTTTTTTTTAGCTTATTAATTTGTTTTCTTGCAGAACTGGAGCCATCGGCGGGGCATCTCCACTCCACATCGCTTTTTTATTCAGAAGTCAGGGACTAGGGTTTCAATTTGACCTTGAAGGAGGGAATCTAAGAATCACCCTGCCCTTTCTAGCTGAGCTGGCATGCTCTGTCCAAATCTGCAGTGGGTTGCTTTGATGCTTAGCTCATTTGCCTTCAGGAATATATTCCTGGACTGTCCCTCCGTCTCAGGAAATGATAAACTTCTCTCCGTCATGCACTGGATTTACTGGGATGTCACTCTTTGAAGTTTAATTTCAGAAAGTAAGAGGCCAATGCTAAAGGCAACTCTTTAAGCTAGCATAATTCTACAATACTTTATATTTTGGTAGGTGTCGATGACTCAGTCACTGGTGACAGATGACTCAGATGACTTTGTTTTTTTTTTTTTTTTTTTTTTTCTTGACACCTACTGCCAGCACAGAGAGGTTGGAGCACTGTGGAGTGAAGATGTGGTTCCTGCCCTTTGGTAGGTTAAAATCTCCTACATCATTACAAACAGATGATGGAATACTGGTGTATGTAAGCTCTGAAGACAAGCACTATCTCATCCTCTTCTGTCTCTTTCTCTCTCTCTCTCGATAGCTAACTCTACATCTTCATAGCACAGAAGGAAAGGGAATTTCCCTTGGTTGTTCTCCAAGCATACCAGACAATTTGTTTCAAAACAGAGGTAGCATTTGCAAAGAATTTCAACCAGTGAATAGATTTCACTGGAGAGACCAGAGACAGCGAGAGAACAGCCATGAGTAGCACAGAGCAGGCTGTATTTTGAGAAAGCTGTGTGTTATTGGAATATGGGTTGGAACTTCAGTTCAACACTTTCTAACTTGTACTCTTTGATAGGGGAGGGGGAAATTAAGGATTCCTCCTTTCCCTTTTTATTGAGAGCATCCTTTAGTCACAACAGCAAACACTCTTGTGGCATTTAACATGTGCCTGGCACCATTCTGAGTGTTTCCTGGATGTTGAGTAATCTCCTCTCTGAAACACTCTTGAAATTCTATTACACTAGACACGTGTATAGACTGCTTTACATTTGCAGTGAAATGCTTTGGTCACACAACTGATAGATGTATGTGTGTGTGGGGGGAGAGGGAACTTCAGTCCAGGCAGCCTGCTCTTAACTTTCACACACTACCACATGAAAATGAATGTGCCAGAATGGATACAGAGGAGCCCATGGACATGATTTACCCTTCCTTCCAGAATTTATATTCTTATATTAAGTAAGCAAAAATCAGTGCAGAATTCACTTATGCCAAGGGAATATAAATCAGAGAATTCTAACAGAGTCTGGATCTGGAAGGAGGACCGAAGATGAGGACAGTTGCCACCTAGGAGATGACAGCTATTCTCTGGCCCATGGGACAGATAGAGGCTATGAGGTGAACAGGATGGGGATGTAAGAGGAAGTCTGTTTCTTTTTATTTTTTCTTTTAATATTTTTTATTGTTGTTGCTATTGATGTCATCGCTGTTAGATAGGACAGAGAGAAATGGAGAGAGGCAGGGAAGACAGAGAGGGGAGAGAAAGAGAGACACCTGCAGACCTGCTTCACCTCTTGTGAAGCGACTCCCCTACAGGTGGGGAGCTGAGGGCTTGAACCGGGATCCTTATGCGGGTCCTTGCACTTTGCGCCACATGCGCTTAACCCGCTGCCCTACCGCCTGACTCCCGGAAGTCTGTTTCTAGACCAGGAGTTGTTCTATATGAACACTTTGAGGCAAAAGGGGAGGTGGATTTTTTTTTTAAATTCCTGAGTAGAAAGAAGGTGAATCTGACACTCACAGATTTGTAAGACTGTTCCTTAAGTTAATAGTGGGGAGAAGAGGCATATTTCATTCTCCAGGGCATATTAGGAGTTTGATTTTGACCCTCAAAACAATGGGAAGGTTGTGCTAATAATGCTAACAAGGAAGCTGGCATGAGTTGCATTTTTATATCGTGGTAGGTTTGGTTTACAAAACAAGAAATGTCTTAGTGGTGCAAATTCACGCTAATACAGGTTGGGTGATGTACCTAGGGGCCAAATATCCCTCTTTCACTGTTCATCTGATACCACCCCCCTTTAATCCTTTCAGTGACCTTTGCAATATTTACAGTAAATGACTAAGACATGGAACAACCCAAATTCCCATGACCGATGAGCAGGTAAGGAAGTTGTGGTCTAAATGTCTATATACACAAGGTAATCATACTCAGCTATGAGGCAGCATGAAGCCTTGTTGTCCGTGATGATATGGACAGAGGTGGAGGTGGCCACATGAAGAAAAATTACGTCTGAAAAAAGGAGGACAAGTATCAGTGATCTCACTCAAAGGTGGCATAAAACAAAACAAAACAAAACAAAAGTCAAAAAAGCAAAACAAAGCAAAGACACTAAGTCAAATAAAGGCAAACCCTAAGATTCTGATGAATTATGTTTCCATAAGTATGGTCCGGCTGCTCTCTGAAGGGGTGTGTGTGTGTGTGTGTGTGTGTGTGTGTGTGTGTAAAATGATATGGGCAGGGAAGCAGAGCAAGAACAGTTACCGTAAGAGCCAGGTGGTGGTGCACCTGGTGGAACTCACATGTTACCCTGTTCAAGGACCTGGGTTCAAGTGCACAGTCCCCACCTGCAGGGGGGAAGCTTCAAATGTGGGTCAGCAGTGCTATTATTATCTCTTTTTCTTTCTCTTCCATCCCCTTTTCAATTTCTCTCTGTCTTGTCACATATTACATACATGGATACATAAAAAAGACTTGTTGTTTATTCGTCTCACAAGGCCAAGGTAACAATGATGGCACCATAGATTGGGTCACTACTTTGGCCACTGAGAGTGACTCAGATGCAAGCACTGTTGTGGGGATAGAGTCACAGAATTTGATGACTGTTCATGGAGACTGGTTGATGAAAACTGATTATAAATAGATGGGTTTTATAGTCAACAATATTTATACTCCTTTCCCATATTAGGGAGCTACTCTCTTCCCTGATTCCAGCTTTCTGTCCCTTTTCCAGCCATGACATCATCTCCCCAGACAATAACCTGCATTTCAGATTTCAGGCTCAGGAAAAAAAAACAAAAAACAAAAAACAAACAAACTAGTATAGCCACAGGCCCTTTGGAATATAACTAAAATATGCCTACTAGCTATATACAAAATGGGGGACCCCTCAACTCTTCATCTGCACTATTCCAGCCTTTAGGTCCATGATTGGTCAACAATTTGTTTGGCTTTGTATGTTAACTCTCTTTTCAACCACCAGGTTCCAGATGCCAGCATGATGCCAACCAGAATTCCCTGGACAGACAACCCTCCAATATGTCCCAGAACTCTGATTCCCCAAAACCCCACCCCACTAGGGAAAGAGAGAGACAGGCTGGGAGTATGGATCGACCTTTCAACGCCCATGTTCAGCGGGGAAGCAATTACAGAAGCCAGACCTTCCACCTTCTGCATCCCACAATGACCTTGGGCCCATACTCCCAAAGGGATAAAGAGTAGGAAACTATCAGGGGAGGGGATGGGTTATGGAGAGCTGGTGGTAGGAATTGTGAGGAGTTGTACCCCTCTTATCCTATGACTTTGTCAATGTCTCATTTTTATAAATAAAATAAAAGGGAAAAAAAAAAAAAAGAAAACTGATTTGAGATAACTTCTAAACTTCATGACTGTCTGGAGTGAGGATTGGCAAACAATTTCGGCATACGACCAGATAATTGCTATTCCAGGCTCCACAGACCAGATAGTTTCTGTCAACTCCTTCAGCATGGCTGTTGTTCTATAGAAGCAGCCACAGATAACAGTAAACACAGGAGCATGGCTCTGTTCCAAGGAGAACTCATCTGAACAGAGGAAGCAGCCCTTGGGGATGGAGTGCACCAACTTCTGGCTTGGAAGGTGTGCAGGCCACTGGGATATGATCCGCTGGAGATAAGGAAGTCTGGTCAAACAGTTGTGTATGTCCTTTCCTTCCGTGTCCAATATAACAGCATGAAACAGATACCAGTTTTCTTTCATTGGCAGCTAATGCTTGACGCCTTAGTGCTATTAGTGGACTTAGCTAATGTCACACAACTCGTGAGTGATAAAGTTTGTATTCTATTCTATGTCACCAGGGTTATTTCTGGGACTCATTGTCACACAATCATTTCCAGTGACCTTTTTAAAAATATATGATGAGAGAACAGAGAAGAGGGATAGAGAGGGAATGAGACAGAAAGAAGAGACACCTGCCACACTACTTCACCACTCATGAAACTTTCCCCTAAAAAAGATGGGTGTGATAATTAAAATTAAAAGGACTGCTGTGGTGGTGCATAATGGACTTGGCTGTGGGGCGACTGAGAACAGGTTTAAACAATCAAAGCTTTATTAGTTGCTACACTATTACTAATGGTATATTTTAATACAACAATATAAGAAATTATAGGCAGGGGGTAAATAAGGTAGTCTCATAAGCCCATGAATTAGTTACCAAAAGTTCAGCCCCATGAAATAAACAATTGTTGTGAGAGAGATCACTGCTAGCTGTAGAGGAGAGTCTAGAATTTACCTGCTAGCTAAGTTACACATGTTCAGTTCCTAGGAGAGGCAGTCTTGGCGTGGCACCTTGAGCAGCCTCAGCCAAGATGTGTCCAGAAGAAGCAGGAGAAAAAAGAGCCTGACTTCCAGCTGCTTATACCATTAAGTGTGTTCAGTCCACCCACCCACAATCCATTGTGCATTTACGCAGATCCTAGCATGTCAGCTGAGAGCTGTATCCAACTTCCTATGGCCGGCCGGTATACTTCTTCACAACAGATGGGGGTGAGGGACTTGAACTCAGGTCATTACACAGTATAGCCTGTGGGAGTCTACTAGGTGAACCACCAGCCAACCTCAGATCTATTTTTTGTTTTTCAGAGTTCATGAGAGACCTTCCAGTTATATTATGTTAGCTCCTACTTTCTTTCCTCTTCAAGTACTCCCATGATAGTATCAAAATGTAGTTTTGCAAACTTTTTTCCACTTTTCCCCAAAGACACTTTTCTTTCTTGAGTGATTTTTTTTTTTTTAGAAACCCAATAAAAAAAGAGACATTGAGTCTCTAAATGTACTGCTTTTGTGTACTACAATAGACTTCATATTACTTTGTCCAGTTTCTCCAAAGTGGGACATTGGAGATTTGTTTTCTAGAAATCAGTATCATATTTCTCTCTCTTTGCTCCTGACACAATTTCATCTTGGGGATAAACAGTGTTATTTCCATTCCCTGCATTTGGGACCCACATTGAACATTTTCTACATCAATAACCACAAGGATGTTAAATAACAAGGGCAACAAAAGGGAAAATAAATAAATAAATAACTTTTAAAAAATGGAAAAAAAAATAAAATTTAAATAAGCCACTTCAGAGACAGATGAAGACATGAGGCTGAAATGTGCTGATTCACTAGAATGTGCTCAGAATGGAACCTACTTTCTCTTACAGCTTATGCAACAGTTTCATAACAGAAGCCTGAAGTGGGACAGCATTGTGCCATTATAGTGATTCCCTCCAACTTTCCACCCAGAATAGCCAACTGCAAAGGGGGCGTGGGTGGACGACACAAGCTCCCTCTTTATTCCACCACATGGAGACCCAACCATTACCGCCGGAAATTGTTGGCAGAAGATACATCTTTGTTTATTTTTAAAAATATTTATTTATTTATTCCTTCTTGCCGCCCTCGTTGTCTTATTGTTGTAGTCATTGTTGTTATTAATATAGTCGTTCTTGGATTGGACAGAGAGAAATGGAGAGAGGAGGGGAAGAGAAAGATAGACACCTGCAGACCTGCTTCACTGCCTGTGAAGTGACTCCGCTGCAGGTGGGGAGCTGGGGGCTGGAACCGGGATCCTTATGCTGGTCTTTGCGCTTTGCACCACATGCGCTTAACCCACTGCGCTACCACCCGACTCCCAGAAGAGACATCTTTGAAGATGCGCTGGGGATTCTGTTTGGGTGATTCTCAATCAGCACTTGCAGCTCTGGCTGACTGTCCACCTTGTTCTTGGTGCTTCCTGACTGAAGTGGGAGATGAGGTTTGTCAGGCTGACACACACATGTGGGAAAGGCAGGCAGCGCTGAGAGGAGATGGTTTGGAGGCCAGATTGTGGAGCTAGTTGTTCTGTAAGTTTTCTGCTCTCAGCCTTCTTGGTACTTGTTATTAGAGATCCAACTGATTGTTACCTTTGCAACTGTGTTAGCAAAATATATGTTTTGCTTGTTATTTGTCTACAAGTTACTTTTCTTTGAATAATTTACCAAAAGGACTGTAGTTCTGGCTCTGTCCTATTATCAAAAAATCCTGCTCTGAGGTGCAGTCTATTTTGGGGACTCCTGCCCCCAGGCAGGATGGCTGGATTGCCACACTGACCACCCATAAATCTGAATATTTGGTTGATGTCCTGAGAGTCTGGTGATTGTGCATGGGATAAGTAGAATGAAGTCAGTATCTTGTTGTCGTATGCTTTACATTGGTTTGTTCTAGCCCTCCCCCCCACCAAGAGAATTGGATCAGTCCTATTAATTTCGCGGGCCTGCTTGGCCCCGCCCCAAGGAACCCCGGGAGAGGGTTCCTGAGTCCGAGAGTTCCTGAGTTCCTGAGTTCGAAAGTTTCAGAGTTACAGAGTAAGAGAGTTTCCACAGTGGAAGAGTTTCAGAGGGTTCCCCAGTACGAGAGTTCCAGAGTGCCAGAGTTGGAGAGTTCCTGAGTTCGAGAGTAAGAGAGAGTGTGCTTGCGCTGCCGCAAAGAGACAGCAGAGTTCTGTTTGGTGATTAGTTTGTCTTAGTTTATGAATCGTTGTTCCTGAATAAAGAAATACAGCTTCCCTGCCCAGCCGTTGTCTCCGCGTCTCTGTTACCCGCCCGTGAAGCAAGCCAGCCCGGCCAGAGCCGTCCAAATTTTAACAACAAATGGCGCCCACGTGGACCTGACCTGCGCATCTCTCAGATAAGTAAAGACAATTTGGCTACCTATGCACTATGGCCTTCTCTTCTGCTTGTGAAGAGATCTCCAAAGGCCCCTACTCTTTCTTCATGAGACTGTTTTGCTGTTTCTGAAACATTTATCTCTGGACCACTCTGTGGTTTCCACTCGCTCGGGCGAACTCAAAACAGCCAGCGGGAATAGCCAGCGGGCGGGAGGCAAGGCACGGAGCTGCTGTTTCCACCTGGTTAAACAGCCAGCCAGCCGGCTGCGCCCAGACAACCCCGCGCACCACGCCCGCAGCCCCGCAGGAGGCCGACGCCACCACACAGCAGCCGGACGCCAACACGCAGGAGCCCGATGCCAGCACGCAGGAGCCGATGCCAACACGCTGGAGCCCGATGCCAACACGCTGGAGCCTGATGCCAACACGCAGGAGCCTGATGCCACCATGCAGGAGCCCAATGCCAACACACAGGCCAGCCCACAGGAGCCGGCTCTCCACCGCGTGGTGTAGGGCACTAGACACGTGATCCCTCCATGCTGCTTGGCCACTGCGAGCAGGGCAGCAGACATGGCAGGGCCATGGGGCAGGGCCGCGGCGGCCTATCATGACCGCCACCCCTGGGCACCTAGGCCCACGCCTTCTACAAAGATGGCCTGCCTGCCCTCTTGCTATGAATTCTGGAACCATCCTGGGCCTCCCGGAACCCCGGGCTCCCTGCCGAAACTGGGCACACGAGATCTCCAGCCGCCGGTCCAGTCTGAAGACAGACAAGCTGGAGTACGCAGAGATTTGTGCAGAGATCGCAACCTGCAATTCCTAGAAGTGGAGCTGCGCGGGAAGCCACCTCTGGATGGTGAACCCCCCCCCCCAACAACTAAGACAGTACAGATTTAAATTCGTGTTTAAAATGACATGTCTTCGTAACAAAGGTTTCTCTCCTAGTGTATTAATGACCATGTTTATGTGTATGTTTAAAGTTTGGTAAACAGTAGCTTTAAGGCTAAATTCTTACTAGTCAAAGTTAAATGAAAAAGGTTTTCAACGTAATTCTCATAAAGATAAAAATTAACTTACATTTAAAGTCTGAGGTAAAAATTAGTTAACAATCAATATATTTTAACTAAGTTGGTCTAAACAAAAGGTTAAATAGACTTGTTGATATGTAAAACACTACCTTCTCTATTAGAAATGGTAGATCGCACAATGGCTATGCTAATTATTCTCATGCCTGAGGTTTCCTCTCCGGCCCACACCTAGGGTATGTCTCCATCTTGAATGGGTGTAACAAAAGGTTAAAAGACGTTGTTGATATGTAAAAGTCTCAAATTCCTTCTCTATTAGAAACGTTAGATCGTGCAGTAGATATGCTAATAACAAGTTTTGTTTCATAGTAAGTAAGTTGCAGCCAGCTGCCTGTGGGACTCTAGGCCATTCCCGGCCCCCATGCAATTGCCCGTCGAGGCAAGTAGCCCCCCAGAGGCAAGAAATGTTGTTTTTTTTTTTTTCAGATATGGCCCCCTCAGGCCTTCCCTTGGCAACATGCTGGTTTTTGTTATATATGTTTCTGTTCACCCCACACCCTTGATACTATAGTCATTTAGTTAAAAAGAAAAGGGGGAATTGTCGTATGCTTTACATTGGTTTGTTCTAGCCCTCCCCCCCACCAAGAGAATTGGATCAGTCCTAATAATTTTGTGGGCCTGCTTGGCCCCGCCCCAAGGAACCCCGGGAGAGGGTTCCTGAGTCCGAGAGTTCCTGAGTTCCTGAGTTTGAGAGTTTCAGAGTTACAGAGTAAGAGAGAGTTCCACAGTGGAAGAGTTTCAGAGGGTTCCCCAGTACGAGAGTTCCAGAGTGCCAGAGTTGGAGAGTTCCTGAGTTCGAGAGTAAGAGAGAGTGTGCTTGCACCGCCGCAAAGAGACAGCAGAGTTCTGTTTGGTGATTAGTTTGTCTTAGTTTATGAATCGTTGTTCCTGAATAAAGAAATACAGCTTCCCTGCCCAGCCGTTGTCTCCGCATCTCTGTTACCCGCCCGTGAAGCTAACCTGCCCGGCAAGAGCCGTCCGAAATTTTAACATCTTGTGACATCACAAGGGTGAACCTGACATTATGACATTTGGATGACAATGACAGTTTTAAGCATGCTTACCCTGATGTTGTCTCCCTTACAAATGAATTCTGATCTTTGTCTATATAATGTATAATAGCCTTCTGTTGTTTTGTCTGAACAATGTCATATAATGCATTAGCTTTACAAATAACTACTCCTTGAAGTTTGAGATGAGGAGGCACACAGTTGACACTGTCTAGCTAGAGAAGTCCTATGTGTGTGTTCCCACCTGACATCTTCTGAACAACTGTATGGCAGCTGGCCATGGTTCCTTCCTCTCCATCCTCAAGACACATCTGATTTCAGGGTGCTGGAAACTGGCTAAGGTTCTATACATGTGCTTTCCCAAGAACCAGTGCTGTGTTAGAGCAGAGGGGAAGGTTCAGATCAGATGGGAGCAAAGGCCCCTCAAGGAGAAAGGCTGGGTGGTTTCTGAATCAGAGGGCCAACACCAGGGCACAGAGCAAAGGATTTAGGGCCAGGTGGGTGAGCCGGCTTTGGGAGTCATTCTGAGTGATTAGAGACAGGAGTGTAACCCAACTGAGTCTCTTCTAGTCATCTAAGAGCAAACAGTCCTTTCGTTTACTGCATAGTTTTGACAATCTGTACATTTTGACTATTGGAGAAAGATGTTGATAAGAATAACAATAAAACTGATAGTGAAAAAAAAGACAAATGTGGAGCCAGGCAGTGGAGCACTTGTTTGAGTGCACATGTTACAGTGCACAAGGACCCAGGTTCGAGCCCCTGGTCCTCACCTGCAGGGGGAAAGCTTTATCAGTGATGAAGCAGTGCTACAGGGGTCTCTCTGTCTCTCTCCCTCTCTATCACTCCATTCTCTCTCAATTTCTGGCTGTGTCTATCCAATAAATAAATAAAGATAATAAAACTATTTAAAGACAGATCAATGAGAGTGTCAGAGAAGGCTCACTGGGCAGGACTTGTGGCTCACTGTGTGCATGGCCTAGGTATCCATGCTGGCTACTTCTGTGAAGCTTCAGTTAGGCTAAGAAGTGTGCTGTTCTCTCTCTATTATTTTTCAGCATGTGAACAGTATTATTCCCATACTGAAGGCGAATGAAAAAGGAAGAAATGATAAAAGGGGGAGGGGGAGAGAGAGAGAGGGAGAAAGGGTGGGTTGAAGGCAACAGAATGAGTGAGATAAGCCAGAAGGTGAGAGACCAATGATGAGTGATGCATTCACAGGTAGAGCTTAAGGAAACAAAGACATTGAGGAAAAACAAAGTGGAACTTGGCCAGGGCATGGTATATTGCAACAAAGCAAAGGACTCTGGGGAAGGAAGGGAAGGGAGGAAATGGAAAAGTGTTGGGCCCTGGTGTCTGATGGGAGGAGAGGACTTAGGTTGGGGAGAGTATCCTCTGGACATCTAGACACCCGTCATGGGGAGATGAGGAATTGTACCCATGTGTCAACAACTATACTGCAAACCATTAACCTCCCAATTATATATGTGTGAAGTATAGCAGGAGATCATATTGTTTTTTCTTTCTTTTTTCTTTTTTTTGCCTCCAGGGTTATTATTGTGGCTCGGTGCCTGCACTACGAATCTACTGCTCCTGGAGGCTATTTTTTCCAGTTTGTTGCCATTGTTGTTATTGTTATTGCTGCTGTGTTGGATAGGACAGAGAGCAATGGAGAGAGGAGGGAAAGACAGAGAGGGGGAGAGAAAGACAGACACCTGCAGGCCTGCTTCACTGCTTGTGAAGCGACTCCCCACCCCCACCCCCGCCATAGATGGGGAGCCGGAGGTTCAAACTGGGATCTTTACACCAGTCCTTGCACTTCTTGCCATATGTGCTTAACTCACTGTGCTACCTACCACCTGGCCCTGAGATCAGATTCTTTACCTATAAAATAGTTGAGGCATCAGCCAAGACTGAGAACAGAGGTCCAGGATGATCTTGAAAGCTGAGGGTCTTATGACTCAGATAGACACAATCAGACTGCTGTATCAGTCACTGCAATGCTGGAGGCTGTGTTATAAAGAAGGGATTGTGATGGTCAATTTTATTGTCAGTTGACTGGACTGAGGAATGCTGAGGTTAAATATTGGTTTTGTGTGTGGCTGTGTGGCTGTTTCTGAGTGAGGTCAGCACCTAAATCAGTGGGCTCAGAAGAAGTGTCTATACCGCTACTCCTGGTAGCATCTTCAAGGCATGCACAGCAAAGAGATTCAGTGCTCCTGAGGTTGAACCTTGTGATTCCCCATGCAGGTGGGACTACTCCAGCCCAAGGGCTGAACAGAATAAACAGGTGAAGAAAGGAAGAACTTAGTTCCTGTTGCCTCTTTTCATAATCACTTCTTTGTTGTCAATCTTTCAGCCCAACACAAGAGTCCTGTAAGCTCATTCATTTTAAGAAATGATTTTTTCCCAGGTAGAGAGATCCAGAGACAGAAGAAGAAAGGGAAAGATATCAGAGTACCAGAGCTTCCTCCCATGTGGTAGGGGCCAGTCTTGAACCTGGGTTGTTTGTATGGCAAAGTAGATGCACTAGCCAGGCGAGCTTTAAGATATAGTTTGTAGTACAAACCATGAGGAGAATAGAATGTAAAAGGAAGCAATATATTATAGTTCATAATGAGGGAGAAAAAAAGCAAGAAAGGAAGAGGCTGAACAAAAAGGGGAAACAAAACAAAACAAAACCCAGAAGTGAATATTTATAAATTAGAAAGAAAGGCTGGGTGATAGCATATCTGGCTGAGTATATGAGTTATGATGTGCAAAGGCCTTGGTTCAAGTCAGTCCCTAGTTCCCACCTTCAGGAGGAAGAGTTACACAACCAGTGTTGCAGTCTCTCTCCATCTCTCTCTCTCTCTCTCTCCATCTCTCTCTCTCTCTCTCTCTCTCTCTCTCTCTCCATCTCTCTCTTTTTCTGTCTCCCTTTTATTGTCACCTGGGTTATAGTTGGGGGTTGCTGCTGGTGCTATGAATCCATTGCTCCTGCTGGCCATTGCTTTCTTACTTTATTTTTTTCCACTTTCCACTTTATTTTTATTTGACAAGACAGAGAAAAATGGAGAGGGGAGAGGAGGTAGAGAGGGAGAGAGAAAGACACCTGCAGACCTGCTTCACCACTCACGAGGTGTCCTCCCTGCAGGTGGGGAGCCGGGGCTTGGAATCTGGATGTTTGGGCCATGATAATAACGTGTATTTAGCAGAGTGTGCCCTCATTAGCCTCTCTCTCCCTCTCTCCCTCTCTCCTCTCTCCTCTCAGTTTCACTCTGTCTCTATAAAAAAAAAATAAAATGAAATAATTGCAAAGAACACAACAGAAAAGGAAGTAAGCTGGAAGGAGAGGGCTTATTGCTGGGGCTTGTTGCCTACAAAATGACCACTACTCCAAACAGGCATAGTCTCCCTTTCCATTGTGTTCCCCTTCCCCTATTCTTTTTCTTTCCTTTCCTTTCCTTTCCTTTTCTTTTCTTTTCTTTTCTTTTCTTTCCTTTTCTTTTCTTTTCTTTTCTCTTCTTTTCACTTCTTTTTCTTTTTCTCATAGAAATAGAGAAGGGAGACCAAAAGAGACACACCTGTGGCACCGCCCCACTGCTCATGAAGTTCCCCTTTTGCAGCTGGGGACTGGGGTCTTGAGTCTACCTTGCACAGGGTACTGTGGATGCTTTACTGGGTGCGATATCACCTGTCCCGGCATCCCTGTATTCCTCTTTGTCAAGCCACTCAGTTTGTGGCTCGTTGTCCCAGCTGGGCTAGCTCACTGATCCCTTGCTCATTGACTGCTGGGGAAACTTCCTGTCCTTTGTCAGGATGTCCAGGTCATTCGGGATCTGGTCCAACTTCTAGCCTCTTCCACCGTTCTCTCCTCTAAAGACAGTCTAGAGAGATTCTAGAATCTTCTCAGAGTTCTCAGAACATGACTCTGAGGCTGAGCCACATTCCTTTACTGTATGATCACATCACATTCACCCTTTGACGCTCAGCCAAGCCGTCATCTTTCCAGAGAAGCTGTTCCAGAGAGAGTTTGCCAAGTTGGTAGGAAGCAGTGACTGTGTCCAGTGTGGCCCGAAGGACCCTGGGCTGAACTTGGAGGGATGAGAACTTGGGTTTGTGTTTGCTCTGCTGCTCTGCTGTCAACTTGCTGGATGTCTCTTTGTACAGTCTGAGAGTCCAGTGACCTGGCAGGTTAAATGACCCCTAGTGATGGCTTTCTAGTATCCACTGGGGCTCTCCTCTCAGGGATCTTCCCTTGGGGGACCCTCATCAGAAGTAAGACTAAGGACCAGGTGGTGGAATACCTGCTTAAGAGCATACTTTACAGTGTGCAAGCACCCAGGTTCAAGCCCTTGGTCCCTTGGCTGTGGGAGGGAAGCTTCATGATTGGTGAAGCAGGGTGCAGGTGTCTCTCTGACTCTCTCCCTATCTCCCCTGCCTCTCCAATTTCTCTCTGTCTTTATTCAATGGTAAATACATAAAACTATTAAAAAAAGACTGAAGTTACATATTTTTTTTTCCTCTACGGTTATCGCTAAGGCTCAGTGCCTGCAGTACAAATCCATTGCAGCTGGCAGCCATTTTCTTCCTTCCTTCCTTCCTTCCTTCCTTCCTTCCTTCCTTCCTTCCTTCCTTCCTTCCTTCCTTCCTTCATTGTATAGGATATAGAAATTGAGAGGGGGGCTCAGACCAGGGTCCTTGCACTAGTCCTTGCGCTTCATACTATGTGTACTTTACTGGGTGTGCCACTGCCCAGCCCCCAAGTTTCACATTTTGAACAAAGGGTTTCAGGCACAATTCAGTGCCCTCACTTGCCCCCATGACCCACCTGTGCTCTATGAAGGAGCCACTTATTTTGCTTCCTGGCAAGACTGACTGAAGCATGAAACTTCTGTGCCATGGTGGCTGGGTGTGTCAGTGCAGCAGAGACTCTACAATGAATGGCCATGGAAATGTCTTCTTTTTGCTGGTTGAGATTTCAAGAACAGTAAGGAGGAGGCTGCAAGAGGGAATGGAGCCACTTCCAAAGAGATACTTGCAAACCCTCAGAGGACAGTCACCTCAGCGCAGAAGGTGGAATTTTCTTTCTGCTGCACTCTTACTCTTCTCCTTTCCTTCAACTTCTCCCCAGAGCAACAGAAGACTCATTCCATGAGAAAGAGGGCTCCTCCATCTCCATCCAGTGCGGGGACAAGTTTAGACTTCTGTTGAGCTTGATCTTGTGATAGACACACACACACACACACACACACACACACACACACACACACACACACACACACACACACACGGCTGGGCTGTAGCACAGTGGATTAAGCACACATGGCACAAAGTGCAAGGGCTGGCAAAAGGATCCTGATTTGAGCCCCCAGATCCCCACCTGCAGGGGAGTTGCTTCACAGGTGGTGAAGCAAGTCTGCTGGTGTCTTTCTCTCCTCCTTTCTGTTTCCTGCCTTCTCTCTTGATTTCTCTTTGTCCTATCCAACAGCAACAACAAGAACAATACCAACCAAAGCAAGGGCAAAAAACGAGGGCAACAAAATGGGAAAAACAGCCTCCAGGAGCAGTAGAGAGCAGTGGATTCTTAGTACTAGCACCCACCCCCAGTGATAACCTTGGAGGCAAAAACAAGAACACACATACACACACACACACAACTTTATTTCTGCCATAGGGCCAGGTTGTGTTGACTACTGTTACATTTTCACATGGGAAACTCTTGGCTGGTTTTGTCGTTAGTGAAAGTTTTTTTCACTTCCATACTATACTTTGAGAGATTCTTATCTTGACTGCCAGGAACAATCACAGAAAGTATTCCCATGCCTGGTGAGTATTTAAACACAGCTCTGAGTATATATAGTTCAGACACACTTTTCTTCTCTCCTTCCCTAAGACATGTTATATAGTGGATGGTTCACAAGTTGCTATGCAAGTTTCAAATCACTTAGCTCTCCTCTCGTGGTTTATGATGATCGTGCTGGAAGACATCTTGCTAATACCGCATTGCCTCTTGTGTTAACAAAACCACTCACTTATAACAGCTGAAGGCTTCAGATCAGTGATGTTGCCACTAGTTTTAAGATCCACTATTGGCTGGCATAGAATTGTGACTTCAGCTTTGCATAACAACACTCACTCACTCACTCACTCACTCACTCACTCACTCACTCACTCACATAACTTCATTGGGGAGGGAAAAAAATCCTGTAAGACAATCATCAGGTTTGGTACTAAGAGCCTTGGCTTTATGAAATATTCTGGTTTGAATGATAATTTCTTTCTCACTTGTGCTACATCCTTTGCCCTTTACCAGAAGTTCCATTTTTCTTCCACAATAGTTAGAGAACTTGATATTGCAACTTCTGTCGACTGGTAAGAATATATATTTAAAAATGTTATTAGTAATTTAATAATGATCGACAAGATTGTAAGATAACAAGGTACATTTCCATACAGTTCCCACTGCTAGAGTTCTGTCTCATCTGTTCCATTGGAAGCTTCCCTTTTCTTTACCCCTCTAGTAGTATGGACCAAAATTATTTATGGAGTGCGGAAGGTGGAAGGTCTGACTTCTGTAGTTGCTTCTCCACTGAACGGGGACATTGGCAGGTGGATCCGTAACCCCAGCCTGTTTCTATCTTTTTCTAGTGGGGCAGGGCTCTGGGGAGGGGAGGTTTGGGGCACATTGCTGAGGTCGCCTGCTACTCATAAGAGTATTGATATGCAGCATAATGATGGCTCCATGGTCTCCCCTTAGCAAGAAGCAGAGCAAATGCTCAGAACCAGGCCTTCTGACACCTTGTGCGGTGTGCCTTCTATCACTGAGACAGTTACATTACTGTCTTAGAGCTGTCTAGTGTCTCAGCACTGAGTCAAAAACATTGTAGGTGCCAGTAAACGTTCTGATAATTGTTAACTCCCAACTGTTTCCCTGTGGAAATGCACAATTGAATAGTCAGGATAAGATTCCTCCAAAAACATCCACAAAACAAAGCATAATATAATTGGCTTAAGTGTCAGAACATGCTGGAATAATGAAGGAACTCTATCTTAAAGAGTTAGAAACATAATGGTAGGTTGAGATTTTGTTGAGAGTGCCTTATATTCAATATATTTTACTTAAACAAAACATGACAAAGGGAAGATTAAACCCCACCTCTCCAAAGCTCTGCTTCACTAGGGAGCGATAGAAACAAACTGGGGACATAGATTGACCTGTCAATGCCCATGTCCATTTGGGATGCATTGGATCGACCTTCTCGTGGTGCATCCTGTGAGTCCCCATTCATTGGGGAAACTGACGATCCTTCCTAGCCGACTGAATCCACATGGATCCCAGTCACTTTCAAAGCCAGCAACAAGCAGCTCCTGACAGCTTTCAACCTGACCTGTTGACTGGCTACGGAAGAAGGGCAAACGCTAGAAGAAGAAGAAGAATTGGAGAAGCAGTTATAGAAGCCAGACCTCCCACCTTCTGCTCCCCATAAAGATCTTCTGTCTGTACTCTCAGAGGGATAAAGAATAGGGAATCTCCCAGTGGAGGAGACGGGATACAGAACTCGTGTTGGGAATTGTATCCCTCTTATCCTGCAATCTTCTCCATCATTATTAAATCCCTAATACAATAAATTAAAAAAAAAACAAACAAAAAACCTAAGTTTGTATCTTCCCCTTTCTCCAATGGAGGAAAAGAGGAGGAGGATGAAGTAGATGGAATGACCTATTTAGTCACAAGAATTGGTAGAACAGAAGTGGGCTTCCTGTCCAAGTACAAATTTACACTTCCCATGCAACAGGAAGCTATTGATGGTGTACAATGACTACAATGACCGCTCATTAATTCCCCACTTTAGGCCAGGCAGCATGCGAAGTATTACGCATGTATTAGCCATTTTGATTCTGAGCACAGCTTTGTAAGGTGACAGTGCTGCTATCCATATAAAGCAGAAGTAGTCGCCAGACCTACTCAACTGGCAACCCAGTGTAGATAGCGCCAGGTCAAGTTTTTAGAGCTTCTCCAAGGATGTCAGAAGTAGAGTCTTAGAGGTTTCCATACAGGGTTGAGAAGCAATCTTTTTAAATATCATGAGGAACTTTAATATGTTTTAAGGACTTTGCCACTATGTATTATTATAAAATGTGTTTACTGTTTATTTATTCCTGAGAGCAGGGAAAAAGAAAGAACCTGAACATTACTCTGACACATGGGACTCAAACTTAAGACCTTTGTGTTTGAGAGTCCAATATGTTATGCACTATGCCACTTCCCAGGGTGCTCTGTGATACATCCTTCCGTCCTGCTTGGACAGCTCCAACTGGCTGTTAAATTTCTGGCTTTATCTCTTTGACAACATTGACTATTTGAGGTGAAAAGAGTTTTGTCAACACTACCAACTGATTACCCTACCAGTAACCTCCAGTGTCAGTCATATGAGTGAGCTACCTTCAACTTGCAACCCAGGCAAGACTTTATTTAGATCAACACTTGTCAAGGAAGCTGGTGGTGGCACATTTGGTTAGGTGCACATAGTAAGAAGTTCAAGGACCCCTGCAAGGATCAGGGTGGGAGACCTGCTCCGCACCTGTAGGGAGGACACTTCAGGAGTGGTGAAACAGGTCTGCAGGTGTCTCTCTGTCTCTCTCCCTCTTTACCTCTCCTTCTCCTCTCAATTTCTCTTTATCTTATCCAACAAAATGGGAAAAAATAAAAAAAGGCTGCCAGAAGCAGTGGATTTGTAGTGCAGGCACCGAGCCCCAGTGCTGATCCTGGAGGGTAAAAAAAAAAAAAAATCAGTAAAGGTTGACTCTCAAACAGTGACATCTGGCAGGAGAATGACCCAACTGAGTTCAGTCAACCCACAAGACCATGGAAAGATAACAGTATATTATTCTTAGTTATGGAGGTTTTATTTTTTCCCCCTAAACTGAAAGTGACATTGAATGGGGGTAGAATTACAGAACAAAGGGAAATTTTTCTGAGTAATTTTTCCAGTAAATGAATTTTTGGCTTTAACTTTCAAGTTCAGACACAAGCAAGGTTATTTCTGACCATTGTGCAACCGGTCATCTCCATTAAATGATAATGGTGAAGGTTCCCTGCCCCCACATCTATATTGGCAAGAAGCCCCATGTAGACAGACATTTCAATAAATTAATGTCTGGCAGAGTTGAAGTATATTTTAAAGGGAGGAAAACATGACATGTCCAGAGCCAAAAGGGCTTGTCCAGTTTCCTGGAAAACCAGGAGAAACTATCTAGAAGCAGATTAGGCTGCTGAGTAAGGTGGAAGGCAGGATTTTAACAAGTAAAATCATGCTGACCTGGTCTCATTTTCTTGTATAACTTTTTTTTTTTTGTATGATAACATTCTGAGCCAGTGGATTGAAAGGAAGTATTGCATTATCAACTGATATTTCACTTGCTTCTGGCTTCTCCCTCTTTTAAACAGTGTGGGTGTTTAAACAGCCAGGGGTGTTTAAGTAAGTTTTATATGGGTGCTCTTTACTGAAAATTTTTCTCTTCTTCTGTTCAGGTTTTAGAAAAATATTTATTTTGGATAGAGATAACAAAATTGAGAAGGGAGGGGGGAGACAGAGAGGGAGACAGAGACACACCTGCTTGTCTACTTGTGACGCTTTCCCCTTGTAGCTGGGGCCCAGAGGCTTGAACCTGGGAACGTGCACACTGTAATATATGTGCTCAACCAGGTGCATCACTGCCAGAACCTTTTTTTGTTGTTGTTGTTCTGATGATATTTTGTTGGCTTCTGAACCAATTCAAAAATTCAAGTTCTAAAGATCTGGTAATCTGGAACATTCTAGAAGCACTGGAGTTATCTTCAAATATCTGTTTGAATCCACTTGTGAGATTCTAAGTCTTATTAAAGTGTGTGTGAGGGACTGGGTGGTGGCTCACCCAGTAGAGAGAACATGCTACAGACTGTGAGAATCCTGATTCAAGGTCCTGTGGGGCTTGTTTGGTAGGGAGAAGGTTCAGGAGATTGCTGTAGGTATTCTCTCTCTCTCTCTGTCTCCCTCCATATGTATATATATATATATATACGTGTGTGTGTGTGTGTGTGTGTGTGTGTGTGTGTGTGTATGTGTGTGTGTATGCATTTGTGGGTGTGCATGAGACACAGAAAAGGGAGAGAGACATTAGGGGAACATGGCTGAGAATAAAAGTTTGTGAAGTCTTCTGGATTTCTTTCTGCCTCATTTGTTTGGATAGTGGTGCCCCTGCTGCAATTAACTTGGAAGGTGTCCAGGATTGGCCTCAACTCTAACTGGAAATAGATAAATGTTGATTTTTCCCTATTTGGGCTGCAAAGGAGATCTGTGATTGCACCCCTGCCAGAGAGAACATGGTGAAGAGAATTGTGTAGAGTTTGTGCTTCAACTTTGTGTTCATTCACCAGAGTTGTTGCAAAAACAAGCCACACACACTGGGGCCTGGCAGTAGTACAGTGGGTTAAGCACACATGGCACAAAGAGAAAGGACTGGCTTAAGGATCCCGGTTTGAGTCCCCGGCTACCCACTGCAGGGGAGTCGCTTCACAGGCAGTGAAGCAGGTCTGCAGGTGTCTATCTTTCTCCCTCTCTGTCTTCTCCTCCTCTCTCCATTTCTCTCTGTCCTATCCAACAACGACAACAATGATAAACAACAAGGGCAACAAAAGGGAAAAAATGGCCTCTAGGAGCAGTGGATTCATAGTGCAGTCACCTAGCCCCAGCAATAACCCTAGAGGCAAAATATATAAATAAGTAAAGAAATAAATAATAAATAAAAACACGCCACAATCTGGGTGGTTTAGACCACAGAAACAGATTATCTCCCGGCTCCTGAGGCAGAGTTTTCTTTTTATAGATATTGATTTTAAAAATTTTTTATTTATTTATTTTCTCTTTTGTTGCACTTGTCTTTTTATTGTTGTTGTAGTTATTATTGTTGTTATTGATGTTGTCGTTGTTGGATAGTACAAAGAGAAATGGAGAGAAGAGGGGAAGACAGAGGGGGAGAGATAAGATAGACACCTGCAGACCTGCTTCACCGCTTTTGAAGCAACGCCCTTGCAGATGGGGAGCCGAGAGCTCGAACCAGGATCCTTCTGCTGGTCCTTGCGCTTTGCGCCATGTGCACTTAACCGGCTGTGCTACCGCTGGACTCCCGAGACAGAGATTTCAAATCAAAGTGTTGGCAGAGTTGACCCATTCCCATGCCCCATTCCTCACTTTGGTCTGTTTGTGAACTCATGGCCGCATCAGTTCAATGCCCCCCCGCAACACACACACCCCGCCATTCTCTCTTGAATGTGTGTTTGCAAACTTCCCTTCTCAGGAGGACTCTTGATTATATCGGACTAGAGCCAGTTGTATTGATTTTGCTTTAATTCGGTGACCTCGGGTAACACACTATCTCCAGATGAGCTAGCTCACTTTCACTTTCGGAAGTTTAGAACATCCACGTTTGAAATCTGTGGAAGGGGTGTGTTCAAGCCGTAACCAATAAGAAGCAGCAAGTTGCTTCAACTTAGTTTAGTTTGGGGCTTCTTTTGTGGGTGCAGCGAATGAAAACTATGTATGGAAGAGGAAACCGGTGTCAAGTAGGCATCTGAAGTGACTTTAGATTATGCACAATACCTGTTTTGATGAGGGATATAAGCTGGCCACGTCACATTGCAAGCTGACTGATTCCACTCAGGTGAGACGTGGGGAGGAAGCTAATCCACAGACCGAGAGACCAGTGACTGCCGCCGGGTGAGGCTGACCTTCCGCTGGGGGTGGCAATTCTCAGATTGGGCTAAGTGGTGGTGATGGGGGATATTCTGAAATTTAAGGTGACTGACACATAACTCTAGTGATATTCTAAAACTGTGATTTAAAGCATTTAAATGGGGAAAGTGTATTGACATGTCAATTGTATCTCAATACATCTGTGACAATAAAAGCAGATCTTCAGTCAGTAGTTGGATACAAGTCTGTTTGGGTGAATTTAGTAGTTATGGCCACCAGGGTTTCTTGCTGGAGCTCAGTACCTTCATTACAAATCCACCACTCCTGGTGGTCATTCCCTCCCTTCATTCCTTCCTCCCTTCCTTCCTTCCTTCCTTCCTTCCTTCCTTCCTTCCTTCCATCCTTCCCTCCTCCCTCCCTCCCTTCCTTCCCTCCTCCCTCCCTTTCTCCCTCCTTCTCTCCCTTCTTTTCTCCCTTCTCCCCCACCTCCTCTACCATCTTTTTTCCTCCTCTCCCCCCCTCCTCCTCTCCCCCTCTTCCTTCTCCTCTCCTCTCTCTGTCTCTTTTTCTTTAGATTAGGAGAAGACAGAGAAGGAGACAAAAGTAGATACACCCACAAGCCTGCTTTACTACTCATGTAGCTTTCCCCACTGCAGGTGGAGATCAGGGGAACAAACCTGGGTCCTCGTTCATGACAATGTCTATCTCCAATGGCATACTCCTGTCCAGACCTCAACTGGATGAGGCTTAACAGCTCATTTCAGTTATGAAATTTCAAAACTGCGTTCCGTTGTGCCGCTGGATTTCAGTTATCTGTTTTATAATTTAAAGAAGATTTTGTATTTACTTATTAACAAGGGAGGGAGAGAGAACCAGGGTATCACTATGGTATATTTGGTGCCAGAAATTTATTTATTTTCTAACATATGCATTTTCATTATTATTATTATTTGCAGTTTCATTTATTTATTATTTATCCTTTCTTTCTTTATTGGGGAGTTAATGTTTTACATTCAACAGTAAATACAATAGATTACACATGAATAACATTTCCCAGTTTTCCATATAACAATACAGCTCCCAGTAGGTCCTCTGTCATCCTTTTTGGACCTGTATTCTCCCCCCCACCACCACCAACCCAGAGTCTTTTACTTTGGTGCGATACGCCAACTCCAGTACACGTTCTACTTGTGTTTTCTCTTCTGATCTTGTTTTTCAGCTTCTGCCAGAGAGTGAGATCATCCCATACTCACTCATCCTTCTGTTTCTGACTTATTTCACTTAACACAAATTTTTCAAGGTCCATCCAAGATTGGCTGAAAACAGTGAAGTCACTGTTTTTAAAAGTTGAGTAGTATTCCATTATGTATATATACATAAAGCCACTCATCTGTTGTTGGACACCTAGGTTGCTTCCAGGTTTTGGCTATTACAAATTATGCTGACAAGAACATATGTGCACACAGATCTTGTTGGATGCGTGTGTTGTAGATGCCTTAGTTGTGTCCCAAATATTTTGATAGCTTGTGTCTTCATTTTCATTGAACCCTTTAAACATTTTGATTTCTTCCTTTATTTCCTCTTTGACAACAGTAGTTGTTAAGTAGTGTACTGTTGAGCTTCCACATTTTGGGACTATTACTAATCTTTTGTTGATTGTTAAGTGTTAGCTTAATTCCACTTTGGTCTGAGAAGATACTTAGGATGATTTAAATGCTCTTGAATTTTTTGATGCTGTCTCTGTGGCCTAAAAAATGCTCTATCCTTGAGAATGACCCATGTGGACTTGAGTGGAAAGTATATTCCAGTTTTTAGGGTGAATGACTCTGAAAATATCCAATAGTTCTAGTTTATCTATCTCCTCATTTAGCTCCCTCAGGTCTTTATTGATTTTATGCCTGGATGATCTGTCAAGTTGAGAGAGTGGGGTGTTGAAGTCCCCTACTATGACTGTGTTGCTGTTAATATATTGCTGTAGCTCTTTAAGTATATGTTTGATGTTTTTAGATGGCTTCTCATTGGTTACATAGGTGTTAATAATTGTTAAGTTCTCTTGATTGACTGATCCTCTGAGCATTAAGTAGTGTTCATCTCTATCTTTTTAAATTTTATTTATTCTAAATTCTATTGTGTCAGATATGAGAATAGCTATTCATGACCTTTTTTGTGGACCATTGGCTTGTATGATAGTTTTCCATCCTTTCACTTTGAGTCTGTGTTTGTCTTGTTGAATTAGGTGGGTTTCCTGTAGACAGCATATTGTTGGGTTGTGTTTTCTGATCCATCTTCCTACTCTAGGCCTTTTAATAGGTGAATTCAAGCCATTGATATTTATTTATATCAAAGACTGAAGATATTTTAATGCCATTCTTGTAGATTTTTAGAGTGTTCTGATATATGGTATATTTATGGTCATCTGACTGTTTATAGGAGACCTTTCAGAACTTCTTTCAGGGTAAGCCTGGTGATAATTGATTCTTTCAACTATTGCTTGTCTCAGAAGGTTTTTATACCTCCATCTAGTCTGAATGACAGTCTAGCAGGATACAGCAGTCTTGGCTGAAAGTCTTTCTCATTGAGCACTTGATAGATATCTTGCCATTCTCTTCTCAACTGTACAGCTTGTGTGGAGAAGCCTGCTGCTGATCTTATGGGTTTTCCTTTGTAGATGACTCTTTGTTTTTCTCTTGCAGCTGTCAGGATTCTTTCTTTATCCTTGTTCCTTTCCATTCTAAATATTATGTGCCTTGGTGTCTTTAAGTCTGGGTTAATTCTTTTTGGGACCTTCTAGTCTTCTTGAACTTTTACGTCTTTGATGTAGTCTAGACTAGAGAAGTTCTATTATGTCCTGAAGAATGCTTTCTTCCCCTCACTCTCTTTCTTCCTCTGGTAAGCCAATAGTGCATCTGTTATTTCTTTTGAAGTCATCCCATTGGTCCCTGTTGTTGCTTTCAGTATATCTTAATCTATTTTTCAGATCTTTTACTTCTTTTTAGTTGTTTCTAATTTGTCCTTGATCTTGCTAGTTCTTTCTTCAGTTTCATTGATTCTCTCCCCTCTACTGTTTTCTGGAGTTCTTCTATTTTGTTCCCCTGTTCTGATACTGTTTTATCTTGTCCAGCTAGCTGTGCTCTCAGCTCAGCTATTTAAGCTTTCAAATCTCTAATAACCTTGAGATACTTAGTCTTTTCTTCCAAAGTCTCATTTTCTGTTTCTGCATTTCTGGTGACAATCTTTTCAAACTCTTTACTCACTCCTGTGATTATTTCCTTAACTAGTGTTTGGATGTTGATCTCATTATTTTGTGCTTCATCCTTTGGGGGGCTCTTAGCTGGAGTCCTGTCCTGGTTTATTTCTCCAGTATTTTTTCTTGTTTGCTTAACCATTCTATATAGTATGTTATGAGGTCCCTCTCTCAGTACTTTTCAAATTACTAGTCACTCTTGCCTGGATTGACTTGTGTGTAAGAAAGGTACTTAAAGGGCTCACAGTTGTAGAAATTAACAGTTGTTTTTAATATTATTTTAATTCCCGAGTTGGATGACAGTGCCTCTTAAAGCCTCTTTTGTTCTTTTTCTTCTCTGTAGGCTATGAGAGCCTGAGGTCTTTTAAAGTATAAGTAGGCTTCTTAGCTTAATCCCTCACTCAGACCAAGAGATAAAGCAGGGTGGGGGAGAGATAATACAGTGGTTTTGCAAGGAGACTCTCACAGCCCAAGGGTCCAAAGATCCAGGCTCAATTCTGCTTCTCTGCTAAGCTGGGCAACACTACTGGTCCCTGTGAGTTCCTACACAAATCCCGTTTATAGTCTGTAGGTTCTGAGGCAACTATCCACTATGTTCTCATAAGGAAAACAACATGGAAAGGCTCCCACCACACAGCTCAACTGCTAGGCCACCAAGGTGTAGATCTTCTCCTGAGTTTCCTTGTTAGTTCTCTGTCCTCTGGTGTCAGCACAGCACCTTCCCCCTGATCTTCCAGCTTCTGAGGCAGTAACAATGGAGACTCAACTGTTGCATTTGGTGGGTCTTAGGAGAGTCTTCTCCTCTCCTCCCTTCAGCCATCTTTTTGTTGGTAAAACAGACTGTAGGTGGTGCCTCACCTGATATACTGCCAGACTGTTACCAGCCACTTAATATCTCCCTAGGCTCCTCTCTGTTCACTAGCCATACATATTTACACTCACCAGTGATTTGGTGGGTTCCTGAACTCATTCTAGTCCTGCCTTGTTGAGGTCCCAGATGATTTCTTTTGGTGTTCCTAGTTGACCCCAGTGCCAGAAATTTAATTTAGGACCTCAAACTCACAAATTTCATGCTCTATCCACCATGTCCCTCTTGGGTCCTTCAATTATATTTTTCTTTTATTTATTGAGGGGTTTATGTGGTTAATGGTTTAAAGTATTGTCTTTAACACACAGGTATAACCTATCATCTCCCTTTGATTGACGTCTAAGAGACACAGCAGGACCCCTTTGTTCCTTCACCCTGTCCCTTTCCCTCTTTTCCCAGAGTCCTTTGCTTTTGTGCAATACAGCATACAGCCAGTTTAAGTTTCACCTTTTGTTTTCCCTTATTATACATTATTCTTAAGTTCTACCTGTAAGTGAGATCATTTGATATTACTGCTTGTAGCTCAAATCTGTCCTTTCCAAACTGAGATGACTAGAGCCTGCTTAACAGGTGATCTCCTCTCCACTCCTATGAGCCACAGTCATTCTAACGTCCTGTTATACAGTTGACTTGCTTAGAGCATGAGGATTAAGGTTTATTCTATGCATTAGTTAACTTTTATGAGAGGGCTGTGGGGGCATGTGGTGGTGCACCAGGTTAAGTGCACATAGTATGAAGCACAAGGACCAGAGCAAGGATCCTGGTTAGAGATCCTGGCTCCCCAAAAGCAGGGGGCTAGCTTTATAAGCAGTGAATCAGGTCTGCAGATGTCTCTCTATTTTTCTCTATGTCACTGTCCCACCCTCGCTCTCTGTTTCTCTCTGTCCTATCCAATAAAATGGAAAAAATGGCTACCAGGATCAGTGGATTCTTAGTTGTGGTATGGAGACCCAGTAATAACCCTGGAGGCAAAGAGAAAGAGAGAGAGAGAGAGAGAGAGAGAGAGAGAGAGAGAGAGAAATAGAGATAGATAGAAGGATAGAGTGGTGGCTCAGCAGGTTTAGCGCACATAGGGCAAAGTGCAAGGACCTGCATAAGGATCCCAGTTTGAGCCCCCAGCTCCCCACCTGTGTGTGTGTGGGGGGTCACTTCACAAGCAGTGAATCAGGTCTTCAGGTGTCTATCTTTCTCTCCCCCCTCTGTCCTTCCCTCCTCTGTCCATTTCTCTCTGTCCTATCCAACAATAATAACAACAATAACAACAATAAACAGGGCCACAAAAGGGATAAAATGTCCTCCAGAAGCAGTGGATTCATGGTGCAGGCACCAAGCCCCAGCAATAACCCTGGAGGCAAGAAAAAGAGAGAGAGAGAGAGAGAGAGAGAAATAAAGATAGATAGATAGATAGATAGATAGATAGATAGATAGATAGATAGATAGATAAACCAGAGTTTTGGGAAATTGTGAGGAGCCTCACAAGCACCCTGCATTTTTCTGCCTCTAGGAGCATGGCATTCCTTAAAACATTAAGCCAGCTCCCCCTGCTCCACGCTGCATTCCTGATACTATGGACTATCTACATAATCATTGTTTAGCCTGAAAGATCCGCACCCATTCATTTCTTGATCTATCTTCTTTTTACCCTCAAGACCCTCCCTGCCTGCAGGGTATTATTAATCCTACCAGTTAAAATCCTTGCAACAGTTGCTAAGGAAGTTTCTACCTTTCCAGTCTCCTTTTGCCTTTCTCTGCCCCTTTCCTAGCCATTTCCATTTCTGGCTTGTCACTTCCAGGTCTGCCCTTTAAAAAGCCTTGGCTCTCTGATCAATAAAGAATTGCATTGACTCACTGACAGGAGTCTGTTCCTGAGTCATCTCCCTTGTGTCACTGAGTGATTAGCAGCCCAGGCTGGCTCCAGTTGAGTTCTCTCCAACCCAGAGAGTGTGCACCCGGGATGAGGCATCCCCATGCTAGATCAGCACCAGAGGACTACCCTGTTGTCAAATGCAGTATCAGCAATTACTGGGGACTCACATGCATACAGTACTTACTGTATTCACTGGACCTCCTCCTGTTGACAAGAGATATGAATTTGAATCCAGCTCTTCCACCTACTAGTCTCCAATTTGGAGCAGATTTTTAAATCTACTTTGCAGTGCTGAGATTTCAAGAGGGTGGAATTCCACTAATCCTGAGGCCTATTTTTTTTTTCATCCTTTGTATTTTAGAGTGTGCTAGAGACAGTGAAGGAGAGAGACTACCTTCTGCGGAGCCTCCCCTAGTTCTGGGCTCCTCCCATGTGGTACTCAAGTTCAGACCTGGGTATCTGTGTCTTCCTGTACATAAGGACATGCCCTACAGTCTAGGCTAACTCCTGAACTACAGACAGACCATTGTACATTTCTGACTCTTCATATGCAAATGGGATTATGGAATGAGAATGAATCACTTCTGCATTGGGTTCTACAGAGCACTTAATGTGATAATACTGAAAAGGACATAGCCTCTGGACACACAGAATATCCTCCAAAGATTGCAGCTATTATTTTTACTATTATTATTATTATTATAATCTAACTCCCGTTTCCCAGAATCAAGACTAATGACTCTCCATTAGAATGGGCCAGATGATTCTTTGCAACAAGAAACAGATCAGCAAGTTGTCCTTTCATGTCTGATGTTCTATGGATTATCCACCCCACACAATTAAAGAGACATTGAAATCACTCAGCTCTGAGAGTTCTGTGTCCATCCTGAACATATTTTTCTTCACACTCCTTCTGCAGCCATTCTGTGGAGATATCCTGTTACCCAAGGGTTTGTTGGCTTCTGTTTCCAAGGGGCACCAAATGCCCTGGGGAGTGTGACTGATTCGTGGCCATCGGTAGCACTCTTTTTTTTTTTTTTAACATTTTAAAATATTTACTTATTACCTTTTTTGGTCCTTTTTTGTTGTTGTTGTAGTTATTATTGTTGTTGTTACTGATGTCATCATTATTAGATAGGACAGTGAGAAATGGAGAAAGGAAGGGAAGACAGAGAGGGGGAGAGAACGATAGACATCTACAGACCTGCTTCACCGATTGTGAAGTGGCACCCCTACGGGTGGGGTCAAACCAGGATCCTTATGCCGGTCCTTGTGTTTCATGCCAGTACACCTAACCTGCTGCACTACTGCCTGACTCCTGGTAGCACTCTTGATGGATGCAGAAGCATCCAGTTAGTGATAATGGTGTGTGTGTGTGGGTGCCCTTTTTGCTGAAAATACCCTGCTGAGCCCAGAGAAGGTGCAAAGTTGAGGGATTTAGGATCCTACTTTCAGGAACCCCCTGGGCTCCATGGGGAGGTCATGCCTATGGAGCCATTGGGTCAGGCATCAAATGGTTTCTGAGCTTATGAGAAGGAGAGGCATAGGAAGCAGTGTGCCACTTGGAATGTTCCAGAACATGAAGGCAGTGCTGAAGGCATCAAGAGAGGGCAGTGCTGAACTTACTGCAGAAGGGTCATGATTGCCAGGTGCTGAGATGGTAGAGGAGAGGCAGTGGGGGTGAAAAGTGAAGGATGTGGTGAACACCTCACCATCGGAAAGCAGGCCTTCCACCACCCTGACCTGAATCTCTCAGAGCCCTGGATGGGCTGGCATCCAGTCTAGGGGGTGTCGCTTCTGCTAAAAAAGTGGGATTTGGTTATTTAGAAGTCTGGCTAGGAGAGTGGAACTCTAGGGTGCTCACTTAGGGCAAGACAGTGCAAAGAGAAGACAACTCAAACCAACAGCAAACAAACACCAAACCCCACCACCAACAATGACAATACCACTTCAAGGGGAGGGACAAAGTCAGAATTCAGCATGAGTAGGTGTGTGTGTGTGTGTGTGTGTATTACATTTTAGATGCTTCCCCCACACCCTTCAACCCCCAAGTTTGCATTTCTGGGTCTTATTTTTGTGTTGGTAAGTTTTCTGGCGGCCACAGATGCTGTGCAGTTTCAACACCAACTCATTTGTCTCCCAGCAACCAAGACTTTGCCTTGTCAATAACGTTAATTACATCTATCACTCATTCCCAAATGGCCTTTCTTTTTCCTGCCCCCTTAGAGGCTTCTCTCCACACAGGCTCCTGTTTGAAAGTCTTTGCCATCTGCCTCTTGGCCTTTCTGGAAAAGCAGAGAAACTTGCAGGCTCTTTCCTGCTCTCTGTGTTGAACTAACTAGAGCCTGCTCCCACCCCCAAGATGCATAAAAGCACATTTCTCAATCTCCCAGCATTTTTTGCTTGTTTGTGTCAAACTGTCAGGGACACGATTTACAGAAGAGAATTGGAAGAGCAGACATTTGTAGAGACGTCATCGTGAGTCTGGGAGCTAATTCACTTTGTAGAGTGGGTAGGTTGGTCCTGGGTTCAAGCCCTGGAGCCACATGGGAACACCATAAACTTCACTACGGTAGCTGCTTCATGGTTGGTACAGCAATGCAGTGATGCCTTTCTTCTCTGGAAAAAAATAAAGAATGGGGAAAAAAATGACTCATCGGACACTGGTCGTGGTGCTAACATGTATGTGTAGAGGCCTTGGTCTACTCTCCCTGGTACTGGAAATAACTAACTAATTTACTCACTAAATAAATAAAGTTATTAAAAGTGCATGAGTCCAGGGCCAATTATGAAGCTGAGATCTGATACCCACTTGAGCAATTCACTTCCCTGTTCCAAATTTCAATTTCCTCCCCCTTTACATAAAAAGGATGATGGTAGGAGCCAGGTGGAAACACACCTGGTTGAGTGCATATATTACAGTGTACAAGGACCCCAGCTCAAGCCCCTGCTCCCCATCTGCAGGGAGAAAACTTCAGGAGTGGTGAAGTGGGACTGTATGTGTCTCTTTCCCTCTATCTTCTCCATTCCCTCTCAATTTCTCTCTTTCTATCAAAGAAATAAAAATAATATACTTCAAAAAGAGGATGACCCTGCAGTTCCTCTCCTGGGGGTAAATCCTAAAGAACCCAACACACCCATACAGAAAGATCTGTGGACAACTATGTTGAGGGCAGCACAATTTGTCATAGCCAAAACCTGGAAGCAACCCAGGTGTCCAACAACAGATGAGTGGCTGAGTAAGTTGTGGTCTAGATTCACAAGGGAATACTACACTATTAAAAATGGTGAACTCACCTTCTTCACCCCATTTTGAATGGAGCTTGAAGGGGTCATGTGAAGTGAGATAAGTCAGAAAGAGAAGGATGAATATGGGATGATCTCACTCATAGGCAGACGTTGTAAATTAAGAATGGAAGGGAAAACACAAAGCATAATTTGAACTGGATTTGATGTATTGCATGCACTAAAGTAAAGGACTCTGGGGTGGTGGAGGTGTGTGTGTGGTGTGTGTTCAAGTCCTGGAACATGATGGAAGAGAAGGACTGAGGTGAGACAATATAATGTCATACAGAAAGCTGAAAAATGTCACACATGCACCAATTGCTGTATTTTACTGTCTACTATAAACCATTAATTCCCCTAATACAAAAAAAAAAGATGGTGGTGATATTTAACTTTTTTTTTTCCTCCAGGGTTATTGCTGGGGCTTGGTGCCTGTACCACAAATCTACTGCTCCTGTAGGCTATTTTTCCCCCCTTTTGTTGCCCTTGTTTTATCGTTGTTGTGGTTATTATTATTGTTGTTATTGATGTGTTGTTGTTGGATAGGACAGAGAGAAATGGAGAGAGGAGAGGAAGACAGAGAAGGAGAGAGAAAGATAGATACCTGCAGGCCTGCTTCACCACCTGTGAAGTGACTCTCCTGCAGTTCGGGAGGGGGGAGCCGGGGGCTTGAATTGGGATCCTTATGCCGGTCCTTGTGCTTTGCACAATGTGCGCTTAGGCCACTGTGCTACTGCCAGACCCCTAGGGAGTGCTTGGGATTCCCATATAGACATGATGGGTCTAGACCTCTAGCAGATCCTTCTCACCATTGTCAGTGGTCATTTCCATCAGGAACAACATAATGAACCCCTTTGTGGACCTCTAGAGGACCTTGCCCTCAATGTGGTCAACAATGGTAGGAACTATTCCATTCTCCAAAGGGAGGTTGGGTAACATACTCTGCCTACCACCTGAGGAAGATGGGTCCTGAAATTAGTGCAGCCTGTGGTGTTCCTAGCCGTGACCACAGACCTACAAGGATGCAGCGGTTACTCAGGCTCCTGTGTTGAATATGGGCCCTAGATGAAGTCTATGGGATTTGCAGTTAACAGTATTTATATACTTTCCCCATATTTGATAGCTACTCTCTTCCCAGATCCTGCATTCTAGTACTTTTTCCATGACACTATCCCCTTAGACAAAACCTTAGGTCCACCTGCATATCAGATGTCAAGCTCAGGCAAAAACTAGTAAAGTCATGGGCCCCTTGGGTATCCCTAAAATGGACCTACCAGCTTTTCCAAAATGGAGACCTCAAATCTTCATCTACAGTATTCTTGCCTTTAGGTTTCTGATTACTAAACAATTTGTGTGGGACCGGGTGGTGGCGCACTTGTTTGAACATGGATGTTACTAGGCAAAAGAACCTGAGTTTGAGCCCCCAGTCCCCACCTGCAGTGGAAAAGCTTTGCAAGTGGTGAAGCAGTGTTGCAGGTGTCTCTCTCTGTCTCTGTCCTTCTCTATTCCGTGCTTCTTTCTCACTTTCTGGCTATCTCTTGCAATAAATAAATGAATATAACACCAAAAAATTAAAAAAAAAATTGTTCTGCTTTACACCTTAACTCTTTTTCAGCCACCAGGTTCCAGCTTGCTACCATTGATGCCAATCAAACTTCCCTAGGCAGACGACCACATCTCCCCAGAGCCCTGGCCCACTAGGGAAAGAGAGAGACAGGCTGGGAGTATGGACCAACCTGTCAGTCTCCATGTTCAGCGGGGAAGCAATTACAGAAGCCAGACCTTCCACCTTCTGCAACCCCATAGTGACCCTGGGTCCATATTCCCAGAGGGATAAAGAATAGGAAAGCTATCAGGGGAGGAGATAGGATATGGAGTTCTGGTGGTGGGAATTGTGTGGAATTACACCCCTCTTATCCTATGTTCTTGTCAATATTTTCATTCTATAAATAAAATTTTAAAAAATTTTGGCCCATCCTCCAAGAGGAGGAGAAATGTTAGAGGAAGATGACCAAAAGCCTCTGAACTCCAATTCCATCAGGGTCCAGAAAGAGAAGAGGAACAAAGGAAAAACATTTGGAAGTAGTAGCAAGTATAAATGTCACTTAGAAAAGAGGAGTCAGGTGGTAGTGCAGTGGGTTAAGTGCACATGGTGAGAAGCTCAAGAGCCGGCAGAAGGATCCCTATTCGAGCCCCCAGCTCCCCACCTGCAGGGGAGTCACTTCACAGGCGGTGAAACAGGTCTGCAGGTGTCTCTCTTACTTTCCGCCTCTCAGTTTTCCCCTTCTCTCTCCATTTCTCTCTGTCCCATCCAACAACAATGACATCAATAACAACAACAATAATAACTACAACAATAAAACAACAAGGGCAACAAAAGGGAATAAATCAAAATTAAAAAAAAATAAAAAAGAAAGGAAAAGAAGACAGCACATAGAAAAAATGGGCTAATGTATACAACTATAGTTACAGAAATAAGTCAACCCATATCTGTGAGCTTGGGAGAACTACTACAGTTTCCAAGGAAGAGAATGGGGACAGACAACTCTGGTGGTGGGAACAGTGTGGAATTACACCCCTGTTATCTCATGATTTTGTAAATCACTACGAAAAAAGTTTTTAAAAAGAAAAAAAAAGCCATTCTCCTGTTAGGCTTTTGTGTTATTTTTTTTAACAAGAATTATTTCTTTATATTTTTCCCCACCCATCATGATGTAGTAGTGACATACACAACCTGACCTGAACCATCACCAAATCATATGACCTTCAGCACATTAGACATTTCTCTAGCTAGGGACATAAACTGCAGTCTCCCAGCACTCAGGTGAAAATTCATTCACTCAGGCGCAGTGTGCAAGGACTACTTCCCTAAGCAGCACACGGTACAAACACCCTTCTTCTGTGAATTCACCCAGGCCAGAAAGAACAGAGGGAAAATAGCAGTTTTGACATCTAGCTGGATCCGGTTACATCACGTGTGACTCACAGAGGAAAAAATTAAATTATGAAGTTCTGAGTTCAAAAATGACTAAAGGTTTGAAGAGGGCAATAACAGAGTATGGAAGCAAGCCCAGGCCTTTTTTTTAAAAAAATTTTTATTTATAAAATAAAAACACTGACAAGACCATAGGGTAGGAGGGGTACAATTCCTACCACCAGAACTCTGTATCTCATCCCCTCCCCTGATAGTTTTCTTATTCTTTAACCCTCTGGGAGTATGGACCCAGGGTCATTATGGGATGCAGAAGATAGAAGGTCTGGCTTCTGTAATTGCTTCTCTACTGAACATGGGCATTGGCAAGTCAATCCATACTCCCAGCCTGCCTCTCCCTTTCCCTAGTGGGGTGGAGCTCTGGGGAGGTAGGAATCTAGGACACATTGGTGGGATCATCTGCCTAGGGAAGTCTGGTTGGCATCTGGTAGCACCTAGAACCTGGTGGCTGACAAAAGAGTTAACATATAAAGCCAAACAAATTGTTTACTAATCATCAACCTAGAGGCTGGAATATTGCAGATGAAGATTGGGGGACTCTGTTTTGGAAATAGCGAGTAGGTCTATTTTATGTATATTCTGAAGACCCGGGCCCTTTCTAAACCAGAAGCTTCGGGGATGACAGAGCACAGTCACACCAAACCAGTCTTGCCCACGATGTCCTCATATCACTGTTCTAGTGAAGGACACATTTGTTTCTTGTGACCACTTGATTTTATTATAGAAGCATGTCAGCTATTAGAACAAACCCCTTTCATAGTTACAAGAGAAGCATCACACACATTGAAGCCCAGTAAGGTGTTTTTTTTTTTTTTTCTTACAGCCGGCCATGCCGAGCATGTTGGTTCCCATAGACTTCTCACACCGCATATGTGTTTTTCTCTGAGGAGTCTGATTCCAGTGTCAGAATGCTTGTGTCTCTCTCATTTTGTTTGTGCTACCCACTAGCCAGGGACCCTCTTTGGGATGCATGAAACCTGGGAAAGGAGTTTGCTGGGTAAATTTTCCTCTCTCTTCCTTTCGCTCACAGGCATTCTAATAGTTTGCAGGAGAGAGAGAGTCAGCACCTGCTATTAGTCCTGGAATATCTCGAATAGGAGTAACCTCAAGCCACAGTCTGGATGACCTGCTTTAGGGACTAAACCTTATCCAGTCCTCAAGCAACCTTGAAAGGTAAATACCATGGGTGGCTTCATAGTGACTAAAGAGTCATCATTGAAGTCTGCCGGTCTCTTGCCCTTATTCAGCTTTTTTAGTCCTTACTTTGTCTGACAAGGTTAGCTTTGGAGTGATTGAGGGACATGTAATAGGAGGTAGGTGAGGAGGGTATCTAGGTCTAAGAAGAAACTATTTTATTAAGTACTTTGTGGTGTCTTTTTAGGTCTGTCTCACTGCTTGCTACATTTATTGACTCACTGCAAACTATTGTGAACTTTTGCTTTAAGGTATGTTTTCTCCTGACTTATGGATACATGGATACTTATGGATATATGTTTTCTCCTGACTTATGGATACATGGATACTTATGGATATATGCCCTATCTCATGGGACCAAAATGCTTTATGGGTTGCAAAAGATGGAAGTTTTGGCTTCTGTAATTGCTTCTTCACTGGACATAGGTGTTAGTCCGTTGATCTATACCCCCAATCTATTTCTGTCTTTTCTTAGTGAGGTAGAGCTCTGGAGAAGTGAGATTCTGGGACACATTGGTGAGGGTGTTTGCCCATGGAGTACAGGATGGAGTCATAGTAGCATCTGCAACTTGATGGCTGAAAGGCAGTAAGATATAAAGCAGGAAAAATACTGAATATATAGGAACAAAAAAGTAGAAATTGACAGTTGGGAATAAGAATCTTAGGTTGGAAAGAAGTCAGCAAATCTATTTTAGGTATGTTCCTAGGGGCCTAACATTAGTAAGTTTTGTTTTAGCCTGACAGCTAACATGCTGGTGGCTTAGAACTATTGCCTGGGAAGATGGTGTCAGAGTTGAGAATAGGGCTAGAAAGCTGGATTTGGACAGAGATTATGGGAGAATATATTTTTTACTTTTATTTATGTATGTATTTTGGGTAGAGACAGAGTGAAATTGGGAGGGGAGGGAGAGAGAGAGAGAAGAAGAGAGAGAGAGAGATCTGCATCACTGCTTCGCTTACCTGCTGAGAGTAAACTGAAGGTCTCAAGCTCACAACACACACATAAACCAAAGCTTTGATGGCGGTTCTCCTCATGTAAGGGTTTGCTGGCTAGATGAACCTAACACATGCTGTTGGAACTTTGCAAAAGCCATTTTTATTCTCTTCTACCTGGGAGAGCTACGAAAAAGGCCTGAGGATAAAGAACAGTTCTTTCCCTGAGATACAGTTGACCTAAGAAAACATCATCTAGCTAAGGGATACCCTGGAGTGAACTTCAGAGATAACTCCACACCTTCAAAACCAAAAGCTGTACCATAAACATTCATTCAGCCCCAAATACTTCTCACCATGGTCGGTCTTTCTCTCTCATGACCGTGTCTTTGGGACACAAGCTCTAACATAAACTCTAACCCAGGTTCAAATCCCTGGTCCCCACCTGTGTGTGTATGTGTGTGTGCGTGCATGTGTGCGTGTGTGTGTGTGTGTGCGTGTGTGCGTGTGTGTGTGTGTGTGTGTGTGTGTTGCTTCACAAGCCTTCTTCTAGCGTTGAAACAGTGCTGCAGGTGTCTCTCTGTCTCTTTCTTCCTGTTTATCTCCCCTCCACTCTCAATCTCTGCTTCTGTTTGTTTCAAAAGTAAACAAATAGAATGTGTTTACAACTGAAGTTCCCAGTTTAGATCCAGAAGCTGACTCAGAGTTGTGGCCTGATGTCTGAGACACTCACCCATCTCTCTCTCACACACAGATACTCACCCATCACACACACACACACACACACACACACACACACACACGCACGCACGCACGCACGCACGCACACAGCATTTTTCATGCCACCTCAGACAAATACACACAACGTCTGACTGTCTTTTCACAAACCTCCCAAGTAGGAGAAGACTCTAATCCTCCTTGTGTTGCCTCCAGCTTCTGTTCTCAGAGACAGGGTAGCATCTGGTACACCATCCATGTTTGCTGAAGTAATGACAGTGACTCAGAGTGAAAGGGGGCTGCAGGATGCCAAGAGACCCCGATGGCTAACTCCCTTTCCTCCACAGTGAGGAGGCAGCTCTCCACAGAGGAGCCCAGTGAGCCAGACAGGAAACCAGCTGCTCCGTAATCTGTAAGGCAGCATGAGGTGGGCATGTCTACAGCTGGAGTCCTGAACCTCCAGGTGGCAGGAGTGGAATAAGTGTTCAGTATTCCAGTTCCAGAGACCTGAGATTTGTCTGGCAGATGTCTCGCCGTAATGCCAAGTGCATTAGGCTGAGGAATTAAACCTTGGCCTTTCATGTTATGTGTGTGTGTGTGTGTGTGGGGTGGTGGTGGTGGTGTGCAGAGCTGGTCTGTTCATGGCTGGGGGGGGTGCCAGCTGAGTGAGTGTCTCATTCCTCCTGACCCATTTCTGCCCCGTGGTGTGGAAAGAGCAGATCTGGTCTGCTAACTGTGCTCACAGGCAGAGAACAGAAGCAGGTCTTTGCAGATAAGGCCTTTCAGGAGGCCAATGAAGATAAGTGGGAAAAGACAAGGCCAGGGAGGAAGTTGGAAGGAAGATTTAGTTCGGGCAGAGCAAGCAAGCGAGAGGCTGGGCTGGAGTTTCCTCTTTGTGTTCTGATTTGCTGGGTGCTACAGTAGGATTGGGGGTGGACAGCACTGTCTGAGGGGACCAAATGATGGGCTGGGTGGGTGAATGCTCATCTCTGCAGGAACCCGCTCTCTGGAGCCCTGGTCCCCTCAAGCTGTCCTAGTAAGTCATTGTCCAGTAACTGGTATAAATTCTGTCCTAAATGTCAGATTCATCCAAGATGGCCACTGGGCTGAAATTTGCACAATGGTTCTAATCACTGGACAGAAGGATGCTGAGAAAAGAGAGGAGAGAGGAGGGAGGAGAGGAAAGAAGAGGAGAGGAGAGGAGAGAGAGAGAGAGAGAGAGAGAGAGAGAGAGAGAGAGAGAGAAAGACTGACTCCTAGGACAGGAATTGCTGGGTCATAGAGCAATCTGATTCTGAGTGTTTTGAGAAGTCTTTTCCACAGAGGCTAGGCTTATTTACATTCCCACCAACCGTGTACAAAGTACCGATGTCTCACCACACCCTTGCCACTTTTTGTTGTTTCTGGCAATTATTTATTTATTTTGATTTTCACCAGGTGACTACAGAGTGAATTCAACCGTGAATCCAGGACGCCTGGTGGCCATGCTTTTTATTTTTAGTTTATTTATTTTTTATTAGATAGAACAGAGCAATTGAGGGGCGGTGGGGGGGGGGTGGAGAGAGAGAGAGATCTTCAGACATGATTCACCATTTGTGAAGTTCCCCTTTACAGGTGGGGAGTGGGGGCTTGAAGCTGGGTCCTTCTTGCACATGTTAATTTGTGAGTACAATTATGTGTGCCACCACCCAGATTTTATTATTTTTTTGCCCTCAGAGCATTGATCAATTCTGGTTTTTAGTGAGGCTGGGGATTGAACCTGAATCTTTAAACCCTCAGGCATGAAAGTGTTTTCTGCAACCACTGTGCTATCTTCTCCACTCGTTTCTGGCCTTTTTAAAAACATAGGTCATTCTCATGGGTGTGAAGAACCTTCTCCTTGGCTTCCTGACGTGTATTTTCCTGAGAATAAGTGAGGTTGAGTTTTAATCTCACGTGTCTCTCGGCCATCTGAGTATGAAAAAGGCGCACACATGTCCTCGTGCCTTGCAACCCTTGTTGTGGTTACCAACACAGGGGAACAGCCATCTGAGAATGGACACGTGGAGAACAATGTGGGTCGCAGACACAATGCGACACAACTCAGCTATGGATAAAGATGAGATCCTGCCTCTTGCCACAACACGGGTGGGACTGGAGGTGACACGCTCAATGAAGTAAGTCAGCAGGAGAAAGAAAAGACAAGTCCTGACACTCTCACTCCTATAGGGAAGATAGGAAAACAAATCACAGGGGGTTTCTGACTGCAGACTTGACTTCACAGAAGAGGGAAGTTAGTCCAGTAATCTGTGGCTGAGGAATCTGAGCACCTTGGAGGTGAGTGGGGTGTGGCAATGTATACTTCACAGAGTGTGTAACTGTACTCTTAAAACAGGTACATATGTGAGTCGGGTGGTAGCTGTTGGTCTGCTTCTAAATCCTTCTTATAAGACCTTCTGTTTTGATCATCACATTAGGTTCGCTTGTATTACTTACGATGTATTCTATTTACATAACTACTGTTAACCAAGCACCCCCCTGCCTCCGGGACATTGGTTTAATTCTCACTAGTCCGCACTTTTCCCTTCTCCCTGACCCCTATCCTATGTACTTCCTTGTTCCTGACTCTTCCGCCTCAGGAGAGATGCAGGACAGAATTGTGTTGTGATTAGAAGAGATTAGGTTGTTGAACCGCATCCCTGCTCATCAATAAAGAGATACTGCTTCCCAGCTCAGCCATGAGTCCCTGGTCATCTCTCTCTCTCCTGCCCGCGAAACCAGCCCAGCAGGTAGTGTCGCGGGTTAAGCGTCAGTGGTGCAAAGTGCAAGGACTGGTATAAGGATCCCAGTTTGAGCCCCCGGTTCCCCACCTACAGGGGAGTCACTTCACAGGTGGTGCAGCAGGTCTGCAGGTGTTTATCTTTCTCTCTCCCTCTATGTCTTCCCCTCCTCTCTCCATTTCTCTCTGTCCTATCCAACAATGATGGCAACAATAACTACAACAATAATAACTACAATAATAAAACAACAAGGGAAACAAAAGGGAATAAATAAATAAATAGGTAAAACAATAGGTACATACACTCTGGGCTTGAACCCCTGGTCCCCACCTGCAGGAGGGAAAGCTTTACAAGCAATGAAGTATTGTAGAGGCCTCGGTCTCTCTCTTACTTTCCCTCTCCCTTCTCCTTTCTTTCTTTCTTTCTTTCTTTCTTTCTTTCTTTCTTTCTTTCTTTCTTTCTTCCTTCCTTCCTTCCCTCCCTCTCTCTCTCTCTCTCTCTCTCTCTTTCTTTCTTTCTTTCTTTCTTCTTTCTTCCTTTCTCTCTTTTTTTCTTTCTTGCCACCAGGATTGTTGCTGGGATTGGTGCCTGCACTATGAATCCACTGCTGCTAGTGGTCTTTTTATTCCTACTTTTTTTTTTAATTGGATAGGAAAGAGAAAATTTGTAAAGGGAGGAGGAGAGAGAGAGGGAGGAAAAGATCAACACCTGCAGACCTGCTTCAAAACTCATGAAGTCAGGGAAAGGGGGCTCAAATCTGGGACCTTAACTGAGTTATGTGTGCTTAACTGGCTGCTTCCTTCTCTCATTCTCTATCTATACACACACACACACACACACACACACACACACACACACACACACACACAGAAGTGAATCCCATCAATAACCCTGGTGAAAAATCAAAAACAAAACAAAAACTAAAATTTAAAAAAAGTGTATACTCTTCTAAGCCTATATATAGGTGGCGGTGGTTGGCAGTGGAAGTACGGGGAGGCAGAATAATGGCCCTACTAATGACTTTCATGGGTGGAGGTAGATAGCATAATGGTTATGCAAAGAGACTTTCCTGTCTGAGGCTCCAAAGTCTCAGCTTCAATCCCCCATGCCACCATAAACCAGAGGTGAGCAGTGCTCTGGTTAAAAAAAAAAAACAAATAAAAAAACCCAACAATTAATAAAATACAATAAAGGCTTGCATGTCTGAGATGCCAAGCTCTCAGGTTCAGCCCCCAGCACCACCAGAAGTCAGAGATGAGTGGTTCTCCAGTCTTTCTCTGGTTTCTTTCTCTGAAGCTATGTCATGGGAAACAAATAAGTACAGAAATAAAGATTTTAAACAGGTTTCAAAGAGCAAACATTGGTTATCATGGTGCAGAATGGGAAATTGGAAGCCCCGAGCCCTCTGTCCTTACTAGTCTAGTTCTAGAAGCTTCTAGTGTTCATTCCAGTTTAGATGCATCGTGAATCTACTATGTGCTGAGTGTAACTCACTGGAGGAGGGAACCAGTGCTTGTTTTCCTGTCCTCTCAGCAAAATTAAGGCCACTTCTCAAAATGCATCTCTGCCCCACCCTGTTGCCCCACCCCCTCTGCTAAGCTTCCTTCCCTGAACCACATTCTCTAGTCACAGCTCCTCAATCTTCTTTTTCCTGTCTTCCAGTGTTGAAGATCCCCCCACCCCCACCGAGGAGTTTGTTCGGATTCTCCTTTGCTTTGCTGTCCCATTCCCTTGTTTCAGTGACAGCGTCCTTTGCCATGACTTCAAAGGCCACCTTTATGCTAATGGCACTTAACTTTCTATCTCTAGTCACCAGGGAGGGCTAGCCATCTGGTATCTGACATCTGCACTCGGATTTGTGAAATGTGCCACAAACAGAACACATTCAAGAGAGAATATTTGGTTGCCATCACACACACACACACACACACACACACACACACACACACACACACACACACACACACACACACCCTGTGTCCATTTGCCAGTTTCTTCTTGTTGGTCAACAGCATCACAGTGCAGTCACTTGCTTTTGCCAATGAGGAAGAATTCTCTCTAGCTCTTTCTACCCTTGAACTATTTTTTTTTTCTGCCACTTCCACTTCCCTGTTGGAGCTGATAACCTGAATTGTGGTCTCTTCCCACCCTGGTTGTGTGGCCCTAAGTGAGTCAGCAGAGTGTCGGTTTCTACAGCAATAAAACAAGGGCAAGCAAGAGCGCCTACCTGCCCTGTCTAACTCTCAGGGCGGAGGTGAGATCAAACAAGATGGTGCGTGGGAAAGCTCTTGGTAAAGGTCTGTCAAGGATGGGCGTGCATCAGCACTCTGCCTTTGCTGGCATAGTCCCTGGTCACCCCACCCCCTTTTCTGGGACAGTGAGAGGTAGATGGGATGCAAACCCCATGCATGTCCCACCTTGCACCAATAATCACTGTCTTACTATGTGTGGCTTTCAAACTAGGCTTCATTCTATGACAGCAAATACTTATCCTTCATCACTTAATGGACAACTCCTTGAGATATAAACATGGTTTTATTTCATAACTGTCAAGATCAGATGATATTTGGTGACGGGGGGTGACTTAGAGACACTTTCCCTCTGCTGGACTTAGGCAGGTACATTCAATTTCCCCCCTCTTGTATGCAATTATCTCCTCAAGCTTCTTACTGGCATTTCCTGAAATGTTAATGGAATAATATTCAATTCCAGTTCATTTCAGAGCTCTGATTTTATTCTTATTTATTTATTTTTTCTTATGGAATCTTTGAAAAGATATGTAGAGAGGCTGGGTGGTGGTGCACCTGGTTGAGCGCACACATCACACACATTACAGTGTACAAGGACCCATGTTTGACCCTGGTCTCCCACCTGCAGGGGGAAATCTGCATGAGTGGTGAAGTAGGGCTGCAGTTGTCTCTCTGTCTCTCTCCCTCTCTTCACCCCCTTCCCTCTCAGTTTCTGGATGTGTCTATCCTATAAATAAAGGTAATTAAAGTTAATATATATATTAATAGAGGTCATTAAAAGTTAATATATAATATATACGTATATGGATGGGTAAATTAATGGATAGGTGGAGAGATGGACAGATGGATGGGTAGACAGGTAGACAGGTAGACAGAGAAGAACAAGTGACTGTCTCTCTTTAAATAACCACCCTCCCAGATCCCAAAACACTTCCATTAGGGCAAAAGGGGATTAACATTTCAAAGCATAGGATGAAAACGGAATCTTATTTTTTTTAGACTTTCTTTTTAATTATTATTAATTTTATAAAATCATCTTTATTTGTTGGTATGCATGAGACCCCTTCTGTTTAATTTGGTTTAAATCCCCCCTGCTTAACACTATTCTATTTACATAACCACTTCATTCTATTTACATAACCACTGTTAACAAGTACCACCCTCCCTCCAGGGCATTGGTGGTTCAGTGATAGGATTCTCACCTGCTCCACCCCCTCCTTGTCACACTCTGATTTTCGCCAGTCACTTTTCTCTCCACCCTCTCTATGTCACATCCTGTTTCCACCCTACTTGGCAAGTATATATAAAGACAGCATTGTGAGTTTTAGAGTACCTTGAGTTTAGCTTAGCTCGTCTTAGATTGTGCTGCGTCCTGCATGAATAAAGAGATACTGCCTACAGCTCAACCATGAGTCCCTGGTTGTCTGTTACCCGCCCGTGAAGCTAACCCGTCGAAAACAACCTAGCCCGTCGAAAACAACATTTATTTACATATTGGATAATGACAGCCAGAAATCAAGGGAAGGAGGAGACAGAGAAGAAGAGAGATAAAGATATACCTACAGCACCGGTACACGTCTCATGAAGCTTTCCCCCTGCAGGTGGGGACCAGGGGCTCGAACCCAGGCCTTTGCTCATTGTAAGATGTGTGCTTAACCAGGTGTACCATCACCCAGCGTCACAAATGGAATCTTAAGATTTTCTAAAAGTCTTGCTATCTTATCCTCAGAAGAGGTCCTCACCATTTCCTCTTTCGGTACTTGGTAAGACTACTCCTGGACATAGCCAGGTGACTTTAATGATAACTTTAGAGATTCTTCAGAAAACATGGCGGCCCCAAGTCAGGTGATCCCAGAAGTTGGCCTCCAGTGTCTCTCCCTACTAGGTGAAGATGATGCTTCTTTCCCTGTGCTTCCAACTGGTACAGTTTTCTCCTCACATCTCTTCCTTTCTTCCTCTCTTCCTCTCTTTCTTTCTTTCTTTCTTTCTTTCTTCCCTCCCTTCCTTCCTTCCTTTCATTTTAAATTTTATTAGTGACATAATATTGATCCACAAAACTATGAGATGACAGGGGTATACTTTCACTTCATTCTCAACACCAGAGTTCTGTGTTCTCATTCCCTCTATTGGTAATTTCTGTAGTTTTCCCAAGGACACAGATATGGGTTGACTAATAGTTCTATAACTATTTATATTTATATTTATTTGTCCATTTTTTCCCTCCAGGGTTATCACTGAGACTTGGTGACTGCACTACAAATCCACTGCTCCTGGAGGGTATTTTTTTTCCCTTTGTTGCCCTTATTGTTTATCATTGTTGTTTGCCCTTTTTTTTAATGGCCTGCCTTCTCTTCCTTTTTAACTCACACCTGCACCTATTACTACCACTGAGTGTCTTTTCTTTTCTTCTCTGTCTGCATCTTGATGGAATGGGAGCCCTCTGGTCATCTTCCCTTAACATTTATCTCCCTCTGGGAGTATGGACCAAAATTCTTTATATATATATATATATATATATATTTTTTTTTTTTTTTCCCTTTTGTTACCCTCAAAAATTCTTTACGGGGCAAAGAAGGTGGGAGTCCTGGATTCTGTAATTGTACATGTGTAATATTTCTGTTTTCTACATAACACTCTAACTCCCCATCTAGATCCTTCTCCACCATTATGTTCCAGGACCTGAATACCCCCACCCGCACCCAGATTCTTTTGCTTTGGTGCAATACACCATTGACTTTATTTCTCTGTGTATCTATCATCTATCTACCTATCATCTTTTTTTTTTTTTTTGCCCATTTTTTCCTATGGTCCTGCTTTCTCTTCCTTTCTAAGTTTCTCCTCACATCACTTTCTTTCCTTTCTAAGTTACATCTAACCAATTACTACTTCTGGGAGCCCTTACTTTTTCCTCAGAGGCCCTCTTACCATCCTGCCCAAGCTCTCCAACCTCATTGCTCCCACCCTTTCTTCACAGCCGAAGGCCTCACACCATGGATTCCCCTCCCCACCAGCAAGTCCTTGAATCCACCTTGTCCTCTCATGTGACCTAAGCAGCTGGTATCTTGTGAGTATGTGCTATGCCAGGTCTTCCCAATCACTCAACCTGCATATTGATAATCTTATATCCATGCCATGTGATAGTAGTTGCTATACCCCCTTCTATAGATGACACTCAGAAATTCTTCTTCTAGCATTTGCCCTTCTTCCATAGCCAGTCAACAGGTCAGGTTGAAAGCTGGCAGGAGCTGCTTGTTGCTGGCTTTGAAAGTGACTGGGATCCATGTGGATTCAGTCGGCTAGGAAGGATCCTCAGTTTCCCCCAATGAATGGGTACTCACGGGATGCACCACGAGAAGGTCGATCCAATAAAGAAAACAGACTCCAGGCAAGAACGAAAATTAAAGGCCTGTGAACTCTGGGGATGAAGATACTTTCCAGCAGGTTCTATTGAAGAAGACTTGACTGCACCACTGCTTCCCCTTTCTGCAGCATTTAAGTCAGGGCAACAATCAGGCAGTTGAGATGCCAGGGGTTCAGGACCCAATACCTTAAGATGAGATATGTGACTTAGTTACCACTACTTATGACTTCAAAGAATGCTGTAATGATCCATCAATGGAATTTGGACCAAATTAAACTCTGTTTTTGAGCTGTGTTAACACACACACGCGCACACACACACACACACACACACACACACACACACACACACACACACACACACACAGCTTTGATTTGAAAAAGGAATGCTAACATTTTTCTGGATGAGACAATTTTTTTTGGGGGGGGAATTTAGCTTTGAAGCAAATCTCTAAATATGCAGAATTATAAATATGCCTTGGAGATTCCCAAGTGTGGTCATTGCATAACTGCTTTTGCAAACACTGCCTGTGGAGTGAGCCAGCCGTTGGGAGTTGTGAAATTATACTCTGCAGTTTCACAGTGGAGGTTAATTCCTGACACACACACACACACCCTCCTCCAGTGACAGTCAGACTGTGTTTTGTGTTTCTCAGCAGTGTGTGAGAAGGAGGAGGAAGAGGAGGAGGAGAAAGAGGAGAAGATGCAGAAAGAGGAGAAGGAGAAAGAGGCGGAGGAAGAAGAGGAGGAGAAGGGAGAGGAGGAGATGGGGGAGGAGGGGATGGGGGGAGGAGGAAGGGGAGGAGGAGGCGGCTTGGCAGGACCAATACTGGTGACAGGTTTAGTGAGTGATTTTTTACATTCAGGTGTAAAAATATAGCCCTTCCTCAGCTAGAAAAGGAATCTGGTAGCTAGCTAAGGAAGCCTGCCTGCACTGGAAAACAGATCACATTTCACAATGGACCCCTAGCAATGATTACTCTTGGAAAGATGCCCACGAATAAGGACGTCATGAGAGACTATGGACCAGGGGCTTTGGTAAGCAAGCGGTTCATCTGCCGCATAAAGTCTTCTCTAGGACGGACTGAGAAACAGAGAGTGAACTATTTTAGAACGTCAGTGGCCCCTGGCAATGGGCTCTCCCTGGAGTTGATTAGACACCCCTGTCACTGCCTCCTCTTTCTTTCCCCTTCCCCCTGCACCTGCTCCACCCAGTCGAAACACCAAAGCCAAATTCTGATGTTCTTCCCTGATATCTATACTCAGAAGCAACTTGAGTGCAGTGGAGGTCCCCTGAGCCTTAGTGGTCGGAGTTTTGGTTACGGAAACTTACTGCACAGCCTGGGCAAGTTACCTAACTGCTCTGTGAACTGTACAGAGTCTGAATCGCAGGTGTGTGCTGGTGGGAGGTAACACTGTGAAACAAAAATGATTTGTGCATCAGGATTGCTGTCAGGAGGTCTGCCCTTTTAGCTCGCTCTACTCCATGCGTGTGCGTGTGCGTGTGCGTGCGCGTGCGTGTGTGTGTGTGTGTGTGTTCATATCAATATATATATATCATCTAAGAGCTCATTGTATGTGACTTGGATTTGGGCATGTGGCTAGGTCTATCTATCTATCTATCATCTATCTATCCCTGTGTGTAGTGTGCGTTTAAATTTATTTATTCATTTGTTTATTTATTTATTGGTTAAAGACAGAGACATTGAGAGGGTAAAGACAGAAAAATAAATAGAGGGAGAGAGAAAGAGAGACACCTGCAGCACTGCTTCACTGCTCATGAACTTTCCCCCTGTAGGTGGGGACTGGGACTTGAACTCAGGGCCTTGTTATATACCTATATATATCTATCTCTCTCTATATATATATGCTTTGTTTTCTTTTAGTGAGAGAAGGAGATAGAGACCAGAGAATTATTCAGCTCTGGCTTATGGTAGTGCAGGGGACTGCAACTAGAAGCTTTTGCAGAACCATTATGCTGTCTCTTCAGCCTTCTGTGTATCATCATCATCATTATTATTATTTAATGAGCGACAAGACCATATAACAAGAGGGGTACAATTCCACACAATTCCTACTACCAGAGTTCTGCATCCCACCTGCTTCATTGGAAACTTTTTTATTCTTTATCCCTCTAGGAGCATGAACCCAGGATCATTATGGGGATGCAGAAGGTGGAAGGTCTGGCTTCTGTAATTGCTTCTCCGCTGGATATGGGTGTTGACAGGTCAACCAGTACTCCCAGTCAGTTTCTATCTTTCCCTAGTTGGGCAGGGCTCTGAAGAGGTGGGGTTCCAGGGTACATTGGTGAGGTTGTCTGCTCTGGGGAGTCAGGTTGGTGTCATGGTAGCATCTGCAACTTGGTGGCTGAAAAAGCATTAAGATATAAAGCAGAACAAATTGTTTAATAATCAGGAACCTAAAGGTCAGACTAACAGAGGACCTAGTGGGGGTTATTTTGTTATATGGAAAACTGAGAAATGTTAATGCATGTACAAACTATTGTATTTACTGTCAAATGTAAAACATTAATTCCTCCCCCCCAAAAAAAAAATTATCCTTACCCCATGAAATTAAAAAAAAAATGGTCAGACTATAGCAGATGAGATTTGAGGTCACCATTTTGGAAGAAGCTAGTAGGTCTATTTTAGCTATATTTCAAGGGGCCCAAGAATTTAGTAATTTTTGCCTGAGCACAACAGCTAACATGCAGGTATGCTAAAGGTATTGTCTTGGGAGATGGTACCTGAGTTGGAAATAAGACTAGAAAGCTGGATCAGAGAATAGAGTAGCTCCCAAATATGGGGAAAGTATATAAATCTTGTTGACTGTAAACCACATCCATTTGATCTGGGGCCCATATTCATCACAGGAGTCTGTGTGTGACCTCTGCATTCCTGTAGGTCTGAGGCCCACAGGCCTGTAGCATTCTGTGGCCATAGCTAGTGAAATTCTGAGCTGTATTCATTGCAGGACCCATCTTCCTCAAGTGGCAGAGCCTCCCTTCAGAAGCTGGGACAGTCCCTACCATAGTTGATCCACACTGAAAGCAAGGTCCTGTAGAGGCACACAAGAGGGTCAACTTTGTTGTTCCTGATGGAAATGACCAGTGACAGTTGAGAGAGGGATCTGTTAGAGGTCTAGGCCCATCATGTCTGTATGGGAATCCCAAGACTCCCTGACTAGGGTTCTGGATGATGGGGTGGCCTGGTGGTAACCAAAGGAATCATCATTAAAGTATGCCAATCTCTTGCCCTTATCCAGCTGTTATAGTCTTTATTTTATCTGACAAGGTTAGCCTTGGAGTGATTGAGGGAAATGAACTAGGAAGTAGGTGAGGAGGGTATTTAGGTCTAATTAGATTAAGTAACTTTTGGTACTTAATAATAAGAAAAAAAATCCCTCTATTCTATCTTTATAAAGTGGAGTCTTATAAGGCACTGGCCTCAAATGAAGGCCATTAACAGTATGAAGGTGGGGATGGACATTCATGCTTGAACAGCAGCTAAGAATTAGCTCAGTGAGTGCTCCTCTCCCTCCCACATGTCAAACCCAACCAAACATGATCTGGTCTAGTCTGCTGCTAAAGCTGGTCCTTTCCAAGGGAGTAGGGAAATGGATTCATAAGAAGAACCACTCAAGGGGCTGGGTGGTGGTCTATCTGGTTGACCACACATGTAAGTAACAATGTTCAAGGACTAGGACCCAGGATCACATCTCTGGCCTGCACCTGCAGGGGAAAAGCTTTGGAAGCAGTACTGCAGTTGTCTCTCTCTCTCTTCCTCTCTACTTTCCCCTCCTTCTGGATTTCTGTATCTATCGAATGAATGAATGAATGAATAAAATGAAAAATAAGAACCCCCCTGCAAGCAGCAGCAACTAGCAAGAGTAAGGATGGCAAGACATTTGAACACATGGTGTGCAGACAGATGAACACACACAGACACACAGGCACACACAGACAATACAACACACACACACACACACACACACACACACACACACACACACACACACACACACTCTCCTACTTTTAATAGCTGGTAAGAGCCTGAGAAAATCCAATTACCAAAGAATCAATGGATGAGAAAAAAAGGGGGGGCAGAGGAAAGGCAAAGAAGGCAGTGGAGACAGGGAGTCAAATTACCACTGGCTAATAGAATTAAGGACTGTAGAAGGAGCCAGAGAAATAACAAAGGGCTGGAGGCTGGGGGTGGGTGGAGGTGGTTCACAGCTCAGTAATGATTTGATTTTTCCTGGCCCCTGACTTCCAAGAATAGTTATTAGAACAGAGCCCCCAGGCATGGGTCTCAGTGGAAAGAGCTGGAATTATGTTTGCAGGATCAAGCTTTGAGAGTGGGTCACCTCAGCATCTGGCCTTGGGAAGGGAAGTGTTTTGGGGTGAAACCAAACATGCCCTGAGGTGGGAGGATCTCCAGGCTTAGCACTGTCACCTGTGGGGCAGGTGGGAGCTAGGTCTCCACTAGGCAAAGGGAAGCCTTAAACATTAGCCCATTTTCCGCCATTCCTCTCCCTCTCCCTCTAGTCATTGTTGCTGTTGCTCTTCCTCTCCTAGTAGTTCTTCTTCTCCTTCTCCTCTTCCTCCCCCTCCCCCTCCCCTCCTCCTCCTTCATCTCCTCTCTCTCCTCCTCCCTCTCCCTCTCATTCCCCCCTTCCTCTTCTTTTTCTTCCTCCTCCTCCTTCTTTTCCTTCTTTTTCTCCTCATCCTTTTTTGTTTCCCAGAGAAATCCTATCTTTCTTTGCTCTTTGAGAAACGTCTCATTGTCAAATGAGGTTTTCTCTATTGCATTCGAACACTTAAAAAAAAAAAAGCCACATGCATTTGTGCATTTGGAATTTTGTTTTCTGTGTGTTGGGGTCGGGGGAGTAGGGAGGGAGGAAGGCTGACAGGCAGGCCTGGCTATTAATCCAAGGACAAGCTCTACAGCTGTGCCTATTATTGGGGCTTCTGGATTCACTTCCGTCTCTGTATTTATGGAAAGGCTTTCTTAACTGGGCCACAGAAAGAGGCAGCGCATCTATAAGTAAATTAAGGAGGCTGCAGGGTGCTGGGGCTGGCCTCCGGGGCTGCAGCCTGGCCAGGGCCTGCTGCACAGCTGTCGCTTTTGTGACCAGCCTGGCTCCCTGCATTGTGGTTGCAGTCACCAGGGTGGGCAGCGGGCAGGCGGTAGGTGGGTGAGATAGCCTCCGGCATCCTAGGGTGGGCTTCTCCATGCCCGGAAGGCTTGTGGGCTTTCTCTTCCTGCTCTGTGAGGACCCTTTGCCCCCACAACTCAGGCAGAGCAGGAGACCCTGACATAGCTAGCTATACCCGGCCCCCAGCTGGGGCTCAGGTCCTGCTTAACAGATGGTGATGCTGGGATGGGGGTGGAGGCTCAAGAGGAGAGGATGGGGATGACATAATGACCCTTCATGTATAAGGTCGCACAGGCCAAAAGGGTAGGGTGGGGCTGGGGTGGAGGAGGGGGGGAGCTGGAAGTCTTCGAGAACTTGGGAGAACAGACATTTCTTTCCAGCTTAGGGTGGTGCCACCACCACGTGTTCAAGCAGAGATGAGAGGTGGTGGAGGCCGGTGAGATAGCCCACAGGTAGGATGTCTGCTGGCCTGTGTGAAGCCCAGGTTCGAGCCTTCGGCACATCACATGGAAGTGAGAGTTCTGTGAAACTGTGGCATCTTTTTTTTTCTTTTTCTTTTTCTTTCAGGGTTACTGCCAGGGCTTGGTGCTGGCACTATGAAGTCACAGTTCTAAGCCATCCCCTTCCTTTCTTTCTTTCTTTCCTTCTTTCTTTCTTTCTTCCTTCCTTCCTTTCTTTCTTTCTTTCTTTCTTTCTTTCTTTCTTTCTTTCTTTCTTTTTCCATTTTATATAATAGGATGGAGAGAAATTGAGAGAGGAGGGGAAGGTAGGGGAAGAGAAAGCTAGACACCTGCTTCACTGTTTGTGAAGCTTTCCCCCTGCAGGTGGGGATTGGGGGCTCAAACCTGATTCCCTGTGTGGGTCCTTGCACAGTATTACGTGAGCTTAACTGGGTGCACCACTGCCCAGTCCTCTCTCTCTTTCTTCTTCAATATCTGCCTTTATTTTATTTTATTTTTTGTCAAAATTTCAAAATTTCAACTTTCTGTCTGTATTTCTCTGAAAATGTTACCATGGGGTTGTGGAATGGTAGGCATACCAGGCCCAGGATAACCCAAACAAACAAACAAACACCCACAACACAACAACAATAATCAGATAAACAAAACAAAACTGAAAAAGATAAAGGAAGAAGAAGAAAAAGAAGACTCAGTCTACTTCTACTAGAGAAACAGGGCAGTGATTCTGCTAGCTTGCTTTCTTTAGCTCTTTCTTTTGTTTTTTAACTTTTTAAAAAATTGTATGTATTTATTATTGGATAGAGACATAGAGAAATTGAGAGGGTTGGGGAGATAGAAGAGAGAAACAGAGAGACACCTATAGCCCTGCTTCACCACGAGTGAAGCTTTCCCCTTGCTGGCGGGGACCTGAGGCTTGAAACTGGGTCCTTGTGCACTGTAACGTGTGTGCTTACCCAGGTGCATCTCCACCTGGCCCCTGTTTTTTAAACTTGTTATATAATTGCCCCAAAGATAAAAAGACAACCAAGTAATTGGGAGAAGATATTTTTCTATGACACCTCTAACAAGGGACTATTATCAAAATTTACCAATACTTGAAGTCTATCAACAACAAACCAGCAGACAATACAATGTTAAAATGGGCAGAAGGTCCCTGGAGACAATTCTTTGCTTGCTTGGTAATCATTTCTGGAGTTTTCTCCAGGGAAGGTCCTTCCTACTCTACCTGCAGATCAGCAGTTCCTGTTGGAAAGGTGGAGCCTTGAACCTGCCAGGCACATGGCACCGAAAGCTGAAGTTTCCCAAGCAGTCGCAGGGGAGTGGCAGTGTGGGCAGGTCCACTTGGGAAAGCTCTGGTCTGTAATCCCAGCCTGCGGGTGCTTAAGCCTGGCTGTGTATCAGAACATGTGAACAGAACCTTCCTCCTCAGGGAGGCTCAGAGGCAGCTCAGTGCTGTGAGACCTTATGTGACAATGTTACAGGAGGGAGCTCATGTCCCCCACCCCCCATTAACACCAGGTTCTTGCATATATTAGTGTAGAAATCACTAATTTCCACCTTCCTGTTGGCTATCAAGTTCAAACAAAAATTATGAATCATAGGCCCCTAGGAACATACCTAAAATAGATTTCCTAGATTCTTTTTACCCTAAGAGTCCTATTCTCAACTGCTCTTTTCCTTCTTTTTGGTTGCTGTTTATTGATTAATTTTATTGTTTTGTCCTGCTTTATGATTTACCGCTTTTCAGCTACCAAGTTTCAGATGTTACTATGATTCCATCCTGACTTCCCTGTGCAATTGACCTCACCAATGTGTCTTGGAACCTCCCCTCCCCAGACCCCTGCCCTACTAGGGAAAGATAAAAACAGGATGGGGGTATGATCCACCTGCCAATGTCTATGTCCAGTGGAGAAGCAATTACAAAAGCCAGACTTACCATCTTCTGCACCCTATAAATAATTTTGGTTTATACTCCCAGAGGGGGAGAAATGAGAGGAAGAAGATGACCAGAGGGCTCTGAACTCATAACTCCATTAAAACTGGGAGGGAAAAGAGGGAAAAATGAAGGACATTTGGAAGTAGTATTAGGTCTAGGTGTGACTTAAAAAGGAAGAGAAGGCAGGATCATAGGGACTTTATATTAGTCAACACATATCTGTGGTCTTGGGAGAACTACTGCAGTTTCCAATGGAGGGAACGGGGACACAGAACTCTGGTGGTGGGAATGCTATGGAATTATACCCCTGTTGTCTCATAATTCTGTAAATTAAAAAAAAAACAATAGCTTTCAATCACTAATAACAAAAGAAAGTAAACCACTAATTTATTTATTTTTGCCTCCAGGGTTATCACTGGGGCTCGGTGCCGGTACTATGAATCCACTGCTCCTGGAAACTATTATTCTCATTTTGTTGTTCTTGTTGTTGTCCTTGTTGTGGTTGTTAATGTTGTTGCTGTTGGATAGGACAGAGATAAATGGAGAGAGGAAGGAAAGACAGAGAGGAGGAAGAAAAGACAGACACCTGCAGACCTGCTTCACTGCCTGTGAATCGAACCCTCTGCAGGTGGGGAATTGGGGGCTTGAACCAGGATCTTTACGACTGTCCTTGTGCTTTGTGCCATGTGCGCTTAACCCGCTGTGCTACCGCCCAGCCCCAATAAATCACTAATTTGAAGCTATTGCCATTTGGGGGCTACTATAAAACCAATAAGCAAGCTAATTGTATGAAAATGAGTTTTCCTCACCTTACACGAGGGACAGTGCAAACCCTTAAGAAATGTCCATGGTGACTGCTCCCCTCCCTCCAGCTACACAGCCACCCCCCCCACTCCTGCAGCCCCTATGTGTGTCCTCTCCTCAGCTCAGTTCAACTCCAAGCTCAGCTCTCAGTTCTAACTGTACCTCCTTCTCCATCCTGTTCCTTCCATGTTGCTGCTGCTGCTTCTTCCTCCTCCTCTCTCCTCCCCTTCCTCGTCCTCCTCTTCCTCTTTTTCTTCCTCCTCATTGTCGTTGCCCTTCTCCTGCTGCAGGTAATTGTGACCCAGAGTCAAATGTCTTCCTCTCATATCCAATCCTGTGCCTTGCATTCTTGCTTTAGGGCACTTTTTCTTGTCTCTGTTGCTTGGTGCTAGGAATTCTGGGAATTGCAGCTTATTTATTTAAATTTTTTATATTTTTATATTACAGAATTACATGTTGACAGGGGTTTGAATCCACACCATTCCTGCCACCAGAGTTCTGAATCTTCCCTCTCCCCACTGCAATCCACCACAGTTCCCCTAGAGTTTTAGACATGGGCCAACCATCTTCTCTACAACTATCTGTCCAAACTTATACATAGTTGCCCCTTCTTTTTCTGACTCAATCCTCTCTTTCCCTCTAAGCCACCCCTGACACCGTAACTACCTTCATATGTCCCTCTCCTTTTCCTTCTCTTCTCCAGGTGCTGATGGAGCTGGAGTCCTGAGTCCTCTTATCTTCATCCTATCACTTCTCCCCCGCTGGGAGTATGGATCAAGGTTGTTTGTGGGGAGCAGGAAGTAGGAGTTCTGGCTTCTGGAGCTGCTTCTCCACTGAGCACGGGTATCCACAAGTAACTATATTAAGTTCCATACCTTGGTTTCCCGCCTCCAATTCTATTTGTGAATAATAGTGGGTTACAAGTTTGTTAAGAGGACTGGCTACAGCTGCACACCTCACCCACCACCAAAGCTCTATACCCAACCCTTCTGCTTTCCAAAGGGGATGACCATAGTGCTCACAAGTTTTAGAAACAGTTGCTTTGCTTCCTTTTATCTTTTTGCCAAGTTCATGCACATCATTTCTCTAGATTCCGCAGGAGTCAATGCTTCTAGTAGTTGTGCTTCATCTCTTTACACCTTAATTCTTTCAATTTTTTTTTAAAAATTCTTTATTTATGTATTGGATAGAGGGAGCCTGAAATTGAGAGAGAAGGGAGATAGAGAGGGAGAGAGAAACAGAGACACCTGCAGTAATGATTCACCACTACTAAAGCTTTGCCTTTATAGGTGAGGGCCTGAGCCCAGGTCCTTGCACACTGTAACATGTTCATATCTTAATTGTTTAGGATCCTTTTCTTTTTAGTTCCTGCTTGTTAAATTATTTCTGTCTTTCTGCCTTTCAAATACCAAGTTGTAGATGCTACTATGATTCCATCCTGAACTCCCTGGGCAGATGACGTCCCCAGTGTGTCCCTGAACCTCACCTCTCCAGAGCGTGCCCCACTAGTGAAAGACAGAAACAGACTGGGGGTAGGGATTGACCTGACGATACCCCTGTCTAGTGGAGAAGCAATTACAGAAGCCAGAACTCACATCTCCTGACTCCCATAAAGAATTTTGGTCCATACTCCCAGTAGGAGAAAGATTATCAAAGGGCCCATTTCCATTAGGACCCAGAGAAAAGGAGAGACAGTCTAAAGAAGTAGGTGTAGGTGTGACTTAGAAAGGAATAGAAGAAAGGACCCTTGAAATAAATGCACAAATCTATCTATCTATCTATCTATCTATCTATCTATATCTATCACCTATCTAGATATAGATATAGAAATAATAGTTGTCTATTGATCTATCTATCTATCCATCTATCCATTATCTATCTATCACCTATCTAGATCTAGATATAGAAATAATAGTGAACCCCTATCTGTGATCTTGGGAGAACTACTGCAGTTTCCAATGGAGCAATGGGGACACAGAACTCTGGTGGTGGGAAAGAAGTGGAATTACACCTCTGTTATCTCCTAATTTTGGAAATCAATATTAAATTACTAACAAAATGAAAACATGTGGTTGCTAGACTCCAAATAGCTCATCAGGGGAGGGGGTTTGCCCCGGGTGCAGCCCAGGTTTGAGCCTGGTCCCCACTACACTGAGGGAAATGGCAGTACTGTGCTCTCTTGCCTCTGTCTCTCTCTTTCTGTCTGAAAATGTCAGCCTCCTGTTGACATCAGGACTTGAACCCATGCATGACAAAGGACGTGCCCTAAAAGTAAGCTATCTCTTGACCTTCTGGACTGTTTCTGATCCTCCCCTCCTTCTCTAATTAGTCTCATTGAGAAGAGGCCACCTGACAGAATCTTGAGTGGCCCCTGGCTCAGCTCAAGCTGTTCAAGTCAACAGGCAAGAAACCAGAAGATGCCCCCTCGCCCCCACTGCCATCTGTGAAAGGGCTTCCTGAAGTCCCAGGCTGGCAAGTCCTTCTCCACTCTGTGACTCACCCTCCACCAGCAGCCTCTCCTCCCAGGCCTGGCAGGCTCATGACTCATTCTGACTCTTTACAGATTCCAAAGAACCATCTGCTCCAGCCCATCCTTCAATGTCAAGGAGTACCCTCTTCCTCCAGGTTGTACCCTTCTGCCTACCCTGTGCATCTGCCTTTAGCCCTCGGGGATGTCCAGCACTCCTATTTGTTTATTGTTTTTATTGTCACAAGGGGTATTGCTGAGACTTGGTGCCAGCACTATGAATCCACCTCTTCCAGTAATCATTTCCCCCTTTTTTTCTTTTATTCTTTTCCTCTTTCCCCTTCACCATCCTGTCCTCCTCCTTATTTTTTATTATACTCTTTTATTGGATAAGACAGAGAGAAATTGAGAGAGGAAGGGGAGACAGAGAGAGAAAGAGACACCTGCAGACATGCTTCACCCCTCGTGAAGCTTCCCTGCTGCAAATGGGGAGTGGGGGTTCGAACCTCGGTCCTTGCACATGGTAATACAGTGCAATAGTGGCCAACTGCCCAGCTGTCTCTGTGACCCTTTCAGAAGCCTCTCTCCCCAACCCCCCTACCCAGCCAGAGAGAGAGAGAAGGTGCTATGCATTCCTGGGTCAGAGCTCAGCTGCCGATACACCAGGTCTGGGGGCTCAGAGGAGTGCCGAGGTTTGGAGGAGAGAACTAGGAAATGGGGAGCCAAGAGTCTGTCCAGACAGCTTATTGGGGTTCCTAGCACAGGCAGGGGACCAAGACTTCGGCTTCCTGACCAGATGAGAAAGCAGATAAGCGGCCTCAGAACCGGTTCTCTGGCTGTGGCTTGGCATCCCTCCAGCCTGCCCCCTCACCATGCCATGCTCAGGTTTCAGATCTTTAACGACTTCCTTTCAGCCTTGGTTTAACAAGAGGAAGATGGCATTTCTAGTCAAAGTGGGAAGGAATCACACATGCGCAGGTCTCTTCCTTCCCTTCCTTTTCATTCTTCTCAGCTCAGCCACTGCCTCTGCTGGTCTGCCAGGTGGAGCGAGGAGCCTCCTCTGTGCACCTGTGATGTACCCGTGACTCACCTCGGCGTCCCCTCCCGCCCAGCCTCCCTGCGCTCCAGTGCGCTCAGCTTTGGGGCTGGCATCTCCCCAGACACGCCATGAGCACCTCGAGGGACAAGGCCCAATCAGCACCTGCCACGTGGCAGGTGTTACAGAGGACATGATGGGACCTGTGTCTCATTTCACGCTCTTCTAGATTTACTGGAAACGAGGGGAAGCTATTCCTCCTCTTCCAGTGAAGTTAACTGGCCTATGCTGCTAAGACCCAGTTTTTTGGTTCCATTTTAGTGTGTGTGGGGTGTTAATGGCTCTCAGTCCATGAGCACAATTCCTCATTTCCCCAGGGTAGGTGTCAGCCCCGATTTAAGTCCTTTTCCATCATCATACACCGAGATCCCAAGGCATCTCTCTCCCTCTCTCTCCCCCTCTCTCTCTCTGTACCTCTCTCTCTCTCTCTGTCTCTCTCTCTCTCTCTCTCTCTCTCTGACCCTCTCTCTTTGTAGATCTAGAACCTCATACCCACACTGTTTAACTGTTCTGGTCCACTTTTTCATTTAGAGTGAAACAGACAGAGGGAGAAATACCGCAACATTGAGTCTCCTCAGTCTGGGTTTCCAGTTCCTTTTTCTCTCTCTTTTAAAATGTTCTATTTATTTATTAATAATTAATTTAGAGAGAGAGAGAGAGAAAGAGAAACAGAGAGAGAGAGAGAGAGAGAGAGAGAACCAGACATTACTCTGGTACATGTATGTCTGGGGATTGAACTCAGGACCACATACTTGAAAGTCCAGTGCTTTATCCACTGCACTACTTCCTGGCCCACATCTCTCTTAACAAAATCAATTAATGGGTTTTTTTTTTTTAAGGTGGGGGCAGGGATTAAGGGAGAGTTTCAGGGTTTTTAAAATTTATTTATTTTCCCTTTTATTGCCCTTGTTGTTTTTTATTGTTGTTGTAGCTATTATTGCTGTTGTTATTGATGTCATCATTGTCAGATAGGACAGAGAGAAATGGAGAGAAGAGGGGATGACAGAGAGGGGGAGAGAAAGATAGACACCTGCAGACCTGCTTCACCACCTGTGAAGTGACTCCCCTGCAGGTGGGGATCTGGGGGTTCCAACCAGGACCCTTACACTGGTCCTTGCACTTTGTGCCAAGTGTGCTTAACTCGCCCAACTCCCGAGTTTCAGGGTTTTGAAAATGTGTATGTGCTTGTCTAATTCCATTCCATACCACCATCATGATTTGACAGTGCGGAGCTCAGCTTGTGAAAGAGAGCTCATCATGTCTTTTGCTATGTGCTGGACTCAGGGACCATGTGGGAAGTGTACTGCCAACAGACAGGCTCTGGTGCTCTGGTGTCCCTGTCTGTCTCCTTATCTGAATGAAAAAGTAGCCTGAGGTGATGAAATAGCACGTGTAAGAGTCCCTGGTGAAGCCAACAAAGAAACTCACTTGGATAGTGCACTGCTTCGCCATGTGTGCTACCCAGGTTCAAGTCCCGCCTTTGCCACACTGAAAGCAGCTGTGGCACTGTGGACTCTTTCATTCTCTTTCTTGCTACCTCTTTGTCTCTGTCTCTATAACTTGATCTGACAAAGTCATCCTGACTCCGTGAAGCCCTGGGGATGACCAACAATAAGATAAAATCGCATAACAGAAAAGAAAAATGAAGGAAAAGAGAGTAGCCACAAGCACTATAGCCTGGAGTAGGAGGAGGGCTTCTTCCACTCTTGAAGAGGGTGAGGCCTTTCAGTGAACTGGCTGGTCTTCTTGGATTGGGTCAAGTGGTGACTAAGAGGGCTGATCTGGCAGTAGCTCTAACTGAAAGGGGGGGAGGATGTCTCCAGAGGGAGGGTGTGGATTTCACAGTTGCCTGCGAGCTCTGGGTGCAGAGTGCAGTGGTTGGGGGCTCCTGTGGCTGGGCTGGTGCAGAGGGAGGGGGCTGCTTGCATGACTGCCTGACTTTTCAGTGACCCTTGATTACTGAGTAAGGACTTAAGTACAGCAGAAGCAGTAGGGTCTAGAAGTAAAGATTGAGGCTGCGTCTTCTTCCCGATCCATCCTATACTGTCCATCCCTTTCCTGGATCCAGTCAACTCTTGGGTTATTATATGATTTAATGATAGAGAAGGGAGCTGGGGTGGGGAATGACTCAAACTGAATGTCTTTGATGATCAAGGGCTTGCTGGGAGTCCTTTTGTGTACTAAAGAAGCCTGAGGAACAAAGTGAGAAGACCCCTCTTATCAGTGAGTCAGCAGGAATGAGAAGGATTTCAGTCTCAGAAGCATGAGGTTTGGGGCTGGGATTGTGCAGGATAATGAAGAAGCCACAGAGGGAGTCCTCCCCAGGGTGTTCACAAGTAGTCTACTGGGTAGACCAGATGGTCAGAGGATTTGGTATTTCAGGGTAACTTGTTATATATTAAAACTGAAAGTAGCAGTCAAGAGAGGGCTGGGTTTCTGAAACACACACAGACATACATCCTTGAGAATGTATGAAAACTAAGTGTATGACATAAAATAACAAGGGCTTTGCAAGCACTGGAATCAGAGAGAGAGAGAGAGACAGAGAGAGAGAGAGAGAGAGAGAGAGAGAGAGAGAGAATGGTGAACTTCTCTGGGCCTAGGAGATTTAAACATGGTTAGTTATCACTAGGAAGCTGTTTCTGTCATAGTGGGAGATGAGGCAGGAAAAGTAGAGAGTCTCTGAGTAGAGGCTATCAGACCAGATCTCAGGGAAGACAGGAAGAAATCAGGGGATTTTGAGCGGGTCACATTTCAGCTCTAGAAAGATGGTTAATGAAGACAGTTGATGTATTTTCATAGGTAAATCCCCAAATCTCAGTGTTAAAGTAGAGACCCCTTGATTTCACAATGCCTTTTACTTGTTAGTGTATGCAAGAATTAATTTTTTTTTCTGTTATTCTATTCTCTTTATTTAATTATTATTTCTAAGTTTTCTGGCTTCTTTTCTATTTGTAATTATATTGGTTTACAAGAGTGTGAGATTACAGGGTATAGTTCCACATGGCACCTGCCACCAAACATTCTTTGTCTCCATCCTCTCACCTCCCAAAGATAACCACCATACTTTTCACAAGTGTTAGAAATGCTCTGTGGTTTAAAGCGTTGTTGTACTGGGGCTAGAGAAATAATTCACTGGGTAGGGTCTGTGCTTTGCCAAATGTAGCACTGGTCTGAGTCCCTGTACCACATGGGTGTGCCACAGTACCAGAGGAAGCTCAAGTGCTTTGGTGTCTCTCCTTTTCTCTCTGTTTCTCTGCTGATTCATCTCTCGATCTGAAACAGTTGGCACAGAGTGGTGAAATTGCTGATGTACGAGACCCCAGCAAGGCCACCTCCTAAAATGTGCATAGGTAATCATCCTGTGATTTCTTCAGAGACTGAACAAATGTTTAAATAAGGATCACTTGGAATTATAACAAAAGAAGTATAAAGAGTATTCATAGTAACTATCAGGACTGAGTAATTTGCCCACAGGGTTTCATGTGTGATCTGTAAGAATTTGAGTTAGAAGAAAAGTTGAGGGAGGTGTGAAGGAGAGACATCTGTAAGGGGTTTACCAAGGGAGACATAGGAAAACAGTCTCCAGGTTATGCAGACTTAAGTTCTACCATCTCTTCGGGAGTGTGTGTGTGGGGATTAGTATTTCAGGAAAACCCCCCTTAAGAGAGATGTTTACATGTAAGTTGTTATTTTTTTGTTTTTTGCAAAGGCAACCTTCATCCAATCTTCAGAGCCTCTCCTTTGAAGTAAACTGCTTGCTAAGAAGATACCTTTTTGGGTGGCAGATTTTTGCTTTCTATAGATGCATGTGTGTTAGTCTTTGCCTACTGTCAAGAACGATGCCAAGAGCTAAACCAGCCATCTGCACACTCAATAAATTCCAAGTGTGTTGGAGAAATGGCTAGGTCTGCTATAGGTATCTTCCCCATAGGAGTCATCATCTAAAGGGGACATTTCCTTTAAGTACCTGGAATTCCACAATTGCAGGATCACAGGATTTTTTTTTTTTTCCTCAACTCTCTTTGGAGGGAGGTGTTGTGGGAGCTTTATTATTACAGGCCAACTTCTTCAGTTTGAGAGTTATAAAGGGAGAGAGGGGAAGATACCATAGCAGTGACACTTGCCTGGAGAGGTGGGGGTCAGGCTTGAGTCTCAGCTGCACACATGGTAAAGTAGGCATCTTTCCCAATGAGAATTATTGTAGGTTGATGAGGTATGCGTTATTTAATCTTTATTCCAAAGTCTGTTCTTCAAGCATGAGTGAATTCACTGTTCCTTGCCCAGTATTTACTTTTTCATTGAGAGAGAGAGAGAGTAGGAGGTGGGGTGGAGGGAGAAGGAAGAAGAGACCACCGCACCAGAGTGGCTCTCAGTGCCATGGTTGTGCCTCCATTGTGATTCCATGGCAAAAACTTGGACTATGAGCTTGGCAAGAAAGGCCCCTATCTCTCCAACCCCAAGGTCTTTTTTTTCTTTTGGCTTTTTCTTTTGGGTACAGCAGGATGCAGTGGAAAGAGGACAGGTATGAGAGACAAGTCAGGGAGCAAAGATAGCACTTGGGCCGACAACTTAGACTCCCTGAATGTCACGCGTTAAAGGTGTTCTATGAGATTAGACAGCATGCAGAGGGTGATCTATAGTGGTGGCAAGTTAGGATATTAACAAACTGTGCTTTTTTCTTGCATGTGCTTGATTACACTGCTTCAAAGTTTCTTTTTCTCATTTTACTTTTTTTTTTTATTGCCAGCAGGATTATCACTGGGGCTAGGTGCCCGGATGAGAGATCTACCTCTCCCCCAGTGGCCTTTTTTCTTTTCTTTTTTTTTCTTTTGCCTCCAGGGTTATTGCTGGGGCTCAGTGCCTGCACTATGAATCCACTGCTCCTGGAGGCTATTTTTTCCCCTTTTGTTGCCCTTGTTGTTTAATGTTGTTGTGGTTATTATTATTGTTGTTATTGATGTCATTGTTGTTGGATAGGACAGAGAGAAATGGAAAGAGGAGGGAGAGACAGAGAGGGGGAGAGAAATATAGACACCTGCAGATCTGCTTCACTGCCTGTGAAATGACCCCTCTGCAGGTGGGGTGCTGGGGGGTCGAACCAGGATCCTTATCCAGATCCTTGAGCTTCGCACCATGTGCATTTAACCCGTTGTGCTACCGCCCAATCCCCAGTGCCCATTTTTTTCTACTTTTTTATTTCATAGAATGGAGAGAAGTGGAGAGGGGAAGGAGAAGGAGAGAGGGAGAGAGACAGAGAGGCACCTGTAGTACTTGCTTCACTGCTTATGAAGCCTCAGCACTGCAGGTGGGGAGAGGGGACTCAAATTCAGATCCTTTTGCATTGCAGTGTATACTGTGTACCCTTAACCAGGGGCACCGTCAAAAAATTTCTGTTAATCTTCACAACACCCCCTGCAAAGAAGAACTATTACTGTACATCCCCTTTTAACAAATAACAAATACTTAGGAGCCAGAGACCACTGGTTCGGTGCCGTGACTAATTCTGAATGGGCAATACTAGAAGCAATTCTGAACGTGTCCCTAAGAATGAACAGTTTATGGGTCGAGAGATTGGCTGGGAAGGAGACACTCAGGGTCTATGGGCAAGGTCACTGGGGGCTGACTTACATGGGGACCAGTGGAAGACAAGGGGGAGAGATATGCCACTCTCAGCATTTGTCCCAAGACTGAGGATTCTGGAGAGTTTGTGTACCCATTCTTCCACTCAGTGGCCTTTTCCTGAACACTTCTCTGGGCTAGTCCATTGAACAGGCTCAAAGGCATTCCTTCCCTGATTTTTATTTATTTATTTTATTAGTGCTCTAACATTGATTTACAAAATTACAAGGCAACAGGGGTACAACTTCACACAGTTCCCACCACCAGATTTATGAATCCCAATCCTTCCGCTGGAAGCTACCACAGTTCTCTTAAGTTTGCAGATATGGATTAACTATTATTTCTACAACTATCTGTTTATATTTGTATATATTTGCCTATGGTCCCGTCTTCTCTTCCTTTCCAAGTCTTACCTACACCTGTTACTACATCCAAATACCCCCTCCCTTTTTCCTCCTCCTTCTCTGGGTCCTGATGGAGTTGGAGTTCAGAGCCCTCTGGTCATCTTCACCCTACCATTCCCCCCCCCCCCTGGAAGTATAGATCAAAATAGTTTTGGGGTACAGAAGGTGGAAGTTCTGGTTTCTGCAATTGCTTTTCCAGTGGACACGGGCATTGGCAGGTGAATCCATACCCTGAGCCTGTTTCTATCTTTTCCTAGTGGGACAAGGCTCTGGAGAAGAGAGACTTCAGGACACATCAGTATTGTCATCTGCCCAGAAAAGTCAGGATGCAATCATGATAGTGTTTGGGGATTTGTTCCTCAGTCACGTAGGACAACAACACTCAAAGGGTGAGTCTATCACTACAGCATTCGGAATGGCCAAAAATTCTCTGTCTAGAATTTGCTCTTTGATGGAGGGGAAATAGTCATGACAAGTGGATGGAAATGTCTCCTACTGACACCAGGACCTTGAAGATATTTTTCTTTGGTTTCTGGATCTTAGGATCCTGGGTATAACCAGCTTCCTATTATATAATCATGATTTTTTTCCCAAGTCACATACATGTATGAAATATGTGTGCGTATATGCGATATTCACCTATATGCTATGTATATATTCGGTTGTAAGAAAAATCATGATACATTTTTGCATAGAAAAACACAGAAAAAGGGGCCAGGTGGTGATGCTCCTGGTTGAGCTCACATGCTATAATGCATTAAGTACCCGGGTTCAAGCCTATGGTCCCCACTTGCAAGAGGAAAGCTTTGTGAGTGGTGAAGCAGTGTCTTGGGTGTCTCTCTGTCCCCTTCTATTGGATAGAGAAGGGTGTTCTTCTCTATCTCCCCATTTCTCTTGATTTCTGAAAGTCTCTATCTAATAAATAAATAAATAAAACTATTAAAACCATAAGGAATACATCATGACTTTTCTGACAGCCCAATGAATACAAGCGTGTATATATACAAAAATCCTTCTTATATCAAATATAGATTTTATGTATATATATATATACATACATACTTTTTCATTTATATTGGCAAATTTATTTCTTTTTTATATTTATTTATTCACCTTGTTTTTTATTGTTGTAGTTATTGTTGTTTTTGTTATTGATATTATTGTTGGATAGGACAGAGAGAAATGGAGCGAGGAGGGGAAGACAGAGAGGGGGAGAGAAAGACAGACACCTGCAGACCTGCTTCACCTCCTGTGAAGCGACTCCCCTGCAGGTGGGGAGCTGGAGGCTCAAACCAGGATCCTTATGCCAGCACAACCTACATTTAACCCACTGGGCTACCGCCGGACTCTCTACTTTATCTCTTTACTTAATTCATATTTATTTTTAAAATGTATTTTATTTTCAGTTGTGTGTTAAACATAATTTTAAAATTTCATTCATTTTTCTTGGCTTTTATTATTATCTTGTTTATTTATTATTGGATAGAGAAAGATATTGATTGAGAAGGGAGGGGAAGATAGAGAAAGACAGAGAGAGATACATGCATTACTGCCTCACCACACATGAAGTTTTGCCCTGCATGTGGGAACCCAGGGCTTGAACCCATGTCCTTGAGAACTGTTATGTGTGTGCTAATTATTATTATTGTTGTTGTTGTTATTTATATATAACAAGGACTCATTGACAAAACCATAGGATCAGAGGGGTACAACTCAACGCAGTTCCCAGCACTAGAACTCCCTATCCCATCCCTTCCCCTGATAGCTTTCCTGTTCTTTAACCCCCTGGGCGTATGGACCCAAGGTCATTGGAATGCAGAAGGTGGGAGGTCCGGCTTCTGTAGTTGCTTCTTCGCTAAACATGGGTGTTCGCAGGTTGATCCATACTCCCAGCCTGCCTCGCTCTTTCTCTAGTGGGGTGGGGTTTTGGGGAAGAGGAGCTCCAGGACACATTGGTAGGGTTGTCTGTCCAGGGACTCTGGCTGGCATCATGCTAGCATCTGGAACCTGGTGGCTGAAAAAAGAGTTAACATACAAAGACAAACAAATTGTTAACTAGTCATGAACCTAAAAGCTGGAGTAGTGCAGATGAAGAGTTGGGGAGTCCCCATTTTGTAGACAGCTAGCAAGCATAGTTTAGTTATATTCCAAAGGGGCTGTGGCTATACTAGTTTTCTTTTTTTTTTTTTTTTTCCCTGAGCCTGAAATCTGATATGCAGGTGGATCCAAGTTATTGTCTGAGGAGATGATGTCATGGTTGGAAAAGGACCAGAAAGTTGGATCAGGGAAGGGGTAGATAGCATAATGATTATGCAAAGAGACTCTCATGCCTGAGGCTTCAAAGTCCCAGGTTCAATCCCCTGAACCACCTTAAGCCAGAGCTGAGTAGTGCTCTGGTAAAAAAAAAAAAAAAAATGGATCAGGGAAGAGAGTAGCTCCTAAATATGGAAAAGGGGTATAAATGTTGTTGACTGTAAACCTCATCGATTTGATGTGATCTGGGGACCATATTCAGTTTAGGAGCTTAAGTGACCTCTGAAACCCTGAGGTCTGAGCTCACATTCTGTGGTCATGAGTAGGAACATTCCAAGCTGCCCCAATATCAGGACCCATCTTCCTCAGCTGTAGCATAGAGTATGTTGTCCAGCCTTTCTTTGGAGGATGGAACATTCTCTACTGTTGTTGATCTAAGTTGAGGGCAAGGTTATGGGGGCCCCACAAAGGGGTCCATTTTATTGTTCCTGAAATAGATGACCAGTAACAATGGAGAGAGGGATTTATTTCAGGTCTAGGCCCATCATGTCTGTTTGGGAATCCCAGGACTCCCTGAATAGGGCCCAGCTGATGGGGTGGTCTGATAGGGACTAAAGAGCCACTGTTAAAGTAGGTTCATGATTAGTCAACAATTTGTTTGGCTTTGTATGTTAACTCTTTTTTTTTTTTGCTTGCATACTTTAACAATGACTCTTTAGTCCCTATCAAGCCACCCCATTAGCTGGACCCTATTCTGGGAGTCCTGAGATTCCCAAATAGACACAAAGGGCCTAGACCTCAAATAAATCCCTCTCTCCATTGTTACTGGTCATCTCTATCAGGAACAAGAAAATGGACCCCTTTGTGGCCCCCCCCATAGGACCTTGTCCTCTACTTGGATCAACAATGGTAGAGAATGTTCCATCCTCTGAAGGGAGACTGGACAGCATACTCTATGCTACACCTAAGGAAGATAGGTCCTGATGGAATGTTCCTACTCATGACCACAGTATGTGAGCTCAGATCTACAGGGATGCAGAGGTCACATAGGCTCCTAAGCTGAATATGGGCCTCAGACCACATTAAATCAATGGGGTTTACAGCCGACAATATTTATACCCATTTCTCATATTAGGGAGCTACTCTCTTACCTGGTCCAGCTTTCTGGTCCTTCTTCCAGCCATGACATCATCTCCCCAGACAATAATGCGGATCTGCCTGCATATCAGATTTCAGGCTCAGGGAAAAAAAGAAAATTAGTAAGACACAGGCCCTTTGGAATATAACTAAAATATGCCTACTAGCTATCTACTAAATGGAGAGCCCCCAATTCTTCATCTGCACTACTCCAGCCTTTAGGTCCATAATTAGTCAACAATTTGTTTGTCTTTATATGTTAACTCTTTTTTTCAACTACCAGGTTCCAGATGCTACCATGATGCCAGCCAGACTTCCCTGGACAGACAACCCTACCAATGTATCCTGGAACTCTGATTCTCCAGAACTCTGCCCCACTAGGAAAAGAGAGAGGCAGGCTGTGAGTATGGATCAACCTGTCAATGCCCATGTTCAGCAAAGAAGCAATTACAGAACTCAGACCTTCCACCTTCTGAATCCCACAATGACCTTGGATCCATACTCCCAGGGGGTTAAAGAGTAGGAAAACTATCAAGGGATGGGATGGGATATGGAATTCTGGTGGTGGGAATTGTGGAGTTGTACCCCTCTTATCCTATAGTTTTGTCAATGTTTGCTTTTTATAAATAAAAAAATAAATGTATATAAAATAAAAGTATGCCAGAGTCTTGCCCTTATTTAGCTTTTGCAGTCCTTGCTTTGATAAGGTTAGTTCTGGAGTGAGTGTGACTAATAACCAAATATACAAAGAGCTCAGCAGTCTTAGTGATAAAAAGCAAATGACCCCACCCATAAATGGGCAGAGGATATGAACAGATCATTCACTATAGAAGAGATCCAAAAGGCTAACAAACATATGAAAAATTGCTACAGGACACTGATTGTCAGAGAAATGCAAATAAAGACAACACTGAGATACCACCTCACCTCTGTGAGAATGGCATACATCAAAAAGGCCAGAAGGAACATGCTGGAGAGGCTGTGGGGACAAAGGAACCCTTCTGCACTGCTGGTGAGAGTATAAATTGGTCCAACCTCTGTGTAAATCAGTCTGGAGAATTCTCACAAGGCTAGACATGGACCTTCCATATGACCCAGTAATTCCTCTCCTAGAAATATACCCCAAGGACTCCATAACACCCAACCAAAAGATATGTGTTCATAGCAACACAATTCATAATAGCTAAAACCTAGAAGCAAACCAGGTGCCCAACAACAGATGAGTGGTTGAGAAAGCTGTGGTATATATACACAATGGAATACTATGCAGCTATTAAAAACAATGAACCCACTTTTTCTGACTCATCTTGGATGGAGCTAGAAGGAATTAAGTGAGCTAAGTCAGAAAGATAAAGATGAGTATGGGATGTTCCCACTCATAAACAGAAATTGAGTAAAAAGAACAGAAAGGGAAACTCAAAGCCAGATTTGACTGAATTTGGAGTAGGGCACCATAGTAGAAACCCTGGGTTGAGGGTGAGGGTGGACGTTTGGCTTCAGGAGGCTGGGGGCGGGGATGGGATGGGACACATTCTTTTGGTGGTGGGAATGGGTGTTTATGTACACTTCTACTAATTCATAGTCATATAAATCACTAATTAATATGAGAGGGGAAAATTCATTGAATGTTGTTGTTAAAATTTTTCGGACGGCTCTTGCCGGGCGGGTCTAGCTTCACGGGCGGGTAACAGACGCGGAGACAACTGCTGGGCAGGGAAGCTGTATTTCTTTATTCAGGAACAACGATTCACAAACTAAGACAAACTAATCACCAAACAGAACTCTGCTGTCTCTTTGCGGCGGCACAAGCACTCTCTCTTTTTCTCTCGAACTCAGGAACCCTCTCCCTTACTCTCGAACTCAGAAACTCTCGCACTCTCGAACTCAGGAACTCAGGAACTCTCCAACTCTGGCACTCTCGAACTCAGGAACCCTGGAACTCTTCCACTGTGGAACTCTCTCTTACTCTGTAACTCTGAAACTCTCGAACTCTCGTACTCAGAAACTCTTTTTTTTTTGCATGACCCATCTGCTTGGAGTACTCTAAAAGGTAATTGGCCTTATATAAAAATGCTGGACGCAGCCAAAGTTTCTGGAGACGTCCAGAAACATTCCAAAATTTTTTTTCTTTCTCCCTCTTTTGAATTTTATATATAGTTTTGGTATATATGTAAGTGTTTAATCTTAAACTGTGTAACTAATGACAGATTTAAAATTGTTTTTAAATAATGTGTTTTTATAACAAAAGTTCTTTTTCCTCCAGTTTGTTATAACTAATGTTTATGGGTATGTCTCAAGTTTGGTAACACTAACTTAACGGTCAGAGGTGTAACCCTACAGCTACACTTTTACCAGACAAGGTAAAAATTAATTGTTAAGGTAACTTAGTATTTAGGTAAAAGTCTAAATGTTCAACATGACTATTCATTCCCAAAACTAAACTATATAAATTTTATATACAGGACATCTTTGAAGGGCCCCCAAAGGTGCCCTGTAAACTATCTTGTGGAAATTAATCCACAACAGATCTGGCATCAATCTGGCACTGTAAACGTTAAAATCATTGTCACGAATATGCGTTAACTCTCTAAGCAATTTGAGTCTGTTTAAAATACGTATTTTAGCTAAAATTGGTCTCAAGATCCTGCGGTAGAGGCTGCTACAGGAGGTAACATTAGATGACCTTTTAATAAATCATAAAGAGATTCTAAACCAATTATAATCATCGAGGTATCAACTATAACAAACCTATAACTTGTTACCAGTTCAAATTAACCACGAGAAGCAGATTGTGTTTCTTTCACAGGAATCCCGGAAAAACCATCTGAACCCCTGCACACCCTGACATCACTCACTAGATGGCACGACTACCGTGGCACACCCCCCGAAACCCTAGATGTCACTCAACGTGATCTGAAGAACCTGATACACGAATTCCAAGGACAGAACTTTTCTGCCTGGTTACCGTTCCTGCTTCTGACCTGCTTGTTACGTGTTGGCAGTTCCAGCTAGCTATCTACAAAAGAGCAACATTCCAGCGGCTGACCTCCCTCATGCAGTGTTGCATCCCCTGCCAATTCTTCCCCTAGCCATCTACTTCGGACTGAGACTTGTATCGGACTTTCTGACATACCCTATATACATTTTACACAATTTTGAAGCAGCTTATTTCCCTTCACGCTGCTGGTTTTTCATAGACTGATCCTGAGTAATTCATAGACTTTACAGACTGTTGCCTTGAGGACTATACGATGCCAAATAGCCCCTCTGTTTGGTGGGTCATGCCTCCCGCCTCCCCCTCATTATGTACCCTTGCCCCTTTCCCCACCCAAGCAGGGAATGTTCCTTTACACACCAATCCTTCCCTTCACACCACACTGACTTTTACTTCTCCCCTTCGTGTCCCTTCCTATTTTGTTATGTCATTTAGGCTTATGCCCCAAAGGTTTCTGCCCCATGATAGTCTTTTATAGACTTTGTACATCTTATGCAATTACTAGATAGAAAGATAGAAAAGATGTAGAGATACTGTGAAGAGATGGTTGAGCAGGCTGCGCCTAAACCTATGAGATGAGTCTCTCCAGGTAAGTCTCTCTCTCTAAAGAGGGGTTGAGCACAGGAGAACATTTAAATCTCACAAGGTTGGCAGCCATTTAAGCCTTCCCTCCTCCACAGAAAGTCCTACATCTTCCCACCTGAGCATGGCATTCCTCTAAAACATTTAAGCCTGCTCCATTTTTCTTTACTGTGTCCATTTAGATATAAAGGGATAGGAGGAGATGTTGCTGAGGACTTATTCTGATGCAGTCTCCGCCCCCAGGTTTTTCTATGCCCCGCTAAATCCTAGAGTGCCCCCTTTCAACCAATCCTGGCCCTACACGTCACCCCTGATTGTCGCCCAATAAAAAGCCCCCTCACCCCTCCCCTCTCTCTCTCTGGCCTCTCGGCTCTCCCTCTCTGAGGTCTCGCTCCCTGCTCCCCCCCCCCTGTGGTCGGCCATTGCCAGCTGGCTCCACGTGGTCTGAACCAAACCTCCCCCCCCATCCTATAATAAAGATTTGTGTACCCCTTTGCTCTGGACGTCCGCTCTCTTCGCGGTGCAGCCCGACACCAGACCACCTCAACAACAGAATGTCTCAGTCTTTTTAATGCACAGACCATAGGCTGAATCTTCAGTATGTTGACTCTCTTAAAAGCTTAGACCAGGGAGAACAGAAGCAACTGGTGAAACAGCTATATACAAATAATGTCAAAGGACATAAATTATGGTGATGTTGTGTATGATACAGCAACTCCTAACAAAGGGATATTTCAAAGTTACCCCAACTGCCAAATAATATGATTATAGCCATGACTATCTATTACCTTCTTAAACCCTAAGACAGCAGAAACCTCACACTTCTTCTATAGAGCCTATATTTCCCCCAGTCCTGGGACCTCTAGGGTGGGGCCCACTTTCCTGCATGCTTCTCTCACTTCATAGTAAATGATATTGCATTCACTGGTCCCAACCTAATCAATGCAAGGAGTACCACCTCAGCATGCTTCACTTCAGACTGTGTCGACGTCAGGTGTGGAATGTCAACCCTTCTGCCTCATTACTCAGGTGAGACCTTTCCTTTCATAGGATTCTCTAATTCCATTCCAGGTGGTTCACTTCCCAAGAAAGTCCCAAAACCTAGATATATACCAGGTCCTGTGAGATAGAGCATATGTTCACATGTATATAAAATATATTCATTAATTAGCATATGTTCACATGTATTCATTAATTAGGGTAAAATATATACACAGTGAGTCAGTACAAAGTTCATAATGAAATAGTGTCTACTTAGACTTAGATACCCTCCTCACCTACTTCCTACTACACTTCCCTCACTCACTCCAAAGCTAACCTTATCAAAGTAAGCACTGCAAAAGCTGAGTAAGGGCAAGAGACTGGCATACTTTAATGATGAATCTATAGTCACTATCAGGCTACCACATCAGCTTGGGCCCTAGTCGGGGATTTCTGAGAGTCCCAAACAGACATGATGGGCTTAGACCTCAAATAAATTCCTCTCTCCATTGTTACCAGTCATCTCTATCAGGAATAGCAACATATACCCCTTTGTGGGCCCCCATAGGACCTTGCCCTCTACTTGGATCAACAACAGTAGAGAATGTTCCATTCTCTGAAGGGAGGGTGGACAACATACTCTATGCTACACCTGAGTGAGAAGATAGGTCCTGATATTGGGGCAGCTTGGAATGTTCCTACTGATGACCACAGAATGTGACCTCAGATCTATAGGGATGCAGGGGTCACATAGGCTCCTAAGCTGCATATGGGCCCCAGATCACATCAAATTGAATGGGTTTACAGTCGACAATATTTATGTACTTTTCTCATATTTGGGAGCTACTCTCTTTCCTGATCCAGCTTATTATTTTTTAAGAAATCTATTGACAATTTGATTTCTGTTGTTTTCAACCAAAGAAATCTAACTCACACATCCCAGTCTGTCCCTTTCACATGTCTTTCTGCCTTGGTTCTTCTGCCTATAATAGAACCGGTAAGGCGAGCTACTTCCCCTTGGGAGGTATAAATTAAAAGGGTTTGTCAATAAGATACTTTCAGAGCTTGGGATGAAGGTTGCTTCAGACTACAAAGTCTCTCCTTGAGTTCAGCCTGGTTTTCAAAGAGGGCTCGACTTTTCCGCCTGCTGGCATAAGAGATGCTTGTCTGTCTTTCTCACAGGCTCTGCAGACAGTGCAAGTACTGCTCACACCCACTCAGCCTCCATGACGACCACTGAGGTGAAAGGTCAGCTTTCTCCAGGGTCAGAAGGTAACACCTGAGGAAACGGGGAGGAAACAAGGCAGATTCCTGCTGCTACATGTTATCGAGGTTGTTGGCGCATATCCTCAGGTTATATTTACTACTTTCCCCCTTCTTTGGGACTAACACACCATATCCTTATTTCAAATCTAAACACATTACTAGAAAAAAAAAATTGAGAGCAGAAAGAACTGTATCTTAGTGAGGCTTTGGACAAGTATTATAAAGGGTGCCACAGTCAAAGTGACTGCACCTTGTAGAGACGTGACTTCAGTATTTCCTTCCTTCCTTCCTTCCTTCCTTCCTTCCTTCCTTCCTTCCTTCCTTTCTTCCTTCCTCCTTTTCTTCATTCATTCCTTCCTTTCTTCCTTCCTTCCTTCATTCCTTCCTTTCTTCCTTCCTCTCTCTCTCTCCTTCTTTCCTTTCTTTCTTTTGCCTCCAGGGTTATCTCTGAGGCTCAGTGTTGGAACTATAAATCCACTTCTCCTGGTGGCCATTTTTTCCATTTATTTGACAGGAAAGAGAGAGATTGAGAGAGAAGGATGAAATAGAGAGGGAGAGAGAGAGAGAGAGAAAGAGAGACACCTGCAGACTTGTGAAGTCTTCACCACTTGTGAAGTGTTCTCCTGCAGGTGGAGAGCTGAGGACGTGAACCCAGATCCTTGCGCTGGTCCTTGTGCTTAGTACTATGTGCTTAATTGGGTGTGACACTGCAGGGCCTTGATTTCGGGATTTTCAAAGCACACTTTTCCTGGAACTAGTCTCGACCCTAGAATCTCTGGCAGACGATACACAAGACTCCTAAGCTATTATTATTGTTTTTAAACATTTTTATTTTTTTATTATTGGATAGAGACAGAGAAAAATTGAGAGCAGAGGAGGAAATAGAGAGGGAGAGAGACAGAGAGATACCTGCAGCCCTGCTTCACCACTTGTAAAGTTTTCCCCTGTGTTGTATGCTTTACATTGGGTTGTTCTAGCTCTCCCCCTGCCAAGAAAATTGGTTCAGTCCTGCTAGTTTCACAGGCCCGCTTGGTCCTGCCTCAAGGAACCCCGAGAGAGTTCCAGAGTTGCAGAGTTAGAGAGTGCTCGGCGCCGCCGCGGGGGAAAGAGGCAGCAGAGTTCTGTTTGGTGATTAGTTTGGTTTAGTTTATGAATCGTTGTTCCTGAATAAAGAAATACAGCTTCCCTGCCCAGCCGTACGTCTCTGGTCGTCTCTGTTACCCGCCCGTGAAGCTAGCCCGGCCAGCTGGAGCCTCCGAATTTTAACAACACCCCTGGAGGTGAGGGTCCAAAGACTTGAACCTGGGTCTTTGTGCATTATGATGTGTGAGCTTAAGCAGGTGCACCACCGCCTGCCCCCTGAGCTATTATTTTTAATGGGCTGGCTGTATCATTTATAAACCCAATGACAGCAGTGTTCGCTCAACAGAGAATATTTAGAAAAGCAGAAAGGTTTTATGGAAAGATAGTGAAGCAGATCCACTTTAAGCAAAAGATGTCCTGAAACAACCTTTCTTTTTAATTTTTAAAATTATTTATTTATTGGATAGAGACCATCAGAAATAGAGAAGGGAGGGGGAGATAGAGAAACAGAGAGACATCTGCAGCCCTGCTTCACCATTTATGAAGCTTTCTCCTGACAGGTGGGGACTGGGGGCTTGAACCCAGGTCCTTGAGCATTGTAACATGTGCGCTCAGCCAGATGCACCACCATCACTGGGCCCCAAACAACCTTTCTTTATGTTTTTTTTTTTTTTTTCTGTAGACCGTTTTCTTTTGTGTCATAATCTTTTTTTTTTTTTTTTTTTTTTACCAGAGCACCGTTCAGCTCTGGCTTATGGTAGTGCAAGGGACTGAACCTGGGACTTTGGAGCCTCAGGCATGAGAATCTCTTTTGCATAACCATTATGCTATCTCCCTTTTGCCCATGATTTTTCATAACTTCACATTAGCTGATGCAATTTTATATCCAGTATCTTCTTTCCTTATTATCATCATTATTATTTGCAGAGCTGGGTCACATGGTGGCTAGACTTCACCAGTCTGGGCTGCTTTTTCAGAGAGAGAGAGAGAGAGAGAGAGAGAGAGAGAGAGGGGGAGAGAGAGAATCACTATAGCACCACAACAGCTCCCATGTAGTGTTGTGACTCGAACCTGACAAGACACAAGCCTGAGTCAGTGAGCTCTCACTCTGGAACCTCTCCACTTCCTCTATCTCCCCCCTCCCCCGCCCCCCGTCACTGACCTTTATTTCATTGCTAATAAAAGACAGAGTGACACAGAGAGAAAGCCTGTAGTTTCTATAGGCGAGCCTGATTGGGAAACGCCATGAGTCTCATCTACCCTCTCAAGCACAGACAGGCTCTGCAGATTCCCATAGTAAAGTAACGCGTTCTCTTTTAGAGTTGAGTCAGTGTTTCCCTAATTAATTGTTTCACAGAACACACCTTTATTTATTTGACTTGGGGAGGGGCATAGCATCAGTGAGCACCCTGGAACAGCTGCTCTGAGTGGAATGTTTTGTTGGGGGAAGGGTGGTCACTTCCTCACGGTGGGGGCTTGAGATATTCTGTAAACACAGAAGGGGTTTCCGTCATTCCCCAAATCATCCTCTGTTTTGTGAAAAATAAATGTATTGTGCGTGTGGGACTCTCTACTCTGCTCTCTTCCCAGTCTCCCTCCTCGCAGAGACAGGGATCAGTTATGTGGGATTCAGTCCTCCCCAGAGAGGCTCTTTTCTCTTCATATTTTTACACTAAACACCCCAACTAGGGATTGGAACATATAGCAGGTGCCCCCAGTGGGGTCAGCAGGTCCTTGGGGATCCTGGGAATAATGTAGGGCCCAGGGGTCATTAGAGATACAGAGCTGAAGCTGTATTATTATTACTGTTATTGTTATTATTGCCAATGACTTGACTGCTGGGGCTTGGTGCTGGCACTAGGAATCCACTACTCCTGGTGGCCATTTTTTCTCTTTCCCCTCCCTTTTTTCCTACTTTATTTGCTGGGACAGAGAGAAATTGAAAGGGAAGAGGGAGGTAGAGAAAAAGAGAGAAAAAAAATAAATCTTCCCTTTTGGACAGAGGGTTATAGCATAATGGCTATGCAAAGAGACTTTCATGCTTGAGGCTCCAAAGTCCCAGGTTCGATCCCCCACACCACCATAAGCCAGAACTGACCAGTGCTCTGGTAAAAAAATAAATAAATAAACCAATAATAAATAAATAAAAGAAATAAAAGAAAAAAAAGAGGAAAAGAGAGGAAGGTATACACCTGCAAACCTGCTTCACTGCTCCTGAAACATCCCTCCTATAGCTGGGGAGCAGGGTTCACACCGGGGTCCTTGTACTCAGTCAGGTGCACCACTGACTGGCCTTTCTGAGTCTGCATTTCAAGGGTGAGAAGCCCAGCTGATTTCACGCACCACAAAGAGCTCAGTGTCCCCACCTATTGAGTCCCAGGGATGCAGGCAGCTGTCTCTTCCTAACCTCGCTAAGACAGCCCTGTCAGCTGCAGCCTGGCCACTCAGTCCCCACATGGTCACCAGCCTACCTCCCTGCTTCCTTTAGGCATAGAAGAACTTGCTAGAACTCAAACAAGCAAGCAAACAAAACACACCTATTACAGAGACAGAACAAAGCAGTCAAAGACAAAGAAACAAAAAGAGCCTCAAGGAAAGTTAGATGGTATCCAGATCTGGAGGCATAATACCTAGCTTCTTTTCACTTCTTTCCTTTCCTTTTCAATTTTTAAAAATTGTAGTTATTTATTTGACAGGGCAGAGAGAAGTTGAAAGGGGATGGGGAAAATAGAAAGAGAGAGAGAGAGAGAGAGACACACCTTCTTTATTACTCATGAAGTTTCCCCCTGGGCAGGTGGGGTTCTTGTGCATTGTAACGTGTGCACTCAACCAGGTGTGCCACCATCCAGTCCCTTGTTTTTCTTCCTAGATATCTCCTTCCTTCCTTTCAAATATTTTATTTATTTATTTTAGATAGAAGCAGAGAGGAGTTGAAAAGGAAGGGGGAGATAGAGAGGGAGAGAAACACCTGTAGCACTGCTTCCCTGTTTCTAAAGCCCCTTTCCCCCTCTCCCTGAAAGAAAGGGCTTGAACCCGGATCCTTGAGCACCGTAATATGTGTGCTCAATCAGGTGTACCACCACCACTCATCCCTTTTTCTTTCTTTCAAACCAACGCACTGAAATTACTGATGTTCTGTCATTTTATGTGGGGCTAGGGAGCAAACCCAGGCCCCACACAGGCAAGGCCTGCATTGTATTACTCAGTTACCTTCTGGCCTGTCCTTGTTCGGTCACAGCCTTTGTCATCCTTGCCAGCCCTAGAGTCTGGATCTGATCCCAACTCTCACCCATGGTTAGTGCAGTGGCTTGGACCCCATCTGCCACCTCTTCTGCCCTACTTTTTCCTTTCTGGAGGGAATTCATATGTTTACTAACTGTAAGCAAAAGGAATTATGGGTTCTGTACATAATTAGCATACAGCAGACATCATGAGTATAGGACAGGCATAAACTCGTGAAGAATTGTGGGTATGAGAGACTGCTTAAGCAAGCAAGTTCAGGCCTTTTTCCCCTTTTCATCTTTTACCTGTTTTCCCCTCCTTTTTCTTTACTCCCTTCTGTTTACCCTTTGCCTGGTCATCTCCATCTTCTTCTGAGACCTGAACATGTCGTAGCTAAATGTAGGTGAACAAAGTTTAAGGATTGCGGCTGGTTGATCTTTCCTTCTTTACTTATTTTGCAACCATTGATATATATATTAATTTATTTATTTTCCCTTTTCTTGCCCTTGTTTTTTTATTGTTGTTGTTATTATGGATGTTGTCATTGTTAGATAGGATAGAGAGGAGAGAGGAGGGGCAGACAGAGAAGGGCAAAGAAAGACTGACACCTGCAGACCTGCTTCACTGCCTGTGAAGTGACAACCCTGCAGGTGGGGGGCTAGGGGCTCGAACCAAGATCCTTATGCTGGTCCTTATGCTGCAACCACTGCTTTTTATGTAGAGTTTTATAATCCCCAGAACAAAAGCCCCCAGTAGTTTTTTACTTTTTTTCTTTAGGAAACTTCTGCTTCACTGACCCACCCTCCAGTTTCGCCCCCCCCCCCCCCATCTATTTCCCCCAGATAGGGGAGATAGACCTGAGCTATCTTGACCATTGCTGCAGACAGAGCTTGGCCCCCAGGACCAGGAAGCATCCTGGGCTCCAGCTGCTTGCTTTCTGGCTTCCGGTTTCTCTCCCAGAGGATGGCTGTCAGTTTTCCCCTTCCCCTGCTTCCCTTTAAGGCCTCTCTGACTCAGATCCACTCACAGGGCACCTTCCATTTAGTCAGAGTGTGACGCTAGGGCCCACATTCAAGACCCTTCTGCATTTACAGCATGGGGTCATTTCTTAATAGCTTCGGAGCTAAGGGTCACAGACACAGAGACAGAGATTTCCGGGGAGTAAGGATGGCAGAGAAAGACATCACCGGGAGTTATGAAACACCAGCTAATGGCTTTTAATTGAGTGCTCTCACTCAAAGGGCTTTATCTAGAAGTCGTTAAAAGCAGAGGTCAGAAAGAGACTTCCTTGTTCTGCCACGACAGAAGCTGTGTGACCTTGGGTTAGTGACGGAGGCTTTCTGGGGTGCAATGACTTCATCTGTCAAATGGAGATAAGAGCCTGCAGTGAAACTGGTAGGGCCTGGTATTAGGCCAGCATGTCTGTTTCTCCCTTGTTTAAAGGTTATTAAGGGAGGGAAGGGAGACATGGAGGTCCTGGCACATGAGGGTAGAAGAAGACCCAAGCTCCAAGCTCGGGGTGAGAGTATTTGCAGGTGCCTGTCATGGTGAGATGGGAAATTTTACCTAGGTGACAATAACTGTACTATAACCATTACCCTCCTCCATTGAACAAAATAAATAAAGAACTATAAAAAGAAAAAAGAAGAAGTTACAAAGATTTTCAGGATGGCCCCTTCTGGTTGAACTGCAGGACTTTATGTCCATGAAGCTTTTCCTCCCTGGGGAGTGATTGCTGAGACTAGGACACAGTAAGAACTGAAATCCAGTGACTTACGGCAGCTAGGAAGGGCTGGAGAGACAACTTGTTTAGTAGGATGCATGTGTTTTCATACGTGTGGGCTGGGTTTACACCCTAGCAGCATATGCCAGGTGCTTTGGCACTGGAGGAAGTTCTGATGCTATGTTTTCTCTCTCTCTCTCTCTCTCTCTCTCTGTCTCTCTCTTTCTGTCTCTCTCTGTCTACCTGAATGAAAAATAAAATAATGAAACTTGGGAGTCGTGAAATCTGAAAGCCTATAAGCTAGAATCCTCTACTCCTCAAAAACAAAAACAAAGAAACACATAAAGCTATGAGATACATCTCATACTTGTCATATTTGTTCTGCAAAATGAGAGTCAAGGAAGGATCTGGAAATGCCAACAAAACACCCCACATGTCACACTGTTGAATAGCCGAGGCATAGAACTGATCCCTGGGGCCAGATTCCCAGAGGGAAGGAGCTCGAGAAAAAGGAATCAACTGGGCTCCACCCTGCTGGAGACACTGAGAGCCAGAGGGGTCAGAAGAGACTCCCCTCACCTCACACTCAAGATCAAGAATAAATGGGTTGCAGAGAGCTCACTTCCATGGCAGTTGGGGGCAGTTCTAAGTCAAGACCCAGAGTCTCCGTGATTCAGGCCCAGCTGTCAGCGAGAGTCTGGTAGGAACATTTCACCAACTTTGACCCAGAACTGAAGACTCAGCACCTCCCCTGGGACCCCTCTGGCTTCCTAAATCCAAGAGTGACTCCGCCATCATTAAGCAGGGTTCACTGCTCTGTCCCGCCCACCAGACAGGAATCTCCCACCTCTTTAGGTCATGATGTTCAATGGCCTGTAAAGAGTGCAGAACACTTTGCAAACCCTCTTGGGCTTGGAGTTGCAGAGAGCTGGCCGGTGAACCTGGTCAGGCATAATCACAGTTCTAACCAGGAGCCCTCTGGGGAGGAGAGGAAGAATGACTCAGCATTTGGGGAGGCTGCCAAGATTTCTTCCACTCTGTGAGTGTCCTTAGCAAACACAGGCCATCGTTAGCTTGAACCTGGTCACAGCGTTAGACACTTCATGCACAGACACTCTGTGTCTTTCCCAAAGGTCCTTGGGGCAGCAGACATGGTCACTTCCACCTTTTAAATGAGGAAACCAAGCCTCGTACAGGACAGAAAACTAGAGGCGACATGTGCTGGTGAGGCTGTGGAGAGAAAGGAACTCTGGGATACCGTTGGTGGGAATGCAGACTGATGCAGACCACGTGGAAAATGGTATGGAGAATCCTTAAAGAAATATGAGAATATCTTAAAAGCCTCCAGTCCTACTCCAAGACATAAAGTTAAAGGACACGAAAACAGTAATTTGAAAGGATGTCTGCATATCTATGTTTATAGCTGCACTATTCACAGTAAGCCCCAAATGTGGACTAAACCTAACGGTCTATCAAGGGGTAACTGGGTAAAGAAGCTATAGGATATTACTCATTTATTAACAAAAGGATGTCTGCCTTTCAAGACCAAGTGGATGGTACTGGAGGCGATTGTCTAAGTGAAAGGCACTTAAGTACCAGAGTGCTTCACTCAGAGGTCAAATACAGATGGCTAAAACAGACTTTCAAAAATAACACTGATAATCAAACTGATTCTTGGTCTCCATGAGAACTATGTTGGCTATCAGAGGAGGCAGGGTTGATAGAGAGGAGAAGTAGAGGGTTCTCTTGTTTTGGGTATGATGGCCCAGAAACCTTGGTGATGGATGTGGTGAGTTTCTCACACACATACATCTGTAGGTATGGAACTGCCTCCTATAGCCTGATAATATTGTTAACTGATCTTAAATAGATAATTCTCTTTGGAAGGGAAGCAGATTTGGAGACCAAGGTCAGAGCATATAGTCATTTTCTGTGCTTGAGTCACAGAAAATAGAGAGGGGTGGAGTCATTTCTGATTTCAGGCCTCTCTCTCTGTACTATGCTATTAACATCTACACCTAAAATTTAACCACTGTGCAGTAAGCTTTTACAACTGGGATGGTTAATTTCAGGTGTCAACTTGACTGGGCCATGGGTGCCCAGATGCTAATGAGACATCATCCAGGGTGTCCCTGTGAGGGTATTTCTGGATCTGATTACCACTTCAACAGTCTGCATTTCCTGAGATGAGCGAGTCTCAACCAAGGAGGTCAAGACCTGAACAGAATAAAACTCCTGACCCTATAATACCAGAAAATTTCTTCCTGCCTTTGAACGTGAATGGACTCCTTGACTTTTCCCCAAGTCTTGAGGCTATAGGCCATTGAGCTAGAACCGTACCTCTGACTTTTCTAGGTCTATAGTATTCCAGTTTACCCTGTAGGGTTTAGGACTTGCCAACCCAACATACATAGCTGTTGTGGGCCAATTCCTTGTCCTTTATAGAGACAGAAGTAGAAACAGTCTGCTGGAAGAAATGTTAATACTCACTAGTAAGATGGAAATTGTTTCACTGGTGTTTTGGCCTTCCATAAATACACTTAGCTGGATCCTGAGTCCTCCCAAATGAAATGCTATTTTACTCCAAAAGTTTAGCTGAATTAGTGTCCTAGGTCTCTGTAACAGCATGAAAATATAATTAAAAAAAATTAAACTCTGTCAGACACCTCTCAAAACTGGTCAATGGATATGCCCTTTGGATGGGATTAAGGTGAAACATCTTTCTTGGTTTATTGTTCTTTCAGCTGTGAGACAAAAGAAATAGTGCTTTGTGTGTTTTTTTCCAATTAAAAAAAATTTTATTAGTAACTGCACACACACAACACACCTCAGGACTGTTTCTATCTGGAGGTTAGATAGTAGTAGTTTCTGCTTGTTTTGTTACTATTGCTATAGTGTTGCTGCTATTAATGCTTCTTTTACTACCACAATTACTATTACTGTCATTGTTTAGTTCCGCTGTCTGTTAAACCTTCTTAGGTTATTAAATTACACAAGGAATGTTCTCAATGTAAAGGATGATACTATTTAAACTAGTCACTGTAGATCAGTAATTTATTATTATTTATACAAATGCACTCTATATACTATAATCAATTCCTACTGCCTGGGAGCTGGTATAGTGGGCAGAGTACTGAACCCAAAACCATGAAATCATGTTACTTTGGTATATAGGATGACAAAGTCATGTTGTGGTTCTCTCACACACACATAGAAAGAAATTCATTATTTAATCATACCTTTTTGAAGAAAAATATTAGTGACTTAATATTGATTTACAGAATTATAAAATATCAGGAGTAAAATTCTGTACCATTCACACCACTAGAATTCTGTATCCCCCCTGGAAGCTACAGTAGTTCTCCCAAGGTCACAGATATGGGTTGGCTATTATTTCTGCAACTACCTGTCTGTATTTATATATATTTACCCCCTTTTTTTCTTAAGGTCCTGCACTCTCTTCCCTTCCAAGTCACACCCATACCTATCACTACTTCTGCTAGTCCTTCCTATTCTCTTTCCTATTGGAGTTGGAGTTCAGAGCACTCTGGTCATCTTCCCCCATCATTTCTCTCCCTCTGAGAGTATGGACCTAAATTCCTTTTGGGCTGCAGAAGGTGAAAGTTCTGACTTCTGTAATTGTTTCTCCTCTGGACCTGGGCATTAGCAAGTTGACCCATACCCCCAGCCTGCAACTGAGTACTTTGTACCCGAAACATTCTAGAAATATAATAGTACTAGGGCAATATTCTCAAGGAAACCATCTTCATTTGTTCTTCTTTAACCACCAGGTAGAAGATTAAATTCTGAGCATTGCAGAGGGAAATTGCAGGAATAGATTTTTAAAAAATTTTCTACCAAAATGATAAATCTTTGAGGACCTACATTCATGAATAAAATGAACTCTTTATATTAACTCAAAGAGGAAGCCAACTACCTCCCTACTTCTCACCTAAAGTGTGTTTCTTACTCCCTCAGTGTGGTCAGTATGTGTTGGTACACAAGAGAGCTGCATGCCCAAGGCTAAAAATACTCTATTGGTTGCCTGGAAACATCTTGACATCTTTAGTATCAACATAGGTTGGGTGGTTCCTTAGTTGGGAACTAAGAAAGAAGTGGGTGGTTAGCAGGGGTGGTGGGTCTGCTTTTTATCTTTCATACAAGACCCACACTGGAAGTGTGCGGATACCCAGAGTTCACTCTCATGTGAGATTGTTAAAGACAGGCTCTGTTACTCAGAGTGGAGAGGGATAAATCCAAATAATAATGGTGGCTCATGATAACTGGGTCATTGTGACATACCAGGTGTTCTTGTAGGGGTGAGATTTCATCAGCTTTCATAGCAACTTTCAAAGATCGCTAAGAATTTAGCATGTAGGAAAATGGAGACTCATGGCAATGAAATGATATCTCCAAGGTCATGTCTCTAGTGGGTGGAGAGACTGGGATTTTAATCCTTTGCTTTGGACTCTAAATCCATCCACTTATTGTACAGATGAGAAGGTACCAGTGGTCTTTGCTTCCTTTTGTGGTTACTGTAGTTATAAAGAGTGTATCTTAAAGTTGAATGGTGTCCATTTTCCAACTTTGACTCAGCTATTCTTGGTATCTCCATGGAAGTATTAGACTCAGGGCTGTGTGGCTGGCATACCTGTGCACAAGAACCCAGGTTCAAACCCCTGGTCCCTACCTTCAGTGTGGAAGCCTCATTAAAGATGAAGCTGTCTCTCTCTCTCTCTCTTCCTCCCCTCTTAATTATTCCTGGTCTCTAACCTAAATAAATAAACAAATAGAAGTGTTAGATTCCATGGCTGGAAAAAGGACCAGAAACCTGGATCTAGGAAGAGAGTAGCTCCCAAATATGGGAAAGTCATATAAATATTGTTGACTAAACCCCATCGATTTGATGTGAACTGGGGCCCACGTTCAGCTTAGGAGCCTCTGTGACCTCTGCATCCCTGTAGATCCGACCTCATATTCTGTGGTCATGAGTAGGAAGATTCCAAGCTGCCAATATCAGGACCCATCTTCCTCAGGTGTAGCATAGAGTATGATGTTCAGCCTCCCTTCATAGGATGGGACTTTCTCTACTTCTGTTGATCCAAATTGAGGGCAAGGTCAATCGCTATGGAACAGGCCATGGCCAGTGCACTGCTATGTTCCATCGCTGGGGAGCCAGAGACGACCCGAACTGCCCCTGCGGCTCCAGACAGACTATGACCCACATAGTTAACGACTGCCACCTCTCCAGATTCAAAGGAGGTCTCGAAACTTTACATCAGGCTCAACCTGACGCTGTTGACTGGCTACGGAAGAAGGGCAAACGCTAGAAGAAGAAGAAGAGGGCAAGGTCCTATGGGGGCCCACAAAGGAGTCAAATTTGTTCTTCCTGATATAGAAGACTGGTAACAATGGAGAGAGGGATTTATTCAAGGTTTAGGCCCATCATGTCTGTTTGGGAATCTCAGGACTCTCTGACTAGGGCCCCAGCTGATGGGGTGGCCTGATAGTGACTAAAGAGTCATGGTTAATGTATGCCAGTCTCTTGCCCTTATTCAGCTTTTGCAGTCCATGATATCATCTCCCCAGACAATAACTTGGATCCACCTGTATACCAGATTTCAGGCTCAGAGAAAAATAAAATAAAATGAGTATAGCCACAGGCCCTTTGGAATATAACTAAAATATGCCTACTGGCTATCTACAGAACAGAGACCCCCCCCCCCCAACTCTTCATCTTCACTACTTCAGCCTTTAGGTTCATGATTAGTCAACAACTTGTTTGGCTTTATGTGTTATCTCTCTTTTCAGCCACCAGGTTCCAGATGCTAGCAGGATGCCAACCAAACTTCCCTGGACAGACAAGCCCACCAATGTGTCCTGGAGCCCCAATTCCCCAGAACCCGCCCCACTAGGGAAAGAGAGAGGCTGGGAGTATGTATCGACCCATGTTCAGCAATGCCCATGTTCAGCAGGGAAGCAATTACAGAAGCCAGACTTTCCACCTTCTGCACTCCATAATAACCCTGGGTCCATACTCCCAGAGGGATAAAGAATAGGAAAGCTATCAGGGGAGTGGATGGGATATGGAATTCTGGTGGTGGGAATTGTGTGGAGTTGTACCACTCTTATCCTATGGTTTTGTCAGTGTTTCCTTTTTATAAATAAATAAATAAATAAATAAATAAATAAATAAAAATAGGGAACCTTCCAATGAAGGAGATGAGATACAGAATTCTAGTCCTAGGCATTATATGGAGTTGTACCCCTCTTATCCTACAATCTTGTTAATCATTGACAAGTAATATAAATAAGATACAGCTGCTTGCTCTGAAAAAAAAAGTGTTAGATTCACAGTTGCTATCCACAGACTAATTTACTGGATTTTTAAATGTTTCTGATATAGATCTCTCTGTGTCTCTGTTTCTGTCTCCTTTCACTTAGCAGTCATTAATGGTTTTAGAACAGGCTCTGGGATAGAACTCTTTTGGAATGTCCTAATAATCTGTGTGTAGGTTTTTTCAACACATTTTCAAGTTTCCAGATCACACAAATGAGTTGCCTTTTCTTATGTTCGCCATAGCCTGGAGCAAGTGTTGATACTTAACAAAATAAATTCCACTCAGCCAATTTGCTGGGCCCTGTGTTCCATTTGACAGAGAAAGTACTTCAGCCTTGTCATGCATGGAAAGAAACCCACCTCCCCACCCACATTTCAGGCAGGCAATATAACATCCTCAGACCAAACACTGCTGTGCCCCTCTCTCTCAGGTATAACCTGAGGGCTTCACATTAAAGAGTCCCTGAGTTATTCTGGCTGATCCCAGTTTGGAAACAGGGGTTAACATTGGGGAAGCTGTCAGTTATTAACTCAGTGAATGGTTAATGAGGTGCTTGTTTGGCTTCCTGGCTGTCAACTAGAGATAGTCCTCCAGCTTCTAGCTGGCTGGTTTGCTGGGTTGCTTGCTGTAGACAAGGCTTTGGTTTCCTGAGCGCGGTGGCTGCAGGCATGTGCCTGAGATAATGTTTTTAAGTGCAGTTCAACCATTGCTCATTTTGCTATTCATCTTCTCTTCCTCCTCCACCTCCTTCTTTTTTTCATGATCACTGGGGTTATTTCTGGGGTTCGTGGCAGCACTAAACCCCAGAAATAAACTATAAATTCCACACTCCTGGTGGCCTTTTTAAAATTTTCTACTTTATTTGACAGAATAGAGAGAAAAATGAGAGTGGAGGGGCGAAATAGAGAGGAAGAGAGAAAGATAGATACCTACAGACCCGCTCCACTGCTCCTGAAGTGTTCCCTACCCTGAAGGTGGGGAACAGGGGCTTGAACCAGGGTCCTTGCTCATGGTAATATATATGCTCAATGCATCACTGCTCCTCCCCTCATATTCAGCTTCTTACCATCACTGGCAGTTTAAAAGTTCTTCAAGTTAAATTGTGTCTCAGACCGGCGATAGGATCCCTGTTCGAGCCCCCGGCTCCCCACCTGCAGGGGAGTCGCTTCTTAAGCAGCCAAGCAGGTCTGCAGGTGTCTATCTTTCTCTCCCCCTCTCTGTCTTCCCCTCCTCTCTGGATTTCTCTCTGTCGTATCCAACAACAACAACAGTAATAACTACAACAATAAAACTACAAGGGCAACAAAAGGGAATAAATAAATAAATAAATAAATAAATATTTTTAAAAATTGTGTCTCAGATCACAGCTCATATTTTGGGTAAAGATGACAATAGATGAAACCATGTCTTTTTTAAAAAAAATTTTAAATTTTATTTATTTTTCTCTTTTTTGCCCTTGATGTTTTTATTGTTGTTGTAGTTATTATTGTCATTGTTATTAGATAGGACAGAGAGAAATGGAGAGAGGAGGGGAAAACAGAGAGGGGGAGAGAAAGATAGACACCTGCAGACCTACTTCACCGCCTGTGAAGCGACTCCCCTGCAGGTGGGGAGCGGGGGGCTCGAACCGGGATCCTTATGCTGACCCTGTGCTTCGTGCCACGTGCACTTAACCTGCTGAGCTACCGCCCAACTCCTGAAACCATGCCTTTTTTAAGAATAATTTTCTTGATGCTTGCTGATGTTATAAACCATTTGTTGAATACAGATCACTATATATATATGAGAGAGATACAGAGAGAGAGAGAGAGAGAGAGAGAGAGAGAGAGAGAGAGAGAGAGAGAGGCGAGATCTTTACTCAGCTCTGGTTTATGGTGATACTGAGGATTGGATCTTGGATCTCAGAGCCTCAGGCATGAAAGTCTTTTGCAGACCCATTGTGATGTCTCCCCAGCCCATTTATTTTGTTCTCATTGTGGTAAAAGTATCTCCTTAGTCCTGGTAAGATTTTGAAAACATTTCCATTCTTTTTGGAATCAGAACTACTGGGAACTTTTTACTGTTCCCATGAGACCTGGAATTTGTGATCACAGCTTTTATCTCCCCTGCTGGTTTTCCCTCAGGGTGCCAATTAAGATCAAACTAGGCTCCATGTAACAGTTGGGGATGTTGCTAGCTCTCTGTTTATTTTACTTTTCCATTAGAAAGGAAAAATATCCCTGTCCAGTGGTTCACACAATCTGGTTTACAGCCTGAATTAAAAAAGGAGGATTTCTGTTTTGATTTTTGTCTCACCTGTAGAACATGTGCCTTGCCATGCATAAGGTCATGGGTTCAAGCCCCAGTAGCACACCAAAGCATCATGGGAAGCACATGGGGGAACTCCAAGAAATGTAGCATGAGGATGTGGTGTCTTTTCCCTATCTATCTATCTGTCCTCTTCTGAAAGAAGGGATGAGAGGAGTGGCCCAGGGAGACTGCTCAGCAGTGAGATTGTGTATGTGAGGGCCTGGATTGTTTCACTTTCAAGAGTCAAAACATACCAAGAAAAAGAGACAAAAACAAGGGACAATGTGTGACAGAGCTACAAAGTGCTTCACTGGGCTTTTGTGGTTGTACAATTCCACTACTCCCAGCAGACTACATATGTTTTCAGATAGAAGGAGAAAGGCACAGAGGGAAAAAGAGGGAGAGTAGGAGGAGAGACAGCACAGCAGTGCTTCACTTCTTGTGAGGCTTCCTCTGTTTGTGGTGCTCTTATGTGTTGGCTGGGGGCTCAAACCTGGGTCCTCAGACATGGCAGAGTGATTGTGTGTACTCTCGTAGTTAAGCTATCTCTATCCAAATCAAGCAAGCAGGCAAACAAACACCGAAACAAAGGACTCTGGGAGGGAGAGAGGTGGGATGGGAGTGGGTGGGTGGCTTTCAGGTCCTGGTATCTGATGATAGACCTAACTTGGGAGTGAGAGTGTTTTTCAGACACCCATCTTGGTGAGATACTATATCAAATATACCAACTATACAAAATATACCAAAGTGCCAACAACTGTACTGCAAGCCATTGCCCTCCCAATACAAAAAGCAAAATAAAAGCTTATAGTGTGATCTAGTGTGCTGATGTGAAATTACCTGAGAGTCAAAATCATATTCTTTGCTGGCTAAAATAAATGAAGCAGCAGCCAAAGACACTTCTAAAGCAGACAGACACTCCAAAGTTAACTGGGGAGGCCTCCAGAACTGCTTTGACCCTATCTTTCTTCCTTTCTTTCTTTCTTTCTTTCTTTCTTTCTTCCTTCCTTCCTTTCTTTCTTTCTTTCTTTCTTTCTTTCTTTCTTTCTTTCCTTCCTTCCTTCCTTCCTTCCTTCCTCCTTCCTTCCTTCCTTCCTTTCTTTCTTTCTTTCTTTCTTTCTTTCTTTCTTTCTTTCTTTCTTTCTTTCTTTCTTTCTACTTTCAGAGTTATCACTGGGACACAGTGGCCACACTATGAGTCTACCAATCCTGGCAGACTTTTTTTGTTTGTTTGTGTTTCATTTTATTGGATAGGGCAGAGAAAAATTGAGAGGAGAGTGGTCTGGGGAGGGTGTGGCACAGTGGCTAAAGCATTAGACACTTAAGCACGAGATCCTGAGTTCAATCCCTGGCAGTAAATCTACCAGAGTGATGTCTGGTTTTATTTCCTTCTCCTCATATCTTTCTCATTAATAAATAAATCAAATAGTTTAAAAAATGAGATTGAGGGGGGTGGGGAGATAGAGAGGGAGGTGTGCTGCTTGTGAAGCATCTTACCCTACTGGTGGGGATCTGGGGGGCTCAAACCAGGATCCTTGCATGGGTCCTTGTGCTTAGTACTGTGTGTGCTTAACTGGGCGTGCCCCTGCCTGGTGCCCTTCTTTATATATATTTTAAATGATTTACTTGACATATATGAAAGAGAGAAGAGAGGGAGAGAGAGAGAGGAGACAGATAGGCAGAGTCAGGGCACTCCAGCACATGTGATTACAGGGATAGAGCAGGAAACCTCAGAGATGACATCATAAGCCCTCTGTGGGTCTCTCTAGGACATCACCCTCACTGTAGAGCAGCAATGGCAGAAACTGCCCCAGTCTCTGAAGGGAGGTGGGATCAGCCTACTCTGCCACTGGAGGAAGACTGGTCCTGAAATGAGTGCAGCCTAGAATGTTTCCAGCTGTACCTCTGGACCGTGACTTCAGCCCGACAGGGATGTGTTGTATGCTTTACATTGGGTTGTTCTAGCTCTCCGCCTGCCAAGAAAATTGGTTCAGTCCTGCTAGTTTCCGCGGGTCCGCTTGTCCCCGCCCCCAAGGAACCCCGAGAGAGTTCCAGAGTTGCAGAGTTCGAGAGTGCTGGGCGCCGCCGCGGGGGAAAGAGGCAACAGAGTTCTGTTTGGTGATTAGTTTGTCTTAGTTTATAAATCGTTGTTCCTGAATAAAGAAATACAGCTTCCCTGCCCAGCCGTACGTCTCTGGTCGTCTCTGTTACCCACCCGTGAAGCTAGCCCGGCCAGCTAGAGCCTCCGAATTTTAACAACAGGGATGTAGAGATGTCACAGGTTCCAGTGCTGAATAGGAACAGATATGATCCTTAGGTCAAATCGATGGGGTTTGCAGTTAATGGTATTTATATACTTGCCTCATATTTGGGAACTCCTCTCTGCCTCAATCCAGCTTTCTAGTCTTATTGTCAACTCGAACACCATCTTCCCAGACAATACTTTCAGCCCCTCTGTGAGTTATCTATGGGATTCAGGCAAAAATTACTAAAGTCATGGGCCTCCTGGAACATACCTAAAATATACTTCCTAGCTTCTTCACACACCAAGACCATTAATTTCATCTGCTCTATTCTTACATTTAGGTTACTGATTATTCAACAATTTGACCTGCTTTATATCTTACCACTTTCAACCACCAGGTTGCAGAAGCTACCATGATGCTGACTTCTCTGGGCAGACGATCTCACCAGTGTGTCCTGTAACCTCACCTCTGCAGAGACCTGCCCCACTAGGGAAAGATAGAAACAGGCTTGTCAATGACCATGTTCAGTGGGGAGGCAATTACAGATGCCAGACCTTCCACCTTCTGCACCCCATAAAGAATTTTGCTCCATTCTCCCAGAGAGATAGAGAATAGTGAAGATTCCATTAGGGGCGAGAGGATGGAATGGAATGGAAATAGAACTCAGGTGGTGATGATTATGTGGAATTGTACCTCCATTATCTGACAATTTTTTAAATCACTATTAAATCATTAATTAAAAAGAGAGAGAGGGAAAAAATAAAAGGAAGTAGATTTCAGTCATTCTAAAACTCTCCCAATAACTGCTTCTATTCTCCCTGTGCTTCCTGGGCAAAGACCTTTTTCTTTCTGCCTTTGGGTGTTGGACTTACCCAGAATTATAGCTGTTCTAACCCTTAATACATTTAATTTTCAAAACTGGAAACTTCACATAAAAGACCTGAATGCATTTGAAACCCACTGATGCCTCCCTTTTTTCTGTCTAGGACAAATCCATTGGCTCTCATATTTATTTTTATTTCATCTATAAATCGATTGGCAACAATAAAAACCCAGCGGCCTGGAAATCAGGAAGGAAAGGAGACTTGGTCACAACTTGTTGGAAACTCTTTGAAATGCCTGTTTACTTCAAACCTCAGAAGTGCTTTCTGTTGGCACTTTTTCCCTCTCTTTAATAATGGGGGACAGTGTCTTCTTGACAGGCAGTTGAGAGACTGGTGACAAGGTATGGCCACCATGCTGTCTTCCCAGCTCTTTTTGTCACTGTCATCCCTTCTGTTTCCTTCCCCTGGTCATCCTTAAAATATGAGCAAACAGAAAGTATCACTCTGTACTGCCCATCTCAGTTTCTTCCCCTGAGTCTCCTCTTCAGAATTTCTGGGGACCCCCAAGAACTTGGGTTTCTTGTTGTTGCAGCTACTGTAGCTTTGACTTTTATTTCTACTTGAAGTTTTTTTTTGTTGTTGTTGTTGATTTCCTCTTTGGGCCCTGCCCTGATTACTCAGAATATAATACGCTCTTTATTTTATTTTAAAAAATTGTTTTATATTTATTTCCTTTTTTGTTGCCCTTGTTTTATTGTTGTAGGTTTTATTGATGTCATTGTTGTTGGATAGGACAGAGGGTAATGGAGAGAGGAGGGGAAGACAGAGAGGGAGAGAGAAAGACAGACACCTGTAGACCTGCTTCACCGCCTGTGAAGTGACTCCCCTAAAGGTGGGGAGCCAGAGCCTCAAACTGGGATCCTTACTCTGGTCCTTGTGCTTTGTGCCATGTGCACTTAACCTGCTGCGCTACCGCCCCAACTCCTTATAATAAGCTCTTTAAGTCAGATATCATGCCTTCTCCCTTCTCCTTCCTCCTCTTCCTCCTATCCCTTCATATTCTGAGGAAGCAATAGAGCCTAGAAGATAGACTTCCTTCAACACACACACACACACACACACACACACACACACACACACACACACACACACACACCACACGCACCAGAACTGGGGGAGGGGGATGGTGCACCAGGTTAAATACATGTATTACCATGCACAAGGACCCACGTTCAATCTCCTGGTTCCCGCCTGCAGGAGAAAAGCTTCACAAGTGGTGAAGCAATGCTGCAGGTGTCTGTCTCTCTCTTCCTCTCTATCTCACCTGCTCTCTCACTTTCTCTCTGGTATATCCAATTAAAAAAGCTCAAAATGTTAAAAAAAGAAAAGAAAATGAACCAAGTCTCAAGCAGTTTTAAGCACCCTGCATCTATTAGTTACTAGACTCCCAAGAAGTGGCCTGATGGCCTAGAGAGCTGACATAATTGTTATGCAAAGTGACTCTCATGGCTGAGGCTTTGAAATTACAAGTCTAGTCCTACCCCAACCCCCATAGTAAACTGGAGCTGAGCAGTCACAAATTGAGAGGAAAATGGGAGATAGAGGGAAAGAGAGACACCTGCATCCCTGCTTCACCACTTGAAAACCTTTTACCCTACAGGTGGTGACTGGGGGCTTGAACTTGTGTCCTTGAGCATTGTTACAGGTGTGCTCAACCGGGTGCATCACCATCTGGCCCCCTATATTTTAAAACTTTCTTTATTTATTTGATGGAACAGACAGAAATTTAGAGGGAAGGGGGATAGAGAGGGAGGAAGACAGAGAGACACCTGCGGCCCTGCTTTACCACTTATGAAGGTTTCTCTCTGCAGGTGGGGACTGGGGGCTTGAACCCTGGTCCTTGTGTTTAATCAGGGGTTCCTCCATACAGCCTTTCAAATGTTTTCTCTTTAATTTTGAGAGAGAGAGAGAAAGCAGAGGAGAGTCACCACAGTTTTGCTCTGCCATCCATGAAGATTCCTGGCTGTCCCTGGGGACCTTTTCTGTGATGTGGCTCAAAGCCAGGGTGTAATGCCTGGAATGAGCTGGTGACCTGTTTCCTGGTGTAACTTACTTTTCTCCTCTGTCACCTGAGAACCCCAACGATAATCATAGCTGATGTTATGGCGGTGTTGCCTCTTGGCAGATAGAACTTCACAAGAGGGGGCTGGACGGTAGTGCAGTGGATTAAGTGCACATGGAGCAAAGTGCAAGGACTGGCATAAGGATCCCAGTTCGAGCCCCTGGCTCCCCACCTGCAGGGGAGTTGCTTCACAAGCAGTGAAGCAGGTCTGTAGGTGTCTGTCTTTCATTCCCCCTCTCTGTTTTCCCCTCCTCTCTCCATTTCTCTCTGTCCTATCCAACAACAACAGCTATAACAGCAATAACAATAACAACCACAACATAGGCAACAACAAGGGCAACAAAATGGGAAAAATAGTACCTAGCCCTAGTGATAACCCTGGAGGCAAAAAAAAAAAGAACTTCATAAGAATGAAATCACAGATTCTCTGTGACAGTCTAATGTACTCAGCTGCCTTTTAAAAAAAAGTAATAAAAATGTTAACAAAAGACAGATACGGCTTTATCTAGATTTTACCATTGGATTCATCACATAAGAATAGAAACATGTTTTTTCCACCTGAAAAAGAAAATGATCTCAGATCTTAATTTGAAACTTGCACTCCCCCCCCTTATTGGGGGGATTAATGGTTTATAGTTAGCAGTAAAATACAGTAGTTGGTCCATGTGTAATATTTCTCAGTTTTCCACAGAGCATACTAACCCCACATAGGTCCTCCTCCATCATCATGTTCCACTGGGGGGTGGGGATGGGGGGGCTTTCAGGACCTTTTTTTTAAAAAAATTTATTTGAATTTTTAAATTTATTCATAAAAGAAAACATTTATCATAAACCATAGGATAAGAGGAGTACAACTCCACACAATTCCCACCACCAGAACTCTGTATCCCATCCCCTCCTCTGATAGCTTTCCTATTCTTTATTCCTCTGGGAGTATGGACCCAGGATCATTGTGGGATGCAGAAGGTGGAAGGTCTGGCTTCTGTAATTGCTTCCCCGATGAACATGGGCATCGACAGGTTGATCCATACTCCCAGCCTATCTCTCTCTTTCCCTAGTGGGGCAGGGCTCTGGGGAATCGGAGCTCCAGGACATATTAGTGGGGTTGTCTGTCCAGGGAAATCTGGTTGGCATCGTGGTAGCGTCTGGAACCTGGTGGCTGAAAAAAGAGTTAACATATAGAGCCAAACAAATTGTTGACTAATCATGAACCTAAAGGCTGGAATAGTTCAGATGAAGAGTTGGGGGGGTGTCTCCATTTTGTCGATATTTTTATGAGAGAGAAAGGAGAAAGACCACTGTTAATCTCCAGTATATATGGGTCACAAACAGGCAAATTCTGTACTCTCCCACTGACCTACCTCCCCATCCCCAAAAAATTTCTGCAAGAGAGGAGACAGGAAATGAAGATGGTATACTAGAGGAAGATAGATACAGTATAAGATGGCCTATGGAGATATATATTATATATATATTAATATATATTAATATATTTATATATTATATATAAAATATATAATATAATATATTATATATTAATATATATTATTATATATTAATATATAATATATATATTAACCTTAGGAAACTATGAGGGGAGAAAGAGTACTAGGAATCATAGCATGTTATAGGGAACAGCATGGTGCTAGGATGGAGCCCACAAACCCAGACTGTATCTGGTCTTTATGAATAAAGTTTTATTGGAAAACAATCATACACATTTATTTGCATATTATTCAAGCTACATCCACCCTGTAATGGCAAAGCTAAGGGACCAAATGCCCTGCAAGCCTAGTTAGTGTCTAGCTTTTTTACAGAGCAAATGTTGGGGGACCCATCTCTCCGGGTACTTGACAGGTTTAATCATTGCCCTTCCTCTGTGGGTGTGAACTCTGCCGATGGGGGCAGAGCACAGTTCAGCAACTGCTCTGGTCACATAGAAGGAAAAAGATAGAGAAGAGCCTGGGTTTGACATATGCTCAGCCCCTACACTAGCAGACATTGGCAGGGGCGTTGGTGGAGATGAGCACAGATTGGCAGAAATGAGCATAGTCTCTACCAGAGAAAATTTAGGAGAAAGAGAATCTGTTACCATGCTTCTTGTCTCTCTATCTGAATGGAAAAAAATCCAAAGTCCATGAAATTGCACTTGTGAAATTTTTTATATATATATATATATATATATATATATATATATATAGAGAGAGAGAGAGAGAGAGAGAGAGAGTTGGCTTCCCCAGTGTGTCCCAAAGCCTCATCTCTCCAGAGCCCTACCCTACTAGGGAAAGGTAGAAACAGGCTGGGGGTATGGATTCCCCTACTAATGCCCATGTCCAGAGGAGAAGCAATTACAGAAGCTAGACCTTCTACCTTCTCCACCCCATAAAAGAACAGTGGTCCATACTCCCAGAAGGGATAAAGAATAGGGAAGCTTCCAATGGGGGGTGGGGTGGGACATGGAACTCTGGTGGTGGGAACTGTGTGAAATTGTACCCCTGTTACCTTACAATCCTGTTAGTCATTATTAAATCACTAATAACAAATGATGTTTAAAAATGTCTGCCTTTCTAGGACAACATGGGTGGGTGTGGAGGGAATCATGTTAAATGAAGTAAGCCAGAAGGAGAAAGGCAGATACCAGATGATCTCACTATAGTTGGGACAAACAGAAACAAAAGCAAGGGCACTGACAAAGTAAAGTCAAAGCCACAGACTCTAGTTACAGGAGTGAGTTTAGCAGGACTGGGGAGATAGCATAATGCTCATGCAAAAAGGACTCCATGCCTGAGATTTCAAGGTCTCAGGTTCAGCCCTCGGCATCACCATAAGCCAGAGATAAGCTGTGCTGTGGTCTGTCTAGATCTCTCTTGCAATAGAAGAAAAATACATATTACATTTAAAAAAAAGTGAGTTCACCTAAGGGGGAGGAGGGCATCATAAGGGTTCTAGAGGAGGCTCGATGGACCACGGGAAATTAGCACCTGGTGGTGAGAGTCAAGTCAAGGTGCAGGTTTTTTTTTTAAATTTATGTATTTATTCCCTTTTGTTGCCATTGTTGTTTTATTGTTGTAATTATTGGATAGGACAGAAAGAAATGGAGAGAGGAGGGGAAGACAGAGGGGGGAGAGAAAGACAGACACCTGCAGACCTGCTTCACCGCCTGTGAAGCGACTCCCCTGTAGGTGGGGAGCCGGGGGCTCGAACTGGGATCCTTACACTGGTCCTTGTACTTAGTGCCACCTGCGCTTAACCTGCTGTGCTACTGCCCGACTCCTGTCAAAGTGCAGTTTAACACATACTTTGAGGAGATGTCTAACTGTACCCCTAATCTGTATCTAGTCAGATGTAGCTTCTTCTTCTTCTAGCGTTTGCCCTTCTTCTGTAGCCAGTCAACAGTGTCAGGTTGAGCCTGATGTAAAGTTTCGAGACCTCCTTTGAATCTGGAGAGGGGGCAGTCGTTGACTATGTGGGTCATAGTCTGTCTGGAGCCGCAGGGGCAGTTTGGGTCATCTCTGGCTCCCCAGCGATGGAACATAGCGGCGCACCGGCCATGGCCTGTTCGATGGCAATTGAGGAGGGCCCAATCATAATGTGCTAGATCAAAGCTGGGTTGACGCTCGCAGGGTCTGTGATGAGGTGTTTGTTCTTTACCTCAGCTGACTGCCAACTCTGTTTCCAAGAGTCTGGAACAGAGAAGTTCAGTGTAGGAGTAGGGGACCAGATTGGGTGATGAGACATCAAGCGTTGGACAGGGTGGGCGAAGATATCCGCGTATATTGGCAGGTCCGGTCGAGCGTAGACGTGGGAAATGAACTTAGATGATGCTGCATCCCGACGAATATCTGGCGGGGCGATGTTGCTAAGAACTGGCAGCCATGGAACCGGGGTGGAACGGATGGTTCCAGAAATTATCCTCATGGAGGAATATAATTTGGAATCGACCACGTGGACATGGGGGCTACGGAACTATACTGGGGCACAGTATTCTGCAGTGGAATAGCATAATGCCAGAGATGATGATCGCAGTGTGGAAGCGCTCGCGCCCCATGAGGAGCTGGCCAGTCTTGCTGTCCTGTCTAATAAAATCTAAAGAAATAAACAAGAAAGAGAAATGGCTGAGAGGCACGGTGCATTTGGATGGATGGCATGAGTCCCTGGTGATAATCCTTGTGGCAATTAAAAGGGGGGGGCATGAATATCTCTAGATGCTTTGACTGTTTCCTTCACCAAAAGCTCTGAGAACAAGCACTGGCCTGTGTGTCTCAGTTTCCCCTTAGCTGCTGTGTGATCTTGGTGGCTTGCTCTCCCTCTCTGCTTTCCAGCCTCCTCCTCTCCTATGATGACAAGCTATTGGGAATTCGCTATTCATGTCCGCTTCTCAGGATGTCTTTGTTGTGGCTTTAAGCCCCAGTGGGGCGCTATCTAGAGGTGGAGTCCAATGTGTTGGTTTAAATACAATGCAAAGATGTCCCTCTCCTTGCAGGCCCAGCTTCCAGCCCTTAAGCCCCCAAGCAGCAGCATTGCCAGCCTGGCCCCAGGGGAGAAGACAGCCCTCCCCCCCTCACCCCCCCTCCCAGGGCCTGAGACCAGTGGGGACTCTGTCTGCTTCATAAAGGGAGGCTGTGCTGGACACTGAAAAGGGCCGGCTGGCACACAGTGGGAGGAGGCCGGCCAACGGGGGCTGGGTGTGTGGGATCAGGCAGAGGTTCCCCTTCTTGCCAGCCTTGCCCTGGGGCCCTGCTATAAGGGGGCCATTGTCCCTTGTCCATTGTGTGGAAGGCAGGGTGTTGGGGGCTGTGGACTATTCTTTCCACCAGCTTGGCTCTGTGCAAACACGACCAGGGCCAGCAGTGGTGGAAGCGACCCTTGGGCTGAGTGTTCTGGCAAGTGGGTCAGGGGGCTGCGGTGGCAGGGTGGGAGGGGGGCGGTTTCCTGTGAGCTGCTCTGGATGCTCCATGGGCTGGGATTTTATATGTGCAGGGAGGGGGCACTGCAACACTGCAGAGTCAGTCACCTCTCTCTCTGCCAGGGGTCTGGCTGGGGGCCAGGCAGAAATAAGCTCCCCTTCTCTCCCCTAAATCCCGCCTGGCCGGCCATAGCTCGCTAGCCCCACTCTGCTTGGATCAGGGGGTCCCCTCAACGCTGCCAATGCACCAGAGAGAGAGTGGGGGTGACAGGAGAAGGAGCAGGTTTAGAACTGGGACGGCATGGCCACCTTCAAGGACAGATGGTCTTGGGCACTGGCTGCCTGGTTCCTGGCTTCTATCCCTCTGTGGCCTGGATGCCTTCTGTAATGTTCTGGGCCTCAGTTTCCCTGTGTGTAAAATGGAAACAATATTGCACTTCCTCTAATGGTCGTTGTAAAGGTGGAATGAAACAATAGACACAAACATCTCCATCACGGACAATTCCCCCAACCCTTCCATGTCACCAGGTCACAAGCTCTACATATTACCACAAACACCACACACATCACATGTATCACAACATATGACACAAAAACCAGACACACCACGTACTGTACACACCATACGAAACACACACAGAGCAGTTAGACCACACACAACACACACACACACACACCCGAAACATACCACACAAATACCGGACACACTGCTACACACACACCCTAATCACACCAGACACACAGTACAACACAACCTTATACATCATACAGCTCCCACTCCACAAGCCACATACCCCCTTACATACACCACACACAACATGAAAGAGAGACACATGCTCCAGACATGCCACCTACTGAACACACTATAGAAAACACATAGACACTTATCTCACACAGGCCAGATGCACACATACCAGGCACACTGCTGTGCACACCACAGACACACACTCCACACTGCATAGACCGCACACTGTGCAGTACACAAACACTGCACACCCCACATACCGCACAGCACCTGCTACACACAATAGCTACTATCCCACACACAGACTACACACCACACACACAAACCACACGTACCACAAACTGCTCAACACATATATACACACACACCAACACTAAAATTCCATGCCCTGCATACCACACACAAACATTAAGTACCACACACAGTACACCACACATCAAATACTACACACACCACACCACAGACTACTTACCATACACTACACACTACACACTATACGTCATATACTACACACCACACATTAGACATCACACAACACATACTACACACAAACACCACACACCACACACTACACACCACGCACCATATACTACACACCAAACACCACACACTACACACCACGCACCATATATTACACACCACACACTACACACCACGCACCATATGCTACACACCACGCACCATATACTACACACCAAACACCACACACTACACACCACGCACCATATACTACACACCATACACTGCACACCACGCACCATATAATACACACCACACACTACACACCACGCACCATATACTACACACCACACACTACACACCACGCACCATATACTACACACCACGCACCATATACTACACACCAAACACCACACACTACACACCACGCACCATATACTACACACCATACACTGCACACCACGCACCATATAATACACACCACACACCACACACTACACACCACGCACCATATACTACACACCACACACTACACACCACGCACCATGCACCATATACTACACACCACACACTACGCACCACGCACTATGCACCATATACTACACACCAAACACCACACACTACACACCACGCACCATATACTACACACCAAACACCACACACTACATACCACACACCATATACTACATACAAACACCACACACCACACACTACACACCAAACACCACACACTACACACCACGCACCATATACTACACACCACACACCACTCACCATGCACCATATACTACACACCAAACACCACACACTACATACCACACACCATATACTACACACCAAACACCACACACCACACACTACATACCACGCACCATATACTACACACCACACACCACGCACCACACACTACACACCAAACACCACACACTATACACCACGCACCATATACTACACACCAAAGACCACGCACCACACACCACGCACCATATACTACACACAAACACCACACACCACACACTATACACCACGCACCATATACTACACACCAAACACCACACACTACACACCACGCACCATATACTCACACCACACACCACACACTACACACCACGCACCATATACTACACACCACACACCACGCACCACACACTACACACCAAACACCACACACTACACACCACGCAGCATATACTACACACCAAAGACCACGCACCACACACCACGCACCATATACTACACACAAACACCACACACCACACACTATACACCACGCACCATATACTACACACCAAACACCACACACTACACACCACGCACCATATACTCACACCACGCACCACACACTACACACCAAACACCACACACTACACACCACGCACCATATACTACACACCAAAGACCACACACCACACACCACGCACCATATACTACACACAAACACCACACACCACACACTATACACCACGCACCATATACTACACACCAAACACCACACACTACACACCACGCACCATATACTCACACCACACACCACACACTACACACCACGCACCATATACTACACACAAACACCACACACCACACACTATACACCACGCACCATATACTACACACAAACACCACACACCACACACTATACACCACGCACCATATACTACACACCAAACACCACACACTACACACCACGCACCATATACTCACACCACACACCACACACTACACACCACGCACCATATAGTACACACCACACACCACGCACCACACACTACACACCAAACACCACACACTACACACCACGCACCATATACTACACACCAAAGACCACACACCACACACCACGCACCATATACTACACACAAACACCACACACCACACACTATACACCACGCACCATATACTACACACCAAAGACCACACACCACACACCACGCACCATATACTACACACAAACACCACACACCACACACTATACACCACGCACCATATACTACACACAAACACCACACACCACACACTATACACCACGCACCATATACTACACACCAAACACCACACACTACACACCACGCACCATATACTCACACCACACACCACACACTACACACCACGCACCATATACTAGACACCAAACACCACATACCACACACTACACACCATGCACCATATACTACACACCAAACACCACACACTACACACCATGCACCATATACTACACACCAAACACCACATTACACAACACACACTACACAACAGACACCACACACACATACCACACACCATATACTACACACAAAACACAACACACTATACACCATATACCACACACCATATACTACAAACCAAACACTACACACCAAACACTACATCACACACCACACACCACAACCACACACTACACACTGAACACCACACACCAAACACCACCTATTTGATCAACCCAGTGTCTTTTATTTGTTGTTCTCTTCCTTTCCCAGGGTACAAAATCACAAAGCAAAACTTGGACTTGGTTTGGTGCATTGCACCAAAGCAAAGGACTCTGGGGGAGGGGAGGTAGGTAGAGTTTTATGGGAGGAGGGCACTGGGGTCCTGGTGTATGAAGGTGCAGGGGTACCTAGGTTCAGGGTGAGAATGTCTTGCAGACAACTGTCAAGGGGGAGACAAGAAATTGCATCTATGTGTCAATAACTGTACTGTAAACCATTAATCCCTCCTCCCTTAATAAACTGAGGAGAGAGAGACAGAGACACACACACACACACACACACACACACACACACACACACACACACAGAGAGAGAAGACACTATTGTGACTTCTCCCAGAGTTGAGTGGGGAAGGATTTCCTAGTGTGATCTTCCTTCTCTGCTAGTCCAGTGGTGCTTCTCCCTGAAAGTTTCCTGAAGAAAATGTCTACAGTAACATAAGAGACAGTTATTTGCAAATAGCATTAAATGGCATAAATCCTGGTAAGGTCTTGTATGGTACAATAAATCCTAACCATAGGACTTTCAGAGTAAACCAAATACCCACATGACAATGTCATAACAATAACTATCTATTGCCTTTTTAAATTCTAAGACAGTAGGAACCTCCCTTGTTCTCTATAAAACCCACATTTCTCCCAGTCCTGCAAATTCTAGATGTGGCTCATTCTCCTACATGCTTCTCTTGATTCACACCATTTGATACCGTATTTGCTGATCTCAACCAAACCAGTGCTCCCAGTGCCACCTGGACACGTTTCACGTGGGATGGTGTCCAGAGACTCCAGGCCTGGGATGTTAACCCTTCAGCTCCATTACTCTGGTGAGGCCTTTTCTGACTCCTAAGACTCCTTAATTCCATTTTGGGTGGCATACTTCCTAACAAAGCCACAGAACCTAGATATAGACCAGGACCCATGAGACAGAACACTTGTGCACATGTAGCCATAAGTTAGGGGAAGATATAGACCTTAAAGTAAATGTGCACAATTCTTCTTCTTCTAGCGTTTGCCCTTCTTCCGTAGCCAGTCAACAGCGTCAGGTTGAGCCTGATGTCTGCTTGTTGCTGGCTTTGAAAGTGACTGGGATCCATGTGGATTCAGTCGGCTAGGAAGGATCGTCAGTTTCCCCAATAAATGGGTACTCACGGGATGCACCACGAGAAGGTCGATCCAATGCATCCCAATGTGCACAATAGTCAGCAGTGACTCAATAAGTGCAGCAAGCAAGTAGAAAGGTCTAAAAAAGACAATATAAAGTACTTAATCAAATGGTCTCTACTGAGACTAGATACCCTCCTCACCTACTTCCTGTGCCATTTCCCTCAATTACTCTAAGGCTAGCCCTGTCAGCTAAAGTAAGGACTACAAAAGCTGGATAAGGGCAAGATGGCTGTTTTGATCTCTACCAGGCTATCCCATCACCCTGAGGCCCTAGTTAGGGAATCCTGGGATTCCTACATAGATATGATGGGCATAGACTCTAACAGATCCCTCTCTACACCATCGCTGGTAGTCTCTATCAGGAACAGTACTGTGGACCCTCTTGTGGGCCTCACTAGGACCTTGCCCTTAATATGGAACAACAATGTTAGAACCTGCCTCACTCTCCGAAGGGAGGCTGGGTCAACATACTCTGCCACTTGAGGAAGATGGGTCCTGAAATGAGAGCAGCCTAGAATGTTCCTAGAGATGAATATGGAATACGAGCTCAGACCTACAGGGATGCAGAGGTTATACACACGTCTGTGCTAAATATGAATAGACATGGGCTCCAGAGCTGATCAGTGGGGTTTACAGTTAATGATTTCTTATATTATTATTTTTAAATTTCTTTAATGGGGAATTAGTGTTTTACATTTGACAGTAAATATAATAGTGTGTATATGCACAACATTTCCCAGTTTTCCATATAACAATACAACCCTCACTAGGTCCTCTGTCATCTTTCTTAGACATGTATTCTCTTCCCCATCCACCCGCCCCAGAGTCTTTTACATAGGTGCAATATGCCAAATCCAGTTCAGGTTCTACTTGTGTTTTCTCTTCTGATCTTGTTTTTCAACTTCTGCCTGAGAGTGAGATCATCCCATATTCATCCTTCAGTTTCTGACTTACTTCACTTAACATGAATTGTTCAAGGTCCATCCAAGACCGGCTGAAAATGGTGAAGTCACCATTTTTTTATAGCTGAGTAGTATTCCACTGTGTATATAGACCACAACTTGCTTAGCCACTCATTTGTTGTTGGACACCTGAGTTGCTTCCAGGTTTTGGCTATTATAAATTGTGCTGCCAAGAACATATGTGTACACAGATCATTTTGGATGGGTGTCTTGGGTTCCTTAAAATATATCCCCAGGAGAGGAATTGCTGGATCATAGGGTAGGTCTATTTCTAGCCTTCTGAGAGTTCTCCAAACTGTTCACCACAGAGGTTGGACCAATTGACATTCCCACCAGCAGTGCAGGAGGGTTCCTTTGACCCCACAACCTCTTTAGCATTTGCTGCTGTTACTTTTTCTTATGTATGACATTCTCACAGGAGTGAAGTGGTATCTCATTGTTGTCTTTATTTGCATTTCTCTGACAATCAAAGACTTGGAACATTTTTTCATGTGTTTCTCAGCCTTTTGGATCTCTTCTGTGGTGAATATTCTGTCCATGTCCTCCCCCATTTTTGGATGGGGTTATTTGTTTTCTTGTGGTTGAGTCTGGCAAGCTCTTTATATATTCTGGTTATTAGCCTCTTGTCTGATGTATGGCATGTAAAAATCTTCTCCCATTCTGTGAGGGGTCTCTTGGTTTGGGTAGTGGTTTCTTTTGCTGTGCAGAAGCTTTTTAATTTGATGTAGTCCCATAGGTTTATGCTTGCCTTAGTTTTCTTTGTAATTGGATTCATTTCATGGAAGATTTCTTTAAAATTTATACAGAAAAGAGTTCTGCCAATATTTTCCTCTCAGTATCTGATAGTTTCTGGTCTGATATCCAAGTCCTTGATCCCCTTGGAATTTACTTTTCTATTTGGTAAAATACATTGTTTCAGTTTAATTCTGCATGTTTCAATCTATTTTTTCCAACACCATTTGTTGAAGAGACTCTGCTTTCCCTATTTAATAGTCTGGGCACCTTTTTCAAAGATTAGATGTCCATAGTTGTGGTGGCTTACTTCCAGGCTCTCAATTCTAGTCCTCTAGTCAGTGTGTCTATTCATGTTCCAGTACCAAGCAGTTTTGATGACAACAGCCCTATAATACAATTTGAGGTCTGCGAGTGTGATGCCTATAGTTCTTCCTTCTTCTCAAGATTGTTTTTGGCAATTCTAGGTCATTTCTGGTTCCAGATAAGCATCTGTAGAATTTGTTCTATTCTCCTAAAAAATATGGTTGGGATCTTGATGGGGATAGCATTAAATTTGTATATGGCTCTGGGTAGCATATTCATTTTGATGTTAAATCTTCCAACCCATGAATATGGAATATATTTCCACTTTGTGTCTTTTTCACTTTCTTGAATAATGACTCATAATTTTCAGTATACAAGTCTTTCACTTCTTTGGTTAGGTTTATTCCTAGATATTTTATTGTTTTTGTTGCTATATTAAAAGTAATTGATTTCTGGATTTCAACTTCTTCTAACTTATGTTTCAGAGAGGAATGCCACTGATTTTGAATGTTAATTTTGTGGCCTGACACAAAATTAGTGTATTGATTGATGATTTCCAAAAAGTTATTGCTGTATTCCATAGGTATTTCTATGTATACTATCATATCATCTGCAAATAGAGAGAGTTTGACTTCTTCTCCTCCAATCTTTATCCCTTAATTCCTTGCTCCTGCCTGATTGCTATAGCAAGAACTTCCAATGCTATGTTGAATAGTGATAGTGATAGTGGGCAGCCAAGTCAAGTACCTGATCTGAGTGGAAATGCTTCCAGTTTTCCACCATTGAGTATGATGTTGGCTGTAGGTTTCCTAAATATAGACTCCACTTTCTTCAGGAATTTTCCATCTATTCCTATTTTTTGTAGTGTTTTGATCATAAAGGGATGTTGTATTTTGTCAAAGGCTTTCTCTGCATCTATTGATATGGCCATGTGGTTTTTGGTCTTGCTTTTATTGATGTGGTGGATCATGTTGATTGATTTACATCTATTAAACCAACCTTGCATTCCTGGGGTAAAACCCACTTGGTCATGATGAACAATCATTTTTAATATACTGCTGCATCCGGTTGGCTAGAATTTTGTTCAATATTTTAGCATCTATTTTCATCAGAGATATTGGTCTGTAGATTTCTTTTTTGCTTGTGTCCCTGTATGCTTTTGGTATCGAAGTGATGTTGGCTTCATAGAAGCTGGAAGGGAGCATTCTAGTGTCTTCAATCTTCTGGAAGACTTTTAAAAGTAGAGATATTAGTTTTTCAAAGGTTTTATAGAATTCACTTGTAAAACCGTCTGGTCCAGTACTTTGATTTTTGGGAAGGTTTTTGATAACTGTTTCAATTTCATTACCTGTGATGGGCCTGATCATGTTGTCTAGTTTCTGTTTACTTAGTTTTGGAAGTTGGTAGGTATCTAGGAAATCGTCCATTTCTTCCAGGTTCTCTAGCTTGGTGGCATATAGTTGTCCATAGAAGCCTAACATGATATGTTGAATTTCTTCAGTGTCTATTGTGATATCTCTTCTTTCATTTATGTTCTGATTTATTTGGGTCTTCACCCTTTTTGTTTTGTGAGTCTGGCTAAAGGTTTGTCAATCTTGTTCACTTTTTCAAAGAACCAACATTTACTTTTGTTGATCTTTTGTATGGTTTTCTTATTTTCAGTGTTATTGATTTCTGCCCTAACTTTAGTGATTTCTGTCCTTCTGTTTGCTTTAGGTTTCCTCTCTTCTTCTTCTTCTTCTTCTTCTTCTTCTTCTTCTTCTTCTTCTTCTTCTTCTTCTTCTTCATCATCATCTTCTTCTTCTTCTTCTTCTTCTTCTTCTTCTCCTCCTCCTCCTCCTCCTCCTCCTCCTCCTCCTCCTCCTCCTCCTCCTCCTCCTCCTCCTCCTTCTTCTTCTTCTTTAGTATGTGAAATCTGGCTGTTTGTTTATGCTTTTTCTTTTTTCTTAATGTGTGCTTCTATGGCTATGAACTTCCCTCTCAGTACTGCCTTAGCTATGTTGCAAATATTTTGAAAGCTTGTGTCTTCACTTTCAATGAACTCTGTAAACATTTTTATTTCTTCCTTTATTTCCTCTTTGACCTAGTAGTTGTTAAATAGTGTACAGTTGAGCTTCCACATTTTGACTATTACTAATCTTTTGTTGATTGTTAAGTGGTAGTTTAATTCCACTATGGTCTGAGAAGATGCTTGGGATGATTTCAATGCTCTTGAAATTGCTGATGCTGTGTTTGTGGCCTAACATATGGTCTATACTTGAGAATGACCCATGTGGACTTGCATAGAATGTGTATTCCAGTTTTTGTGGTGAATGACTCTGAAAATGTCTAATAGTTATAGTTTATCTATCTCTTCATTTAGCTCCCTCATGTCTAGGTGATTTTTCAAGTTGAGAGAGTGGGGTGCTGAAGTCCCCTATTATGACTGTGTTGCTGTTAATATATTGCTGTAGCTATTTCAGTAGATGTTTTATGTATATAAATGGCTTCTCATTGGTGCATAGATGTTAATAATTGTTAAATCCTCTTGATTGACTGATCCACTGAGCATTAAATAGTGTCAATCCCTATCTTTTTAAAATTTTATTTATTTTAAAGTCTATCATGTCAGATATGAGAATAGCTGTTCCTGCCCTCTTTGTGGGCCACTGGCTTGTTTGATAGTTTTCCATCCTTTCACTTTAAATCTGTGTTTGTCTTGTTGAGTTAGGTGGGTTTTCTGTAGAAAACATTGTTGTTAAAATTTCGGAGGCTCTTGCCGGCCGGGCTGGCTTGCTTCACTGGCGGGTAACAGAGACGCGGAGACAACGGCTGGGCAGGGAAGCTGTATTTCTTTATTCAGGAACAACGATTCACAAACTAAGACAAACTAATCACCAAACAGAACTCGGCTGTCTCTTTGCGGCGGCGCAAGCACTCTTTCCTTTTCTCTGGAACTCAGGAACCCTCTCCCTTACTCTCGAACTCAGGAACTCTCGAACTCTCGTACTCGGGAACCCTCTGAAACTCTTCTACTGTGGAACTCTCTCTTACTCTGTAACTCTGCAACTCTCGAACTCAGGAACTCAGGAACTCTGGCACTCTCGAACTCAGGAACCCTCTCTCTTACTCTCGAACTCTGGAACTCTCGAACTCAGGACCTTCAGATTATGAGACTGGGAAAACAGCTGCTGAACCCTTTTGGTATTGCAAGATGGAGTTCAAGTTTCTAAAATGTTGCTGTGTATTGAAAGAAGCTAATACGATTATGTTATTAGTTTTCACATTTCCTAAGCAGCCTAGAGTACAGGGTGAGCATTTTTAGGTCTTCTAATGATGTATTGTGCTGTGGAAGCACTGTGTGTTAATAACAGTAGTATGGGCAAAAGGAGTCTTCTTACTTGGAAATGTAAATAATTTTACTATATAGTGTTTTGGATGTATTTGTTGTAGAAATGGACCAGTGAATAAAGAAATACAGCTTCCCTGCCCAGCCGTTGTCTCCGCGTCTCTGTTACCCGCCGTGAAGCTAGCCCGCCCGGCAAGAGCTTCCGAAATTTTAACAACAAAACATATTGTTGGGTTTTGTTTTCTGATCCATCTTCCTACTCTAGGCCTTTTAATAGGTGAATTCAGTCCATTGACATTTATTGATATCAAAGACTGAAGATATTTTAGTGCCATTCTTGTAGATTTTTAGAGTGTTCTGATATATGGCATATGTATGGTGGTCTGAGTCACACTGACTTGTCATTCAATAGGGCTTTTGGGAAGGGGTGTTACCTTGTGGTAGGCATCAGAGACATCTCTAGAGGGACTAAATAGGGCAACTATCTGTTCCTCTTATCTCAGGTGGGGGAATTAAGGTTCTCATGGGGGATATCTGGGTGGCACAGTGTGGTGAATACTCCTTACAAATTATCTTTATATATTGGATATAGACAGCAGAGATCAAGAGAGAAAGGGAAAGTTAGAGAGGAAGAGAGAGACAGAGAGACAACTACAGCCCTGCTTCACCACTCGCAAAGCTTTCCCCCCTGCTGATGGGGACCAGGGACTTGAACCTGGGTCCTTGTGCTCAACTAGGTGCACCAACACCAGGCCCCTGCAGTGAATATTTCACAGGGACTTCTGTGGAAGGTTTTGAAAGAGCCTAAGGCTGGTATCTAGGAAAGACATGAGGAAGAAGGAGGAAGAAGAGGAGGAGAAGGAGATGGGGGGTGAGGAGGGGGCAGGAGGACTGGAATCAAAGAGGTGTTGCAAGAGTTTGGAAAGGGAGAGGCAGAAGAAGAATGGAAAGGGAGGTAAAGTTAAGATAAAAATCATCTCTGTGGAAAACTAGCCCTCTGAAAGTGGGCCTCCAGCATATAGCTTCAGTGCACAAGTGAGTCCAGTTTTCTTGATGAGAAAATCCCCAGAACTGACATGACCAGCAAGGACAGTGCCCAGAAGAGATTTCTTTTTAGTTCTCGTTTCCTCTCAATTAGTTCTTGATGCAGTTTTTAAATGATGATAGGGTGGTTAAACTTGATAACGACTGTTGGCTCTGATCAGCACCTGATGCTTGAGGTGAGTGAAGGACTCTGACTTCTCTGAACCCCAAGCTAACTCATTTGTCACATGAGAACAATGCCATCTGCCCTCCTCAAGGTTGTTACAAGGTTAGAAAGGAGATAAAGTGCAGGAGAAAGAACTTAGAGCAGCAACAGATATGCACTCTGTAGTTCAACAAGGATTTCTTCTCAAAAAAGGAGAAACAAGATGGAACATTTGAGTCTGCTCCATTGAACACAGATTTTGAAAGAAAATCTTGGTGAGGAAGGTCTTTGCCCAACTTTTATATGCAAGACCATAATGTTAAAAAAAAAAAAAAAGTCTTCTGGCTTTAAAGTAAAAATGAGTGCCGGTAACATTCATCTTCCAGCTCAGAGCTAACATATTGAATTGGCCCCGAGCAAAATTTCATGGCTGAGCTGCAGAGCCAGAACATAACATTTGCAGTTGAAAGTTCTGCACTGACCTCATATTCCAGCCGTATTTAAAGGGATGTGTCCAGTCTGCCCTGCCGTGGCATTTAAGCTGATTAAGTCTGTGTCGAGGGTGGGCAGGCAGCAGCAAGTGACAGGGTAGCAGCTGGTTGTTTCCTTAGCTTTCTGTCTGGAGAAGACAGGGAAGTATCTCTCAAAAAGGGGTAGAAATATTGTGGGTGGTCCTCCATTCTTCAATAGTGTCCTGGGACCCCTGCTCTTGGAGAGAGAGTGGGAGAGAGAGGGTGTATATCTTCTATCTGTACAGATAATGCAGAAACATCATGAGTTCTGGGGAGAGAGTCTAGTGGAAAGACTTTTAAGAAACTACTTCCTTTTTTTTGCCCCCAAGGTTATCCCTGGGGCTCTGTGCTGGTACCATGAATCCACTGCTCCTGGTGTCCATCTTTTTCCCATTCTATTATATAGGACAGAGAGAAGTTGAAAGAGAGGAGAGGGACACAGAGAAGGAGTGCAGTGGGAAGGTTTCACAGGTGGTGAAGCAGTGCTGCAGGCATCTTTCTTCCTCTGTCTCTCTACTTTCCCTTCTCCCCTCTCTGTCTCTACCCAGGGAATACTAACTTCATTAATACATTAATTATTGAAATAAAAAAAAGAGAACCCAGCTCTTTCAAAAGGTTGATGATAGTCCTTTCTGTAGGAGTCCCAGAAGTAAAATACAGTCTTCCTTCCCAGGCACAATTCCAAGGGGGCTCAGCTAGCATGGCATCTTGAATACCGAGGAAGTCTGGTGAGGGGGTTGGCATCAATCTCACAAGCAAGTGACGCTCTTGAACTAGGGTTAGTGAGTGACGGGCAAGAGCCCTGACCCTCTAGGTTTAGTAGAATGAAGCCCAGAGCATGGCACAAGGAGCAGATCTTGCCCACTCTAGGGTGGGGTATGCTGGCTTGGGAGAGTGTAGGGTCATGCTAGTCATCTCCCAGTGTTGTTTTGTGATTCTCTTTTGCAGAGGGATTCATTACTTGGATTCAGTGGAGAGTCTCAGGGGACAGGTGATGAAGAAGCAAGGGACAAGGGGCTGGGTGGGGGTGTACCTGGTTGAGCGCACATGTTCGGATGCACAAGGACCTGGGTTAGAGCCCCCAGCCCCCACCTGCAGGGGGACACTTCACAAGTGATGAAGGAGTCTCTCTCTCCCACTGTCTCCCCCTTCCCTCTCAATTTTTGTCCATCTCTCACAAATAAATACATACAAATTTAAAAAGATAATACATATTTTAAAAGAGAGAGAGAGAGAGAAGCAGAGGGCACACAGCTGAAAAAAGAAGAGCAATGACACGGGAGCAGGTGATTAGGTCTGTCATCCCAGAGATGGGAGAAGGGAGGGTTCCCATGTGGTCATTGTATCCAGGACTCTGGGTTCCCATGTGGCAATTGTATCCAGCACTCTGTATATGTGCAGTGCTACTGACTAGCCTCTCTGGTGCCATTTTCAGTCTAACTCTAGAGAGAGAGGAGAAAGAGAGAGAGAAAACACAAAGAGATGCCCCACAACACTCTTCTGCCATCCACAGAGGTTCCCACCTCCCTCCATACTCGGTGGTTCTTGCATATGGTGCTGGGGTTCAAACCAGGGCCACATGCCAGGTGAGGTGAGCTCTCTACCAGGGGAGCCTTCTCCTGGTCCCACTGTTCCTTCTTTAGTCATCCTTATTATTTCCTTCTCACTCAGAAATGATATAGTACTGGGATTGGGAGTAATGTATCTATCAGAGTCCTTTTTTTTTCTTTCTCTTTTTGCTCCCTTTTGTTGCTCTTGTTGTTTTATTGTTGTAGTTATTGATGTCATTGTTGTTGGATAGGACAGAGAGAAATGGAGAGAAGAGGGGAAGACAGAGAGGGGGAGAGAAAGCTAGACACCTTCAGACCTGCTTCACTACCTGTGAAGCAACTCCCTTGAAGGTGGGGAGCTAAGGGCTCAAACAGGGATCCTTACAAAGGTCCTTGCATTTTGTGCCACCTGCACCTAACCTATTGCACTACTTCCAGACTCCCCAGAGTCATTTTTGTTAGAGAGAGAGAGAGAGAGAGAGAGAGAGAGAGAGAGAGAGAGAGAGAATGATCCCTTGGCATTAGTTTTGCCTGGGTAGGACTTTTTGGTAGATTTATTTGAACCCTCAGACTCAGAGGAAACCTGGCTTTCCTTACCTCACAGAATGGCAGTGCTGTGCAAGGTCAGCAGAAGTCATCTTTGTTCCCTCTGAAGGTCCTCTTGCATTTATTTAAATAATTATTTATTTTTATCGTCACCAGGGTCACTTCAAGATGAATCTACCATCTCTCCTGGAGGCTTCTTTATCCCCCCTGACCCTTTCCTTTATTTTATGGGACAGAGAGACATTGAGAGGGGAGGGGAGATAGAGGAGAGAGTAACTGAATCCTTGTGCTTAATACTATGTGGGCTTATCCGATGCCCAAGCTCTGATCTTCTCTCAGTAATCAGGGTTTCCTACAATGGGTAAATGAAGGCCAGAGAGATAGCTCAGTGTGTTAGAACCTGCGTCCTCAGAGGTCCTAGGTTCAGTGGTGGGTACCACCATATGCCTGAGCTGAGCAGCACTCTGGTTGGCTTCTCAAGCTGTGTGCCTCTCCTGATAAACGTAAATACATATTTAAAATTAATCAATGGAAAACAGGTAGGTGTTAGACTGTGATGGCGAGAAAATAACCCATGCAAATGTGGCAGAGGAGTGCCGGGATAGCTTCGCTGGAGAGAGAGATGAGGAACTTGTGGCCGCATGGTAATACAATTTTTTATTGATGCGGGTGTCCCAGAGTCAGATGTGAGCATAGTGGGTTTAGGCCACATGGAGCACATTGCCTCCCGCTATGCATGCCAGCCCTTCTCCAGGTCGGGATGTGGAAGAAAACGAGGGCAAAACTAGGAACAGCAGTGGGCTTTATAGGGTAAAAGCAGAAGTGGCAAGTCGGGAACAGAATTGGCTAGGAAAGGGGATGGGAAAAACAAGGAACTCTGGGAAAGTAGAAAGCTTCCATAGCAGCTGTTGTGAATGTTCTAACCAGTGGGATTAACCAATACCCTGCAGGCAGGGCGGGTCTCAGGCAAAACAATGATTATGTAAATAGACCACAGCATCAAGCAATGCAGGGGAGCTGGCTTAATGCCCAACAGAGGATTGCAGTTTAAGGGGAGCTTTTCTGAGTGGTGGTTAAGGGAATATTAATAGATGTATTTCATTTCATTTGTCAACACAAGCATTCCACATCAATTTCAAATATCTTGGTCCCCAGCTACACATGAGCCTTTCCAGAGACATTAACTGAAATCAGTTCCTTGTGTATTTTTACAGATATTCTATGCATGTGCAACTCCTCTCTCTCTCTCTCTCTCTCTCTCTGGGTAAACCAACAATAGCATCCTGTATATGCAAGCAACACCTTATTGCCTTCATATTACAATCCATCTTGGGAGAACTTTTTGTGTTATTTACAAATTTTCCTTAGCTGTTTTCACACAGGCCCACAAAGCTTACCTCTAATTTCCAACACCCCCAAAGCCTTGGAAACTTAATTGTACCCCAACTCTTGACAGCCAAACAGGATTGAACTGCTCTGAAATATTTTCAGTTTTTTTTTTTTTTTTTTTTGCTAAGCCCATTTAGTGCTCACAGGCTCAGTTTCAGAGTAAGATGAAATGTGATTAACACTGCTGCCTGGGGTCTGCTCAGAAGGAAGCCACGTGTGAAATATAGGCTGTGCTTCTGCATTGAAAGAAAAACAGAAAAATCTGCATGCCGCAATGAAAGTGCCCCCCCCACCCCGGTGGTGTTCTGTTTGAGTCACCCTGGTCATGGGTGTTTTCATTGTTTCTGGTATTTACTGATAAGTGGTATCTACGTTGACAGGATCCTACATCTATGTGGGTTATCTTGGTTTCCAAGATCCAGGGAATTAATTTGGGAATGATCTCATCTACGATAAAAGGTTTTTCCTATCCAATCTGTTCTTTAGTTTTATTAGAGAGACAGAGAGAGAAGGGAGGAGGAGAGACCGCAGCACCAAATCAGCACCCAGGGAACACTTGTGGTGCTGCCCTTGTGGTTCCCATGTGGTTCTGGGACTTGTACCCTGGCCTCTTGTACCCTACTGGCTTAGCTATCTCTGAGAACCTGTAAGGTAAATTCTTCAAAAACGCACAGGCAAAATCACTCATGTGGATAGTCTGTTCTTTTGCCATGAATGTGACCCGCATTTGAGCCCAGCCCCCACCCTGTTGAAGGATGCTTCAAGACTGTGGTCTCTCTCTCTCTCTTTCTATTTGTCTATCTAAAATGATAAAAGAGATTCTCGTGGGGCTGTTTTTATTTAGTTCTGCTTCCTTCTCTAGGCTGTTCTGCCTGTACCATGCTCTTTGCTTAGTATGCTCAGTTTTCCCATATCTCTGACTTTTATGCCTACAAAGTACACTGATATCTGCAGTGGCTTCTCAGTCATCTCTGGAACTTGGTGTCAAGCAGAGAGCTCACAGCTGTATGGATGACATTTGCTGATCATGAAAACCACAAGGGTTAACAATTAGTGAAAAATGAATGGGGCTGGGCCTGATTTGACTACCCAGTGGGCTGGACTATAGCCGCATTCTCTATAGATAAGCAACCCAGGGAAAGTAGGTGATTTCTGATGATGAAACTGTGTGTCTGATGCTTTGGAAGATATGCTAGATAGCAGGTAGGGAGAACACTGTAAGGAGGCTTAGGGGGAGTGCAATGCTTGCAGCTGGTCCTGTTTTAGCAGCTTCAAGGCCACCAATGATGGTCCAGGGGGATGGAGTCAGAATGCAAGCTCTGACCTTTCCAAGACAGGTATCACCACTATCCTGAAGGTGAACTGCCCAGGGAGAAGCCTGACTTCAGGTCCCAGCTTTGGTGCCTAGAAGCTGTGTAGTTTGAAGCCAGTCACTTCACTGGCTAGCAATTTGGTACTTCTTCACCAAATAATGTAATAATAACAATAACTATCCATTGTCTTCTTGAACCCTAAGACAACAGGAGCCTCACATTTCTACTATAGAGCCTATATTTCCCCCAGTCCTGGAACTTTAGGGTGGGCCCACTTTTCTGCATGCTGCTCTCAATTCAAATCAAATAATATTGCATCAGTGGATCGCAACCTACTCAATGCAATGAGTGCCACCCCAGCATGCTACACTTCAGACTGTGACCAGAGACTTCAGGTGTGGATGACAACCCTTCAGCTTCATCACTCGGGTGAGACCTTTCCTTTCATAGTATTCTCTAATTCCATTCCAGGTGTTCCACTCCCCAATAAAGTCCCCAAACCTAGATATAGTCCAGGCCCCCTGAGATAGAGCATAGGTTCACCTGTGCCCATAAACTAGGGGAAAAATATATACCTGAAAGCAGAAGTACACAAGAGCATGCAGGGAATACCCCCCAACACTTCATCTGCACTATTCCAGTCTTTAGGTCCATGATTGTTCAACGATTTGTTTGGCTTTGTATGTTAACTCTCTTTTCAGCCACCAGGTTCTGGATGCCAGCAAGATGCTGACCAGACTTCCCTGGACAGACGACCCCATCAATGTGTACTGGAGCTCCACTTCCTCAGAGCCCCACCCTACTAGGGAAAGAGAGAGGAAGACTGGGAGTATGGATCGATCAGTCAATGCCCATGTTCAGTGGGGAAGCAATTACAGAAGTCAGACCTTCCACCCTCTGCAACCCACAACAACCCTGGATCCATGCTCCCAGAGAGATAGAGAATGGGAATGCTATCAGGGGAGGGGATGGGATATGGAGATTGGGTTATGGGAATTGTGCGGAATTGTATCCCTCTTATTCTATGGTTTTGTTAATGTCTCCTTTCTTAAATAAAAAAATAAATAAATAAAGTTTCACATGATATGTTGAATTTCTGCGGTGTCTGTTGTGGTATCTCTTCTTTCATTTAAAATCAGACTTTTTTTGTGTCTCCTCCCTTTTTTGTTTTGTGAGTCTGGCTAAAGACTTGTCAATTTTGTTCACTCTTTTGGAGAACCAACATTTACTTTTGTTGACCTTTTGTGTGGTTTTCTTATTTTCAGTGTTATTGATTTCTGCCCTAACTTTAGTGATTTCTGTCCTTCTGCTTGCTTTAGGTTTCCTTTATTGTTGTTGTTGTTGTTCTCCTTCTTCTTCATCTTTAAGATGTGCAATCAGGCTGTTTATTTGTGCTTTTTCTTGTTTCCTAATGTGTGCTTGTATGGCTATGAACTTTCCTCTCAGTACTGCCTTAGGTGTGTCCCAAAAATTTTGAAAGCTTGTGTCTTCATTTTCATTGAACTCTCAAAATATTGTGATTTCCTCCTTTATTTTCTCTTTGACCCAGAAGTTGTTAAGAAGTGTACTGTTGAGCTTCCCCATTTGGGGACTCTTACTTATCTTTTGTTGATTGTTAAGTGATAGTTTAATTCCACTGTGGTCTGAGGAGATGCTTGGGATGATTTCAATGCTCTTTTTTTTGAATTTGCTGATGCTGTCTTTGTGGCCTAACATATTAGTCTATCCTTAAGAATGACCCATGTGGACTTAAGTAAAATATGTATTACAGTTTCTTGGGGTGAATGACTCTGAAAATGTCCAATAGTTCTAGTTTATCTATATCTTCACTTATCTTCCTTATGTCTTTATTGATTTTATGCCTGGATGATCTATCAAGTGAGAGAGTGAGGTGTTGAAGTCCCTACTATGACTGTGTTGCTGTTAATATATTGCTGTAGCTCTTTCAGTAGATGTTTGATGTATTTAGATGGCTTCTAATTGGGTGCATAGATGTTAATAATTGTTAAATCATCTTGACTGACTGATCCACTGAACATTAAGTAGTGTCCATTCCTATCTTTTTAAATCTTATCTATTTTAAAGTCAATTGTGTCAGATATGAGAATAGCTGTTTATAATACCTGCCCCTTTTTTGTGGGTCATTGGTTTGTATGATAGTTTTCCATCCTTTCACTTTAAATATGTGTTTGTCTTATTGAGTTATGTGGGTTTCCTGTAGACAGCATATTGTTGGGCTGTATTTTCTGATCCATCTTCCTACTCTGTGGTTTTTAATAGGTGAATTCAGGCCATTGACATTTATTGATATCAAAGACTGAAGATATTTTAAGGCTATTCTTGTAGAGTTTTAGAGTGTTCTGATATATGGCCTAATTTTGGTGGTCTGACTGTTTATAGGAGACCTTTCAGAACTTCTTTCAGGGAAGGCTTGGTGATAATTGATTCCTTCAACTCTTGCTTGTCTGAGAAGGTTTTTATGCCTCCATCTAGTCTGAATGACAGTATAGCAGGATACAGTATTCTTGGTTGAAAGCCTGTCTCATTGAGCACTCTGTAGATATCTTTCCATTCTCTTCTGGCCTGTTGTGTTTGTATGGAGAAGTCAGCTGCTAATCTTATGGGTTTTCCTCTGTAGGTGACACTTTGTTTTTCTCTTGCAGCCTTCAGGATCCTTTTTTTATCTGCTGGTCCCAGTTCAGGGCACCAGATGCCAGGCTAGCTTCGTGGGCAGGAGAGAGAAGACCAGGGACTCATGGCTTAGCTGGGAACACAGTTCAATCTTTATTGATGAGCGGGGATGCAGTTCAACAATCTAATCTAATCTCTCTTCATTAGAAAGTCCGTCTTTTTATATCTCCTGAGGTGGAAGTGTCAGGAAGAGGAAGTACGTAGGATAGGGGGTGGGGCAAAGGAAAAAGCATGCTAACCAGTGGGGATTAAACCAGTGTGAACAAAACAATGATTATGTAAATAGAGCACAACATCAAGCAATGCAACAGAAGGGGGTCTTAGAAACAAAATTTAGAAGCAGACCAACATTTATCCTTTTCCTTTTCTTTTTTTTAAAGATTTTATTTATTCATGAGAAAGATAGGAGGAGAGATCAAGAACCAGACATCACTCTGGCATATGTGCTGCTGGGGATTGAACTCAGGACCTCTTGCAAGCTGATGGGATATTTCCAGCCTAGGATTTGGGTTTCATAACTGTAACTGAGCACTCCTTTGAGTCTCCTTACCATTGTGCAAAGAAAGGAGAATCTTTTAGGGAGTCTGTGCAGAGCCAGGAAAAGCCAGCTCCACTGCTGATGGACTGTGTGAAATGGGCTTTGCATTTGTCACCCTGTTCTGAACTCTTTGTATCAGAGAGTCAGATAGTTTCCATAGGTACTTGAAAATTTGCATGAGTCTACCTACATATGCTCACAATAACCATGCAAGCTAGAGAGACAGCTTTGGTATAACTGATTGCAGTCTGGACTATTTCCGACATGAAATTCAGAAATTTAAGTAAGGCAGGTGAGTGGGTGGTCATAGGCAGATTTTGCCTGCATTCAGACCTTCCTAAAACTATCCTAAACACATGCTTCATTCATGAAAGATTTTGCAGAATGCCCAGCTATAGACACCCCACCCCCCTCCTTCCACTTCTACCAAGTTCTTTCCAGGTCCTTTTATTCAGAACCTTCTACAGATCCTTTTCATTACTGGTCCTAACAATGGTTGTCATATGTTCATAAGAAACGGTTCTCCCTTTGAGTGAGGGCCTCACCAGCCAGGTGTCCAGATAAAAGATGACTCTTCAAAGTTAACCCAATTGCCAAATGATTTGGTTTTAGCTATAACTATGTGTTGTTTTCGCCGGGCTGGCTTCATGGGCAGGTAACAGACGACCAGGGACTCATGGCTGGGTTGTACGCAGTATCTCTTTATTCATGCAGGACACAGCGCAATCTATACCAAGCTAAGCTAAACTAAAAACTACAAACAATCTTGTCCTTATAAATATACTAGCCCAGTAGGGTGGGAACAGGATGTGACGCAGAGAGGGTGGAGAGAAAAGTGACTGATGAAAATCAGGGTATGACAAGGAGAGGGAGGGTGGTGCTTGTTAACAGAGGTTATGTAAATAGAATACAGTGTTATGTAAATAGAATGCAGGGGGATTAAACCAAATGAAACAGAAGGGGTTTTTAAAAGCAGAATTAGAAGCATACCAACAACTATCTGTTGCTTTCTTTATAAATCCCATATTTCTCCCAGTCCTGAAACCTCTAGGGCAAGGATCACTTAATTGCATGCTTCTCCCAATTCATACCAACTGATACTGCACCTGCTGATTCCAAGCTATTCAATGCAGCCAGTACCACTTTGGCATGTTTCACTTTGGACTGTGTCCAGAGATGTCAGGCATGGAATGTGAACCCACCAACTTCATCACTCTGGTGAGATCTTTCCTAGCTCATAGGACCCCTTAAATTCATTTTGGGTGGTACACTTATTAACAAACTTCAAAACCTAGATATAGAGCAGGGTCCATGAGATGGGACATAAGTACATATATCCAGGAGTTGGGGAGAAACATATACCTTAAAGCAAAAGTGCACAGTAGTTTTCAGCGAGTCAATAAATGTAGCAAGCAATAAGAATGATCTAAAAAGACACCATGAAGTACCTAATTAAATAGTTTCTGCTTAGACCTAGATACTCTCCTCATCTACCTCCTATTGCACATCCCTCAGTCACTCCAAAGCTAACCTTGTCAGACAAAGTAAGGACTAAAAAAGATGAATAAGGGGAAGAGACTGGCATACTTTAATGATGACTGTTTAGTTACTACCAGGCACCCCATAACCTGGGGCTCTAGTCAGGGAGTCCTGGGATTCCCACACATACATGATGGGCCTAGAACGCTAACAGATTTCTCATCACTGTTACTGGTCAACTCCATCAGGAACAACATAATGGGGCCCCTCTGTTGGCCCCTATCAGACCTGGCCCTCAGTGTGAATCAACAATGGTAGGGAATGTTCCATTCTTCAAAGGGAGGTTGGATAGCATACTCTGCCTATCACCTGAAGATGATGGATCTTGAAATTGGTGCATCCTGGAATGTTCCTAGCCATAACCATGGAATGTGAGCTCAGACCTAACATGGATGCAGAGGTTACATAGGCTCCTGTGCTGACTATGGACCCCTGATCAAATTGATGGGGTTTATAGTTAATGGTATTTATATACTTTTCCCATATTTGGGAGATACTCTCTCCCCTCATCCAGCTTTCTGGTACTTTTTCCAACTGTGACACCATCCTCCCAGACAATAGCTTAGGTCACCTGCATATTAGATGTCAGGTGCAGGCAAAAACTATTTGGTTCATGGGCCCCCCGTAGAATACACCTAAAATAGATGTACCAACAGTTTTCCAAAATGGACACCCCAAATCTCCATCCACAATATTCTTGGCTTTAGGTTCATGATTAGTCAACAATTTGCTCTGCTTTCTATCTTAACTCTTTTTCAACCACCAGGTTCCAGATGCTACCATGATGTCAACCAAACTTCCCTGGGCAGATGACCCCACCAATGTGTCCTGGAGCCCCACTTCCCCAGAGCCCCTGCCCCACTAGGGAAAGAGAAAGAGTGACTGGGAGTATGTATCGACCTGTCAACACCCATGTTCAGCAGGGAAGCAATTACAGAAGGCAGACCTTCTACCTTCTGCACCCCACAATGATCCTAGGTACATACTCCCAGAGGGATAAAGAGTAGAAAAGCTATATATCAGGGGAGGAGATGGGATATAGAGTTCCAGTGGCAGGAACTGTGGAATTGTACCCCTCTTATCCTTGTCAGTGTTTCCATTTTATGTAAATAAAAAATTTAAAAAAAAAGATGACTCTAGACCCTTTTGTTTCACAAGAGGAGCCAAACCAGTCCAGTGCCACAATTCTGAAGTCTCGCCCTTTCTGACCTCATGTCTTTCTCCCCTTATGTGGAAGCACCACGTTGGGTTGCGTCACAGGGGAGAGAGGAGAGGCCAAGAATTTGTGGCGGTTTGGGAATGCAAATCTTTATTCATGTGGACACCTCAGAGTTGGGTGAGAGCACAGCGGTTCGGACCATGTGGAGCTAGCAAAATGGCTGCCTCCTGCTATGCACAGTAGCCCTTCTCTTGGTCTGCTTGCTGAAGAGAGAAGAGCAAAAAAAAAAAAGGGGGGGCGAAACGCAGAGTGCTGTATAAGGTAATAACTGGAAGTGGCAAGTCAGGACAGGATTGGCTAGGAAAGGGGGTGGAGAGAGGCAAAAGACATTCTGGGAAGGTGGAAGCATCCTAGCAACTGTTGTAGTGGTTTTAACTAAGCTAGCAATACCCTGAGGGGATAACGTGGTGGATATCTGTAAATAAAACTTGCATAGAAATATAATGGTTTGCGGGTCCTGCCAATGTTTGACCACATCTGCACAATTACCCAACACACCACCACTCAGGAGACCAGATGAGAGAGGGCTTCAAGGTTCCTCTGCTTATCAGGACGAGTGTAACCAGTGATCCGGCACCAAATACTTAAGCTCTGTCCTCACCCCTTTCTCTCTTCCTAATACAGATGTAGCAAGATAAAGGAGGTAGGAACTGTCTCTTGACCAGCTGTTTTGATTCTTAAAACAGTGTTTTATCTTTCTAAACTCCCCTTCTTTTCTGTGTATACTAGGCAGCTAATCCCCCACTCCCTAGACATTAAAACTCTTGCTACATTTAGAAATCCCTCTGGTTAAGTCTTTAAACTTCTTTGTGTCTTTTCATTTTTCTCTTTGAAAAAGAGAGATGAATCCTGTTCTTTGTGAGGTTGAAATGAATTATAGAAGCTCATGTGTGGACAATCCTATATTGGACACCTTTTTTTTTCCATTTAAAATTTATTTTTATTTATAAAATGGCAATATTGATAAGACTGTAGGATAAGAGGGATACATTTTCACACAATGCCTGCCCCAAGAGCTCCATATCCAGTCCTCTTCCTTGATAGCCTCCATATTTTTTATCCCTCTGGGAGTATGGACCCAGGGTCATTATGGGTTGCAGAAGGTGGTTGGTTTGGCTTCTGTAATTGCTTCCCTGCTGAACATGGGCATTGGAGTTGGTAGACACCCTTTTTTTGTTTGTTTTTTTGGGGGTTCTTAAAATAAGAGGGCTAAGAAAGAGTTCTGGAAGGTAGAGCACATACCTTAACAGAGGCAAGGCCCTTGGTTAAAATGCAGGCTCCATATAGGAACACCATTAACACCAGGGGCAGCTCTATGGATTGCAGTGCAGAACTGCAGTGTATCATGTTTGGATTCAACATTAAAGACTCTCCGACTCTAAAAAGTAAAGGTGGCCTTTGGGTAAAGAAATAGAAATTTGGGACTAGAATCTTGAAATGTTGGGCTAATCTGTAGTTCATGTAAGCATTCATTCCTATCTAAGTATCATCTACTCTTTCATCCACCTTCCATTCATGTGCCTTTCCCTAGCTCTCTTCCTCTTCTTTGTCAGTCCTTCCTCTTTATCACATGTGCTTTCATCCTTTTACCCATGCTACCTTCCTTCACCTGCCTGTCTGTCTGTCATCCTTATCTATCAAGTACAAATGTATGCTATATCATCATCTATATGTTTATACATTCCTCTCTTCCAGCCTCAACATCTCTATTTATTTTTATTATTATTACTATTATATTTTTTTCTCCACCAGTGTTGTTGACGGGGCTCGGTGCCTGCACAATGAATCCATGGCTTCCGTTGGCTGTTTTTACCATTTTGTTTTAATTTGGCAGGACAGAGAGGAACAGAGAAGAGAGAATAGGGGAGGGGAGGTAGGGAGGGAGATAGAAGGAGAAACATCTGCAGCTCTGCTTCACCACTTGTGAAGTGGATCCCCTGTAGCTGGTGAGCGGGGACTTGAACCTGGGTCCTGGTGCATGGTATTATATGTGCTTAACCGGGTGTGCCTCTGCCAGGCCTCCAACATACCTATTTATCTATGCATTTATATACCATCTCTCTGTTTATCCATCCTTCCCTCCCACACCTATCATCTATTTATCCTCTATCTACCTACCTATTTATCTATCTGCCATCTATCTATCAGTCATCATTGATCAATCATCTATCTATCAATTTATCATCTATCTATCCCTATATATCTACCTATCATCTATCTATCCATCTGTCATCTATATCTATTTATTGTCGGGCTAGCGGGGAGGGAGAGAGAGAGAGAGAGAGAAAAACCAGAAACTAAGCTCATGGCAGCAAAGCAATACAAATGTTTATTCACTTGAGTACCCCAGAGTCCGGAGTTAGCACACCTGGTTAAGCCACATGGCGCCAACCACAATGGCCTGTGTCCACCTCTTGGTCTGGTCTGCACGCCCACCCTCCTCCGGGTCGGGACACCCAAGAGACAAAACAGAAATGGAAGTGGTTTGACAATACCATACATGGTTAGGAAAGGGGTGGAGAAAAATGGAAGGGGCTGGAAAGGTAGGAACTACCTTAGCAACTGTTGCAAGATTTTTAACTGGTAGGATTATTAATACCCTGGAGGCAGGGAGGGCCTTGAGGGTAGAAAGAAGATAGATCAAAGGAATGGAATGGGTGGGGATCTTTCAGGCTAAACAGTGATTATGTAGATAGGCCATAGTATCAGGGAATGTAGGGTGGAGGAGGCTTAACATCTTTAAGGAATGTTGGGCTCTGGTGGGAAGATGCAGGATGTTTTTGTGGGGGAGGGAAGACTTACATGGAAGCCAACCTTTTGATACCCTTTTTTGCTCAACCCCTCCGTAGAGAGTCTTACCAGGTGAACTCACCTCTCAGGTCAAGCCCTGCCAGGCTCCACCACATCCCACAACCCCACAACCTTCCTGCAATCTATCTATCTATCTATCTATCTATCTATCTATCTATCTATCTATCTATCTATCTATCTAATCTATCTATCTATCTATCTATCATCTATCTGTCATCTACCTATCTATATCTATCTATATATCTATCTACCTATCTATCAATCATCTATCATCTATCTGTCTGTCTGCCTATCTATCAATCATCTATATGCACATTTTACCACCCTCTTTTCTTCCCTCTTTCCTTTCAGCTCCCCCTCCTTCATCATCTAACTTCCCCACGTTGTTTCTGATATTGGAAAAATACAGTGGTGAAAAAGGTCTTGAAGACCTGGAAAGCCCCTTATAGCATCAGCCCTGTAGGAGCTGGGCCCTTCCTCTGTATCCCACTCCCCAGGCCTTCAGTGATCTTCCTGGGCAGCAGGCAAGGACTGGACAGTGTGTCTCTGTCCTGAGACCAGCAGGTTGGACAGGTGCTCAGGGCACCTCCACCTCCCCCAGCAGAGTCCTGACTTTTGACCTGGCTGCCCTGCCATCCAGCTCAATGCCTTTGGAGTAAGCATAAACTCTTGCAGTTCCTCAGATGTTTTAAAACACCAAGTACATTTTGCAAAGCGCGCTCCCTTGAATATTTAAAATCATGTTTTATTGAAGGGAAACGACTTTCATAAATTCCTGACCCATTTGAGCTTTATATCATTGTAATATCCTTTAAGAGCCAATTCGTGTCCAATAAGGCTTTTCACCTTGTTTAATGACTTTTTAAAATTCTCTCTTCCTGCAATCAAAACGGCATAAGCCAATGCGAATGCCAAAGGGTTCAAGTTCGGTTCAGAGTTCTCAAATCAGGAATTCGAAGAGGATTTTAACTTGACAAAATGAGTTCTGCCCATCTATATTCAACCCTGCTCCTTCACAGATGAGGCCTATGCAGAGTCACTGTGGGCACAGCCTGCATGTGAAGATCACTTTACACTCCTTCTTTGAAAGCTGAATGGGACTGCTTCCTTGATGCAGATATGTCATTTGCCTTCAGTGGACCAAGTGGACATATGCCACCAATTCTAAGCAAACAAGGAGGAAGAAAGGCAAAACAACCATATTTCCTTCATTTCTTTTCTTTTCTTTTTCTTCTCCAGGGTTATCACTGGGGTTCAGTGCCAGCACTACAAATCCACTGCTCCCCATGGCCAGTTTTTTTCCTCCCCCCCCATTTCATTTGATAAGATAGAAATTGAGAGGATTAGAGGAGGTAGAAAGAGGGAGAGGAAGAGAGACACCTGCTGATCTACTTCGATGCTTTCAAAACTTCCCCCCTGCAGGTGGGGAGTGGAGGCTTGAACTCAGGTCCTTGCACTTAGTGCTATGTACTTAACTGGGTGCACCACACTCACCACCCCCCCATATTCATCTTTATTATGTGGCATGTTAGCCAAGGTGTCTCCCGTAATAGTTCCAACAGTAGATATTTTCTCTATGTTTCACTCTCTCTTTTTATTATCTTTATTTGCTTAATGGATAGAGACAGTCTGAGATACAGAGGGAAAGGGAAGATGGAGAGACAGAGAGACACCTTCAGCCCTGCTTCACAACTAGCAAAGCTTTGCCCCTGCAGGTGGGGATGAGGTTAAATCAGTTGAATGAAGTCTTGCAGCTAGAACATGGCAGGAAAGGTTAGCTAGTGCTTTGAACCCAAAGTTGCTTGGTCTCCTAATGCCGTGTGTGTGTGTGTGTGTGTGTGTGTGTGTGTGTGTGTGTGTGTGTGTGTGGCTTCATTGCTCCAGATCCAGTTCTTTTCATTTCAGGGAGAGAGACAGAGAAACAGAGATATTACAGCACCAGAGTCACTCTCAGAGCTGTGGCCCTACCATGTGCTCTCTGGGTTCCCACCCAGGCCGTATGCAAGATAAGACCTGCGTCCTAACAGACGAATGATCTATGACCTGACTGATAGACTGATTGACTGATTGATTTAGACCAGAGAGTTGCTCAGTTCTGGTGGTTGGTGGTCCTCAGGTTTGAACCTGGGTCCTTTCCTGAGCAAATGTTCTGTCAACTCCCTTTAAATAATGATGGCTGTTCCCTCCCCAGTAATGTAGCAGATACCTGACACAATTCAGCAGGTCACTTAATTCAAGCTGTAGCCCTGTCTTGTGAGGGCTTAGGAATGCAAGCTTCTGGAATGTAAATAAACTGCTGTGAATGACAAAGCAGAGCCCCACAGGCTTGAATTTGATCTGGGCTTTGCCATTCAATTAGTTTCCCGACACAGCAAGTATAAATATCTATGGACTTGGAGACTTCACACACTGGAGACTAATTCTTTCCTCATCCTCTGGAGGCCAGTAGTTTGCATTTTGAGTTAACAGGACTAGGGCTGGATAGTGGCAAACCTGGTTGAGTGAACATGTCACAATACACAAGGACTCAGGTTCCGACCCCCTGTTCCCACCTGCACTGGGAAAGCTTTGCAAGTGGTGAAGCAGGGCTCTAAGTCTCTCTCTCTCTCTCTCTCTCCCCTCCCCCCTTGATTTCTGGTTCCCTATTCAGTAAATAAATAAATAAATATAATAATAAAAATAAGGAGTGAACAGGACTGAACTGGAAATTTTCAGGAAGAATATCTCTCTCTCATTTTTCTCTGGGCATAAAAGGTGAAGATTCAGGATTCTGAACTTCACTTCCTGCTCAAGCTATGTAACCAAACAGGTAATTCTGGCTAAGTTGACTATATAGACTGGCTTAAAGGAGAGGAAGAATGGAGAAATAATGTCCTAGGTAGCATCAGGGAAACAGAGGTGGTAGGTACTTGTGTCTGGTCCTCAGACATCTCAAGGGGTCAGATCACGGTGGACTGTCTCATGTGAGTCTGTATCTATGCCGACACCTTAGAGAGAAGAGATATATAGCATTCATCCTTCTACGATCTCACTCTGATTTATCTTACTAGTGTTTAATTCAAGGTGCCTGCTAGTATAGTGAACTGTGGCCTAAACATTGATTGAAAACCCAGCTTACAGACAAGCCCTTTGTTTATAGCATTTCCTTAATCTAGTCCCCATGGCATCACTGTGAATTGCTGCCTCTCCTGATTAGTGACAACAGAGGAGGTGGAATTAGGAGTCCTCAGAAATGTACCCAAGGTCACAGATTAAGTCAATAACAGAACCGGCATTCATGCCAATTCCAGACTTTAAGTCCCTTGATCTTTAAAAGATAAAGTCTCTACAAAGCTGAAAAAATGAAGTGGGCTGGCCAGTGGTGCCCTTGGTAGAGTGCACACACTATTATGCGTGAGGACCTGGGTTCAAGCTTCTGGTCTCTACCTGTGGTAGGGAAGCTTTGAGAGCTGTGGAGCAGTGCTGCAGGTGTCTCTCTCCCTTCTCTCTATCTCTATTTTTCGCTCTCTCTATCATCATAGAAAAAAAAAGAATGAAGGAAGGAAGAAAGAAAGGAAAAATAGGGAGACAGAGAATGAGGGAGAGAAAGAAAGGAAGGAGAGGGAGGAGAGAGACAGAAAGGAAGGAAAGAGAGGGAAAGAGGGAGAGAGAAAGGAAAGAAAGAAGGAGAAATGAAAGGAAAATAGGGGAAGAGAATGAGGGAGAGAGAGAAAAGAAGGAAGGGAAGGAAGGAGAGAGACACAAAGGAAGAAAAGAGAGGGGAAGAGGGAGAGAGAAAGAGAAGAAGGAAGGAAGAAAGAAAGGAAAAATAGGGAGAGAATGAGGGAGAGAGAGAAAGGAAAAATAGGGAGAGAGAATGAGGGAGAGAGAGAAAGGAAGGAAGGAGAGGGAGGAGAGAGACAGAGAGGAAGGAATGAGAGGGAAAGAGGGAGAGAGAAAGAGAAGAAGGAAGGAAGAAAGAAAGGAAAAATAGGGAGAGAGAATGAGGGAGAAAGATAAAGGAAAAATAGGGAGAGAGAATGAGGGAGAGAGAGAAAGGAAAAATAGGGAGAGAGAATGAGGGAGAGAGAGAAAGGAAGGAAGGAGAGGGAGGAGAGAGACAGAGAGGAAGGAATGAGAGGGAAAGAGGGAGAGAGAAGAAGGAAGGAGGAAAAATAGGGAGAGAGAATGAAGGAGATAGAGAAAGGAAAAATGGGGAGAGAGAATGAGGAAGAGAGAGAAAGGAAGGAAGGAGAGGGAGGAGAGAGACAGAGAGGAAGGAATGAGAGGGAAAGAGGGAGAGAGAACGAGAAGAAGGAAGGAGGAAAAATAGGGAGAGAGAATGAGGGAGAGAGAGAAAGGAAGGAAGGAGAGGGAGGAGAGAGACAGAGAGGAAGGAATGAGAGGGAAAGAGGGAGAGAGAACGAGAAGAAGGAAGGAGAAAAGGTGACTGCCAGCAATGTCAGGGATGGTGGACTGATTACGCAAGCACTGAGCCCCAGGGATAACCCTGGTGGCAAAATTAAATTAAATATAGTAAAAGAAAAGCTGAGGAGATGAAAACCGAACTTTAAGAAGCATGTCGTACCCCCCACACACACACACACACACAACTAAAGTGGAGGAGTTTCTACCCTTCTGGTGACTAAGATGGGAAAGGCTGGGTCCTCTTTGCCGCTCCCTTCCCTGAGGACAGGGACCCTCCCTCCCTCTCTGCAGGCCAAGCACCATCTTTCTAGAATCTTAGCAAAGCTCCCCACCCTGAGTGGGATGGTCTTGTGGGTCCTGGCCATGGCTGGCATTCATGAATTACATCTTGTTCTAGCTTCATCCCCTCACCCCCCCCCCCCCACTGAGGTTTATTTATCTGTTAGAGAGAGAATAAGAGACACCAGAGAAATAATGGACAGTGCTTGGGATTGAACCTGGCACCCCCTGGAGCCTCAGGCATTGCAAGTCCCACCCTTGCCTTCTCTTCTGTAATAGCCACGGCATGAAACACTGCTCCCCTCACCACCTTCCCACAATGGGCCTGGGGAGGAACAAGCAGATGTTTCCATGTTTAGGTACCTGCCTATGTGCTTAACTCCAGGTCCCTTTTGTAAGAATGCATAATGAAAATTTCCTGTTTCACAGGTTATTTCATTTTATTTTTCCCCACTAAAAGGCAAACTTTGTTACTGCTCCTTGCATTCGGAAGAACTCTCTTTCCTACAGTCTCCGAGACTGAGCTGGCCCGGGAGGTGCCAGCTCCAAACATTTGCTCCTTCTCTCTTGGGCTCTGGTCCAGCCCCTGTGTGAACAAGCCGGCACCAGCCTGCAGAGGGTGAGACACAAGGAGCTGAACAAAGCAGAGCAGCTGCCTCACCAGGGGAGACAGAAACAGGCTGGGGGTACGGATCCACCTGCCAAAGCCCATGTCCAAAGCGGAGAAGCAATTCCAGAAGCCAGAACTTCCACCTTCTGCACCTCATAAAGAATTTTGCTCCATACTCCCTGAGGGAGAGAAAAGTTAGGGGAGGATGACCCAGAGGGCTCTGAGAGAGAAGAGAAAGAAGGGAGGGACATTCGGAAGTAGTAATAGGTGTGTGACTTGGAAAGAAAGAGAAGATGAAACCATGAGAAAAATGAGTGAATATATACAAATATAGACAGATAGTTGTAGAAATAATAGTCTGTATCTGTGGCCTTGGGAGCACTGCTATAGCTTACATTGGAGGGAATGGGGACACAGAACTGTGTTGGTGGGAATGGTGAGGAATTATACCCCTGTTACCTTAGAATTCTGTAAATCAATAGTGAATCACATGTTATTTTTTAATTTGGTTTTTAAATGACTTTTTAAAACATTTTTAAAATTATTTTATTTTATTTTTTTGCCTCCAGGGTTATAGCTGGGGGTCGTTGCCTGCACTATGAATCCACTGCTCCTGGAGGCCATTATTTTTTTTTCAATTTTGTTGCCATTGTTATTATTGTTATTGCTGTTGTTGTTGTTGGATAGGACAGAGAGAAACTGAGAGAAGTGGGGGTGACAGAGAGGAGGAGAGAAGGACAGACTCCTGCAGACCTGCTCCCTTGCTTGTGAAGCGACTCAGGTCCCTACAGGTAGGGATCCTGCGGCTCTAATTGGGATCCTTATGTACCAGATTAGCCTCGCAGGTGGGAGAGAGACGACCAGGGACTCTTGGCTGAGCTGGGAAGCAGTATCTCTTTATTGACGAGCAGAGATGTGGTTCAACAATCTAATCTCTTCTAATCACAACACTATTCTCTCCTGCATCTCTCCTGAGGCAGAAGAGTCAGGAACAAAGGAAATAGGAAGATAGGGGGCGGGGAGAAGGAAAAAAAAAAGCAGGAACCAGCGAGGACAAAACCAGATGTCCCAGAGGCAGGGGGAGCCAGGACCAAACCAATATCCCAGAGGCAGGGGGGTGCCCAGCCAACAGTAGACATGCAAAAGAACATATGGCAAGCAACACAAAATGAACCCAATGTAATGATAAAAACAAGGCTTTAAAGCAGAATCCAGAAGCATACCAACACTTATGCCAGTCTACTAATGAAAATTTAAGAAGAGAAAAGGAAAGGAAAGGAAAGGAAAGGAAAGGAAAGGAAAGGAAAGGAAAGGAAAGGAAAGGAAAGGGAAAAGGAAAAGAACACCATGGCGGTGGAGGCCTCCCAGATCAGGCTCCAGGAGACACTCAAGAGCCATATTTAACTGTGATGATTTTAAGCCCTGAGCATCGATAAAATGTTTACAGGGATAAGATCCCTGTAAACCTAATAAAAGCAGTGATAAAATCAATCCCTGTGCTCTGGGGTGACATGAATGCACTGATGAGACTGAGGTCAGAGCCAGCAGTGCTGATTCAGCACCCCTCATCTTCACTTCCACAAAAGCTGCCATTTTACTGATAAACTACTCAGTGCCAGGCCCTGTGCTTTATGTGCGTCATCAGATGTGATCCTTCTGTCTCTCTTTGGAGCTATGTTATATGGGCAGGGAAAGAGGCTGATTAGAGTTCAGGACAGCTGACTAAGCCTGAAAGTGGCCACTAAAAAGGAGTGAGAGCTGAGATTTGACCTTGGGTCTGAGCAAAATTACTCTTGACTTTGCTACCCCTGAGACTTCCATTTCTAGCTTTCAAGAGAGAGATTTTATGTTTTTTTCTCTTTCTTTTCTCCTTTCTCTCTTTTTTATGTTTTATTTTTTATTAGTGATTTCATATTGATTTATAATATTGTATCAGGTGTAATTGTGATAGGAGTGTAATTTTACACAGTTCTCACCACCAGAGTTCCATGTCCCATCCCCTCTACTATTAGCTTCCCTATTCATTATACCTCTGGGAGTATGGATCAACATTCCCTATGGGGTGCAGAAGGTGGGGAGTTCTGGCTTCTGTTGTTGGGAAATTGTGCAGATGTGGTACAACATTGGCAGGGCCCACAAAACATTATATTTCCATGCAAGTTTTATTTACAGATATTCACCACTTTATCCCCTCAGGGTATTACCAGCTTACTTAAAACCATTGCAACTGTTGCTAGGGTGCTTCCACCTTCCCAGCATGCATTTTGCCTCTCTCCACCCCCTTTTGCCTCTCTCCACCCCTTTTGCTAGCCAATCCCCTCCCGACTAGTCACTTCCGGTTTTTACCCTATAAAGCTCACTGCTGTTCTGGGTTTGTTCTCTTGCTCCTTTTTTCTCCTCCATGACCTGACCCAGGGAAGGGCTGCTAGGCATAGTGGGAGGTGGCCATTTTGCTAGCTCTGTGTGACCTAAACCACTCTGCTCTCGCTCATTTCTGGGGTGTCTGTGTGAATAAAGATTTGTGTTCCCGCTCTGCTCTGGTCTCTTGTCTCTTCTCTCTCCCTCGTGATGCAACTAGACATTCTGTAATTGCTTCTCCACTGGACATGGACATTGGTAGGTCCATCCACACCCCAGCCTGTTTCTACTTTCCCTAGTGGGGCAGGGCTCTGGGGAGGTGAGGTTCTGGGACACATTGGTGAGGTTGTCTGCCCAGAGACATCAGGATGGAATCATCTTAGCATCTTCAACTTAGTGGCTGAAGCTGCAGTGCTCCTGCGATATCTCTGCTATAGGTGGTGAGGTTTCTCAAGATAAATAGTAATAGTTGTAAGAGGGGAGAGTTTGGAGTCAGCCATTCCTCCATTACCATGCCTCCCAGAACCTCTTCCTTCCTTCCTTCCTTCCTTCCTTCCTTCCTTCCTTCCTTCCTTCCTTCCTTTCTCTCTCTTCCTTCCTCTCCTTCTTTCTTAATATTTCATTTCTTTATTTATTAGATAGAGGCAGAGATAAGAAGGGGGAGATAGAGAGGAAGAGAGACAGAGAGATACCTGCAGCACTATTTCACCACTCACAAAGCTTGTGAAGCCCCCCAACTGCAGGTGAAGACAAAGAGAGTTGAACTTGGGTCCTTGAGTGTGGTAACATGTCTTCTCAATCCATTGTGCTGCCACCTAACTCCCATTCCTCCCACTCTTTTTCTTTCTTTCTTTCTTTCTTTCTTTCTTTTTTCTTCATTTTTTCTCTCTTTCTGTCTTTCTTTCTCTCTTTCTCTATATAGCTATCTTTCTCTCTTTCTTTCTATTTCTTGCTTTCTTCCTTCCTTTCTTTCTCTCTTTCTTCCTTCCTTTCTTCCCTTCCTGCCACCCAGAGTTATTTCTAGGGCGTGCTGCCTACAGGACATACCCATCCAGTTTCTGCCATATTTTTCCTTTTTAAAACTTATAATTGTTTATTAGAGGACTTGGGATGAGAAAGGGGGAGATAGAGATGATGAGAAAGAGACAGAATCCTATAGTACTGCTTTCCTGTTCTTGAAGCTTTTGCCCTGTAAATGGGGAGAGGGGCTTAAACCCAGAATCTTGCATATGGGAACATGTGTGCTCAAGTGGCTATACCACCACCAACACTCCTCCCTTTTTCTTTCTCTCTCTCTCTTTCTTTTTCCTTTCCTTTCTTTAAAATTTTTTATTTATAAAAAGGAAACACTGACAAGAACCATAGGAGAAGAGCAGTACAATTCCATAAAATTCCCACCACAAGAACTCTGAATGCCATCCCTTCCCTCGATAGCTTTCCTATTCTTTATCCCTCTGGGAATATGGACCCAGGGTCATTATGGGGTATAGAAGGTGCTAGGTCTGGCTTCTGCAATTGCTTCTCTGCTGAACATGGGTGTTAAGAGGTTGATCCATACTTCCAGCCCAGCCTGCTTCTTTCTTTCCCTAGTGGGGCAGGGCTCTGGGGAAGCGGGACTCCAGGACATATTGGAACCTGGTGGCTGAAAGAAGAGTTAACATATAAAGCCAAACAAATTGTTGACTAATCATGAACTTAAAGGCTGGAGTATTGCAGATGAAGATTTGGGGGTCATTTTGTAGATATCCACTAGGTATGTTTTAGTTATATTCCAGAGGGCCCATGACTACTAGTTTTTTTTTTTTTTTTTTTTTTTTTGAGCCTGACAACATCTGATGTGCAGGTGGACCCAAGTTATTGTCTGGTGAGATGATGTCATGGCTAGAAAACTGGATCAGGGAAGAGAGTAGCTCCCAAATATTGGAAAGGTGTATAGATATTGTTGACTGTAAACCCCACCAATTTGATCGGACCTGGGGCCCATATTTAGCTTTTGAACCTATGTGACCTCTGCATCCCTGTAGATATGAACTCATATTCTGTCTGAACATATGTTCCTTCAGTCTAAGTACTGAAGACTTCAAACATGTAATCCCACTGATTTTTAACAGTGGTCTCAAATTGTTAATACATTTCTAATAATGACTGGTTCTCTGAAATGTTGACTCTTCTAAAAGCTTAGACTAGGGAGAATAGAAGCTACCAGTGGCATTACCCTATAAGACACAACTATATATAAATACTGTCAAAGGTCATAAATTATGGTGATGTTGTGTATGATACAACAAATTCTAACAATAGGATTTTCAAAGTTAACCCAATTGCCAAATAATTTGATTACAGCAATAACTATCTATTTATTACCTTCTTAAACCATATGACAGCAGGAACCTCCCGCTTCTTCTTTGGAGCTTATATTTCCCCCAGTCTTGGAACCTCTACAGTGGTGCTCATTTTCCTGCATGCCTCTCTCAATTTATACAAAATGATATTGCATCCACTGACATCAACCTAATCAAGGCAACGAATACCACCTCAGCATGCTTCACTTCAGACTGTGTCCAGAGAGGTCAGGTGTGGGATGTCAACCCTTCAGCCTCATTATTTGCTTGAAACCTTTCCTTTCATGGGATTCTCTAATCCCATTCCAGGTGGTTCACTTCCTAACAAACTCCCAAAACCTAGATATAGACCAGGTCCCATGAGACAGGGCATATGTGTTCACATGTATCCATAAATTAGGGCAAAATATACACCTGAAAGCAAAAGTACACAATAGTTTGCAGTGAGTCAGTGTATGCAAAAAACAAGTAAAAAGACCTAAAAAGACACTATAAAGTTTCTAATGAAATAATTTCTACTTAGACCCTCCTCACTTAATTCCTATTATACTTCCCTCAGTCACTCCAAGCTAACCTTATCAAAGCAAGGACTGCAAAAGCTGAATAAGGGAGAGAGTCTGGCATACTTTAACGATGACTCTTTAGTCATTATCAGGCCATCCCATCAGCTGGGGCCCTAGTCAGGGAGTCCTGGGATTCCCAAACAGGCATGATGGGCCTAGACCTTGAATAGATTAGTCTCTCCATTGTTTCTGGTCATGTCCACCAGAAACAACACAGTAGACCCTTTTGTGGGTCCCCATAGAACCTTGCCATCAATGTGGATCAACAATGGTAGAGAATATTCCATCCTCCGAAGGGAGGCTGGAGAACATACTCTATGCTACACCTGAGGAAGATGCGTCCTGAAATTGGGGCAACTTAACGTTCCTACTCATGACATTTTTTTTTTCCCTCCAGGGTTATTGCTGGGCTCAGTGCCTGCACCATGAATCCACCGCTCCTGGAGGCCATTTTTCCCCCTTTTGTTGCCCTTGTTATTGTAGCCTCTTTGTGGTTATTATTATTGCCATTGTTGATGTTGTTCGTTGTTGGATAGGACAGAGAGAAATGGAGAGAGGAGGGGAAAACATTGAGGGGCAGAGAAAGATAGATACCTGCAGACCTGCTTCACCTCCCGTGAAGCGACTCCCCTGCAGATGGGGAGCCGGGGCTCGAATCGGGATCCTTACGCCGGTCCTTGTGCTTTGTGCCACATGCGCTTAACCCCCTGCGCCACCGCTGGACCCCTCCCCCCTTTTTTTCAAGAGAACATCCAAGTAGTAAGTTGAAGAACTGGCATCTGGATCTAGACTTGCTGGCTCAGATATGATTTCTCTGAGCTTTATAATGAAGAACCATGTCCTTCCTGGAGAAGATACATTTCAGTATCTGGGATAAGACCATGTTCTGACTTTGTTTTAGAAACATGTTCTGTTTGAGTTTAAGAGTCCTGTTTTGTAAACCCCACATTGTAACTGAAAGCAGCTTGTAAAGGGATGAGTGAGAGTTATTGCCCAGAAAAATTCCAGCTGGGAAGCATTTCGGTGTCAACCTTATTATTGCTTTGAAATTAGCAGTGACTTCAAAAGCCTTTGAAGTAACTGGCGGGGAACAGACAGGCTTGCAAGAACAATCAGTTGAGGGCCTTCTCAGCAGGCATGGGCTTTAGAAACGCTCCTCCTCTTTATGTCTTGGCACCAAGAGAGGTTGGGAAGGACTTAGAGGGATCCTAGTAGGAATCTTCAAACTGACATGGGTTGCTAGGAAGACCCAATTAGCCTGTCCCTCTCAGTAGCAAAAGCCCAGACAAAGGGAAATAAATGATTCGTGGCAGTGACCAAAAGCTGCTGACAACTTCAGAGCCCACCCATGAGGCCTTTCCATGTCAAGCTGACACACTCTGAGAGACGGGCTCTATCCCCAGGTGCCTGATGGATGCTGACCATAGAGTGAATCAAGTTAACTCACATGGTGTTTCATAACACCTGCATAATAAAGCCAAGATATCCCTATATGTAACCTGAACACATATCATCTTCCACCAATCAATCACCCTACAACAGTAGGCTCAGGGTTCACCTCTTTGAAACTTCTGTTACTGCCTGAAACTTCCTTTTAACAACATTTAACAGACCCCCTTTCCTTTCTTCCTTCCTTCTTTCCTTCCTTCCTTCCTTCCTTCCTTCCTTCCTTACTACTTTCTTCCTTTATTCACCCTTAATTACATCCAGTTTTTCTCCCATCCATTCACAGACCACTCCATCATCCATCCAACCATCTACCATCCATCTGATGTGTACTTGATGTTACCAAGCCTTTGGGTTACTCTGATCTTTAAAAAGGCAAAGTCCTTTTCCTTATAATGTCTTGATATACATAGAGAAGAACAGTTCATCCTTTGACCAGCTATGTTCCTGGAGCACAAACAGAGCAGGGAGACCAAGACATGGTTCACAAAAGATTTGATATCTGTATGCACACATAACTATATTATCAACACGAGAAAAAGACGCAGTGAGGTTGAACTTTCTTATATAGATTTATTTCTTTTTAGGAGTGCTTTTACTAAGAATCACATGTCAGAAGGAAATGAACGCCACTCTTCCCAGGGCATAGGGATAGAAATGCTCCTTCCTTCTTTGCAAAGGGGAGGATCTGATTATATCAATTGACAAGAAAGCAGGTGAGGTATTTAATAAGCCTTCAAGCTGGTGTGTGTGTGTGTGTGTGTGTGTGTGTGTGTGTGTGTGTGTGTGTGTGTGTGTGTATGTGTTGGGTGGTCAGAACAATCCAGTGGATTCAGGGAGTCCTGAGATTCCCAAATGGATATGATGGACTTAGACATCAAATAAATCCCTCTCTCCATTGTTACCGGTCATCTCTATCAGGAACAACAAAACAGACCCCTTTGTGGGCTTCCCATAAGACCTTGCCCTCAACTTGGATCAACAACGATAGAGAATGTTTTATCCTCCGAAGGGAGGATGGACAACATACTCTATGCTACACCTGAGGAAGATGGGTCCTGATATTGGGGCAGCTTGGAATGTTCCTACTCATGACCACAGAATATGTGCTCAGATCTACAAGGATGCAGAGGTCACATAAGCTCCTAAGCTGAATATGGGCCCCAGACCAAATCAAATCAATGGGGTTTACAGTCAACAATATTTATACCCCTTTCTCATATTAGGGAGCTACTGTCTTCCCTGATCCAGCTTTCTGGTCCTTTTCCAGCCATGACATCATCTCCCTAGACAATAACTTGGATCCACCTGCATATCAGATTTCAGGCTCAGGGAAAAAAACAAACCTGGTATAGCCACAGGCCCTTTGGAATATAACTGAAATATGCCTACTAGCTATCTACAAAATGGAGGATCCCCCCAACTCTTCATCTGAACTATTCTACCTTTTAGGTTTATGATTGTTAAACAATTTGTCTGGCTTTGTATGTTAACTCTCTTTTCAGTCACCAAGTTCCTGATGCTACCATGATGCCAACCAGACTTCCTTAGATAGATGACCCCACTTATTTGTTCTGGAGCTCTGCTTCCCCAGAGCCCCACCCTACTAGGGAAAGAGAGAGGCAGGCTGGGAATATGGATTGAACAGTCAACGTCCATGTTCAGTGGGGAAGCAATTACAGAAGCCAGACCTTCCACCTTGTGCATCCCACAGTGACCTTGGGTCCATACTCCCAGAGGGATAGAGAATAGGAATACTGTCAGAGGAGGGGATGGGATATGGAGTTCTGGTGGTGGGAATTGTGTGGATTTGTACCCCTCTTATCTTATGGTTTTGTATAAAGAGAGAAAGAAAGAAAGAATCCAGTGGAAACAAAAATAAATCATTTCCTCTTGCCTGTCCACACAGCTAGCAGTTTATGCTTTTATTCTATCTGCAGCCTTGATATCTGTGTCCATTTAGTGTGTCCATTTAATCCTTCAGTGAATCTTATTGACATTTAACTTGTTCTAGAACATGAAGAATATCCCATTGCAGGATTTTTCAATCTTGTACCTGAGGGTCCCTCTACCTGTGATTATAGGCATAGACAACCAGAAGTGCAAAAGAATTAAAGTCCCTCAAAACACCCCTCCCCTCATCCAGTGGTGGGTAAGAGACAGGTGATAAATAGTTCAACTTCATCACCCCTGGACAGGAATCACTGGGAGCAAAGTTCTGTAATCTGTACATCTTTCTCATGCAGGACATGTTAGCAGATAACACAACATGTGTTTTCATCCTTTTCTGCCCCATCTCACTCCATCCACCCCTCTATCAGAAGTCCCAGATTTCCTTCTAAATAAAACTCTTAGATGTCTTTCCTCTTTGGGGGGAAATCAAACCCAAGGCTGTGAATTTTCGTTGAGTGCAGGACTGGGTCTACTACAAAGTCTGTCATATGTCTGATCTTGTTATATCTTGGACATAGAGATCACTGCATAAAGCAATGAATATTGAGTTATGAATGTGTAATGACACTAATGCTTCATAGCATGTATTCAGGCACCCAGATGCTTGGACTGAATCTTCACTTCATCACTTCTCTGAGGTGATGTTGAATTAGAAAACTTCTCTCTTTCCTGTCTTCTTCTCCAGACCGATGGCCACCTGAAACAGTTCTGTTGGAGCTCAATACATATAATGCCCCTTCTCCAACAAGCTGATTTAATGCGAGGACTGCAGCTTTTGGTATTGGATTTCAGTTAGGGGCAAGTGGCTCAGTTATGGATTCTTGGGCTAGATGACAGTCTACTGGCACAGTGAAAAGAACTTTCCTATTCTTCTTGCAAATAGTTGGTCCGATGTGACTTTTATTTCTTGTGGAACTTTCTAAGCAGTCTTAAGAGATACTTCCCTACACCTATGATGCTCCTGTGAAACTCCGTGTCTTCTTGTGAGAAATATAATATAATAAAAGAAAAACAACATTTAAAATAGTTTATTTATTTAGTCATGTATTCATTTATTTATGGGATAGAGACAGAAACAGGGGGAGGTAAAGATGGAGAGAGGAAGAGAGACACCTGCAGCATTACTTCACCACTTGTGAGTATTCTCACATGCAGGTGGAGACCGGGGACTTGAACCTGGGTAATTGTGCATGGTAACATTGTGTACTCAGTCAAGTGTGCATGTTCCCCCCTTTTTAAATAGAAGTTAAAGAAACGGAGAGAAAGAAAGAAGAAAAACAGTGGTCTGGCTTATAGTTTGCACTGACTTGTTGCATTTAGTCTACATGGTATGGCAATTCTTTCCTGGGAGATGGTGTTTTGACTTTAATTGGATCAAGAAGCACTTTCATACTGAAAAAGCCCCCAGATTCCTGGCTGGAACAAATCCACTAATCAGTGGAGACTTCTCTTTAATCATCTCTCTCTTCATTACCATGTTAACACACACACACACACACACACACACACACACACACAGACACACACACACACACACACACACACACACACCTACCTTAGTGACATTTCTTTTTAAAAATTTTTTTAAAATTATCTTTCTTTATTAGGTAGAAACAGCCAGAAATCGAGAGGGAAGAGGGTGATAGATAGTGAGAGAGACAGAGAGACACCTGCAGCCCTGCTTCACCTCTCATGAAGCTTTCCGCCTGCAGGTGGGGACCAGGGGTTTGATCCCAGGTCCTTGCGCACTATAATGTGTGAGCCTAACCAGGTGTGCCACCACCTGGCCCCTACATTTCTCCATTATTTTCTGTATCTGAAATGTTTGAATCCAAGTAATTCTTGGGCTCAACTGACCATGTACATCTTTCCCTGTTATCAATATCGGAGCCTGTCATATCACCTTAACTCTGTACATCAGAAAGCCGGACCCACCACTTCCTCTTGAAACCTGCTTTACATCTGACACTCCTACCAAATTAAGTTTTTTTCTACTCTTTCCTTTCCCTTAATTTTTCTTTTCTTTTTGCCACCCCCCCCCCTTTTATTTTTGATAGACAAAAACTGACATTGAGAGGGGATGGAGAGAGAGAGAGAGAGAGGGAGAGAGAGAGAGAGAGAGAGAGAGAGAGAGATTTACAACACTGCTTCTTTGTGACTTGTGAAGCTTCCCCTTTGCAGATGGGGACTAGAGGTTTGAACCAGCCTCCTTACACAAGATAACATGTGCACTCTACCCAGTGTACCATCACCTCCCCAGCCCCCTAAGTTGTTTTCCAATCAATTGGACTTTTCTATTCAGCCAATCCTGTGATTTTTTTTTTCCTTCCAATGATAACAGGCAGTCTCTAAAATGGCCTCCAATGGTTCCCAGCTCCTGGCAGTTGCTTATAGAATCTATTCCCCTTATGTGTGGGGTGGTGGTGGTGGTAGGCAAGGTATGCTAACACATTTCAAGAAGGTGTGCAATTGTGTACTTGAAACAACAACAGTCTTGTAAAATATTTCCTTAAAAAATTGGTCAGGAATTAATCAGTGGCTGACTATGAGTTAATCCAATGTAGCAAGTGTGGTGGAAGTCGGAAGCTTGCAGGGTTAGGATCTGTGTGTTCGCTAGCTCTCATTTGTTCAATAACTTTCTGTCTTAACCTGCCATGTTGTGAATTGCCTCTGGAGAGATCCATCAGCAAGAAATAGTGGGAGTTACCCAGTATACATCCCTTTCTTCTCGACTCATTTCAACCAGCACTTTTTCTTGTGTCTCCCAGGAAGGTGAGGCAAAGATTAAGAATTAAGAGCTTCTCTTCTGGTGTCTAAGTCTTTGGTAGTTGGCCTTGGCTCACCAACATCATCACTTCACTCTGACCTTTCTGCCATCTCTTTTCCTATATGCTTGTTCCTTTTGTTGTTGTTTGAGTTCCTATTTCTTTTTTGTTTCTATAATTTTTAATTGTTTTTATTAATAAAATGGAAACATTAACAAAACCATAGGATAAGAGGGGTATATTTCTATACAATGCCCACCCCCAGAACTCTGTATCCGATCCCCTCCCTTGATATCTTCTCTATTCTTTATCCTTCTGGACCCAGGGTCATTATGGGGTGCAGAAGGTGGAAGGTCAGGCTTCTGTAACTGCTTTTCTGCTGGACATGGGCATTGACAGGTTGATCCATACTCTCAGCCTGTCTCTCTCTTTCTCTAGAGGGGCAGGGATCTGAGGAAGTGGGGCTTCAGGACACATGGGTGGGGTCATCTGCCCAGGGAAGTCTCTTTGGTATCATGGTAGCATCTGGAACCTGGTGGCTGAAAAAGAGTTAAGATAGAAAGCAGAACAAAGTGTTGACTAATCATGAATCTAAAGGCAGGAATATTGAAGATGAAGATTTGGGGTCTCCATTGTGGAAAAAGCTAGTAGTTCTATTTTAGGTATATTCCAAGGGGCTCATGACTTTATTAGTTTTTGTCTTCGCCTGACATCTAATATGCAGGTGGACCCAGGTGATTGTCTGGGGAGATGGTGTCAGAGTTGGAAAAAGGACTAGAAAGCTGCATCAGGGAGGAAAGTAGCTCTCAAATATGGGAAAAGTGTATAAATATTGTTGACTGTGAACCTCACTGATTTGATCTGGGGCCCATATGCAGCACAGGAGTCTATGTAACCTCTTTGTCCCTGTAGGTCTGAGCTCACATTCTGTAATCATGGCTTTGAACATTCTAGGCTGCAGTAATTTTAGGATCCATCTTCCTCAGAGTGGAAAGGAGTGTTGTCCAACCTCCCTTCAGAAAATGGAACATTCCCTACCATTATTGATGCATATAGAGGGCAAGGTCCTATAGGGGCCCACAAAGGGGCCTACTATGTTGTTCTTGTTGGAGGTGATCAGTGACCATGCCATTTGAGCTTGGAAGCTTATCTCAGTCGACTCTTCTGGTGAGGACGAAACTCCTAGGTCACAACATTAAAAGAAACATTGATTCAGGAGGCAGTCAGCTAAACTCTGCTTCAATCCTTTTCCATACAGGCTGTGAGCCACCGTGCTGGCTAGTGCAGTGGACTGCACTTTAGGAATACATGATATGTAGTAGTTGGGAGCTATTATAGCAACTCACTGGCTTTTCTTTCCTTCTGTCTGAATGTTACAGTCTCAGTAGCATGTGGCATCTGTTCCTCAGGGAGGAGGCAACAAGTTGGCCAAATGTTTGGCTATCAAATTGCACATGGAATCAGACTTTATTTTTCTTACAAAGTCCTAGTAGTTAATCCTTGGCTCCAGTGCCCAATGCACTAAGGCAATACCAGTTTTTAGTTCTTGCTCTTGTAGTAATTCAGGTAAAAGCAAGACATTCTGCTATCTTTCTTTCCTTCCGTTGTTTCATCTCTTTTCTCTTTCTTTTTTTTAAATGAAATTGTTTATTTGCTACTTTTCCCTTTTGTTGTACTCAGAAGTCAGACTGACAACAGTTGACGTGTAATTGAAGGAGGGGGAGATACAGAGGGAGAGAGATACCTGCAGCCCTGTGTCGCCACTTGTGGAGCTTCTCCCCCTGAAGGTGGGGATGGAGGGCTTGAACCTGGGTCCTGGCCCATGGTAATGTGTGTACTTAACCAAGTGTGCCATGACCCAGTCCTTCCACTCTGATGTTTCTACTCCCATATTTCTCAAACTTTAGAAATTCTTTCATTATCTAATTTTTGTTACTGATGGAGCTTCATCAAGCTGTTTTTTTTCTTCAGAAAGAAATACTGAGAGAGTCCAGCTGGTGGCTCACCTGGTTAAGTGCACACATTACAGTGCATAAGGACTCAGGTTCAAGCCCCTGGTCCCCACCCACAGAGGGAAAACTTCAAAAGGGCTGCAGGTGTCTCCCTCTCCCTCTCTATCATTCTTCTCCTCTCAATTGATCTCTGTCTCTATCCAATAATAAATAAATATTTATAAATACATATTTATTTAAAATAAAGACTGGGAGAGGGAAATTGAGAGGGACAGAGGGAAAAGGAGAAGAAAGAGGGAGAGGGAGAAGGAATGGGAAAGGGAGAGAAAGAGAAAAGGAGAGAGGGAGAGACAGGGAGGGAGAGAAAGAGAGAGAGAGGGAGGGAAAGAGAAAGAGAGGGAGGGAGGGAAAGAGAAAGAGAGGGAGGGAGGAAGGGAGAGAGAGAGAGAGAGAGAGAGAGAGAGAGAGACTACAGCTTTGAAGCTTCCTTCAGGCCACAGGACTCATATGTGGTTTACCAGGCTTTGAACCCGGGTCAAGGGTATGACAGGGCAGGTGCTCTTCCAGGCAAGCTCAGTTGCCAGCCCCAAACTTCAGAAATTCTTATTCTACTCTCACAGCTTTTGCTGTTTATATACCCTCTATGCAAGCAATTACTTTGTGTGGAATTGCGTTGTGAGAGCACTTTCCTTAGGTTTGTATGCCATGCTTATTTACATAGTATAGTTACAGAACATGCTTTGCAGTCAGCTTTGAAATATATGCTGAAAAATAAAATCTTCAATGAGAAAAGAATGTTTCCTGCAAGAGTTGTAGGGAGAAATGATAAAATCAAGCAAAGGTATAAAACTAAACACAGAGACCTTTTCTTTCCACCACCCCTCACCTGCTCTCAGCAACTGATGTGCCCTTTCACTGGAGATGAAGGCTGTCAAGCCACACCTAGTAGTTTTCTGAAGGATGAACCAGAAGGCTTTTAAATAGTAACATACTCACTGCATGTCCAATATCATTCAGTCTCCTGTCTGAATGCCATTCAAATGGTCTCATCTGTGTTTTATGACACTATGGTGCAACTTTGACCAATGAAGAACTGATTTTCCAGGCCCTTGTGTGGCCCTGTGTTTGGCTGAGTGACTCTTTGAGTTGCTTGTAAAAAATGTGTTGCCTTTCAGGGTGGGGGCAGGTGGTGGCGCACCTGGTTGAGCGCATACTTTACACTGCACAAGGACTTGGATTCGAGTCCCCAGTCCCCACATACAGGGGGAAAGCTTTGTGAGTGGTGAAGCAGGGCTGCAGGTGTCTCTCTGTCTCTCTCCATCTCTATCACCCCTTCCCTCTCAATTTCTGGCTGCTTCTATCCAATAAATAAATAAATAAAGATAATATATATTTTTTTAAGAATCTATTGCCTTGGGACCTGACAGTGGAACACCTGATTAAGCTCTCACATCATAGTGTGCAAGGATCCAGGTTCAAGCCCCTGGCTCCCACAGGAGAGGGGGTGGAGTTCATGGATGGTGAAGCAGGGCTGCAGGAATCTGTCTATCTCTCTTCCTCTCCCCCCTCTCAATTTCTCTGTCTCTATTTAATAGTAAATAAAAGATTTTCTTTTAAAAAAGAGAAATTAATCTAATAAAAAAGGAATGTATTATCTTGGGGCTGGGCAGTAGCACACCTAGTTGGGCTCACATCTTACCATGCCCAAGGACTGGGGTTCAAGTCCAAGGTATCTGCAAGTGTCTCTCTCTTTCTATCTCCCTCTCCTTTCTCATTTTCTCTGTTTTAATCAAATAAAATAGGATCAAAGAAGGAGGGGGCAGTGACACACTGGGTTAAGCACACATAGTACAAAGTGCAAGGACTCACCCAAGCGTCCCAGTTCGAGTCCTGCTCCCCACCTGCAGAGGGGTTGCTTCACAAGCAGACAAGCAGCGAAGGAGGTCTGTAGGTGTCTTTCTCTCTCCCTCTCTATCTCTCTCTCCTCTCTGCCATATCAAAATAAATAAATAAATAGATAGGGAGGAAAAAAATGGCCACAAGGAGCAGTGGATTTGTAGTGCTGGCACCAAGCCCCAGTAATAACCCTGGAGGAAAGATAAATATTGCCTCATGCCCGTGAGCTGTCTCAGGGTCTGAACATACTGCCTAGATGTCAGATCTTTGGCCGCTTGGCTGAGGACAGGTGGAACCCTAGCATAAGCTGTGCCTTTCCTGGGAGGAAGACAACACATGGACTTAGGAGGTGACCTCATTCCTGTACAGAGGTGAGACTGAAGTCCAACCCTTCTGTGTTCTTACCCAGGCTATCTTCTGACTCATCTCTAAAAAGGAGGGGTCCTTATGACTCCAGAAAATGTGGTCAAGGGTTAATTATTTATTTATTATCATTGTTGTTGTCTATGTAGCTTCACTGTTCTAGGTTAAGTTTTTCAGAAAAAGATTGATAGATAGATAGATAGATAGATAGATAGATAGATAGGGCTTCTGTCCATGATACTCCCATATGGTTTTCCAAGGTCCATACACATGGATGGTGGGCAAAGCAGGATTGGCGCCTCACCAGATAAGCTAACTTCTCAGACCCCCCCTCCATTTTCTTCCCTCCTTTCCTTTCTTCCTCTCCTTTCTTCTCTACTCACTTTCCTTTCCTTTCCTTTCCTTTCCTTTCCTTTCCTTTCCTTTCCTTTCCTTTCCTTTCCTTTCCTTTTTCCCCTTCAGGCTTATCTCTGGGGCTGGGTGCCAGAACTATGAATCCACTGCTTCTGGGCCTTTTTTCTTTTTTTCATTTTATTGGATAGGATGGAAAGAAATTGAGAAGGGGATAGATAGATAGATAGATAGATAGATAGATAGATAGATAGGGGCAGAAAGACACCTGAAGAATTTCTTCACCACTCATGAAGCCTCCCCCCTGCAGGTGAGGAACAGGGGCTGGAACATAGATCTTTGTGCTTAGCTGAACCCAGTGTGCCAAGCGCCCCCTCTCCTTAAAGATTTGTTAATGCATTAATAAGAGGACGGGTGCAGAGAGAGCGCACCAGAGCATGACACTGGTCTATGTGATGTCAAGGATTGAACTCAGGACCTCTAGTTTGCAAGCCTGGTGCTGTATGCATTGAGCTACCACCTAGAACATTGTATCTAACTCTCCTTCCCTCTCTTTCTTGCAAAGCATACAATGGAGAGAGAGAGAGAGAGAGAGAGTGAGATGGAAAATGCCTCTTCCAGGGGTGGGTGGGGGCTGGGGTGAGAGAAATCCAGGGAGTAGATTGCTCAGGGCTTTGGGGTGCAGAGAGCAGGTTACCATTGGAGACCAGGAGTCCACAGGCAGTGCCAGAGCACGGAGTCCAGGGAAAGGGAATGTCTGAGGCTGCAGGGACTACTTGGGGACAGAGTGACAAGGCCTATCTTATTTATCAATATTCTTAACAAAATTTTTTTTATTTATTTAATAATGATTTTTTAAAAAAATATTCCATTTATTTTATTAATTTAATAATGATCAACCAGATCATAGGATAAAAGAAGTACAGTTCTTACCACCAGCTCAATATCCCCTCCTCTCCATTCTTTATCCCTCTGGGAGCATAGACACAGGGTCATTATGGGGAGCAGAAGGTGGAAGGTCTGGCTTCTGTAATTGTTCCTCTGCTGGACATGGGCATTGACAGGTGGATCCATACCCTCAGCCTGATTCTACCTTTCCCTAGTGGGGCAGGACTATGGGGAGGTGGGGTCCCAGGACACATTGGTGAGGTCATCTGCCCAGGGAAGTCAGGATGGCCTCATGGTAGCACCTGCAGCTTGGTGGCTGAAAAGCGTTAAGATACAAAGTAGAGCAAATTGTTTAATAATCAGGAATCTAAAGGTAAGAATACAGCAGATGAGATTTGGGGTCTCCATATTAAGGAAAAGTTAGTAAGTACATTTTTGGTATATTCTTTTTTTTAAAGGTTACTATTTTATTTATTTATTTTTATTTATTTATCTATTTATGAGAAAGATAGGCGGAGAGAGAAAGAACCAGACATCACTCTGATACATGTGCTGCCAGGAATTTTAACTTGGGAGAATCCATGGTTTTCATGGTTGAGAATCTAGTGCTTTATCCACTGTGCTACCTCCCAGACCACCATTTTAGGTATATTCTAAGGGGCCCAAGACTTTACTAAATTTATCCTGAGTTAGACAGCTAACACGTAGGAAGGCCAAAGACACTCTCTGGGAACACAGTGTCAGAGTTGAAAACAGGACTGGAGGGCTGGATCAGGGAAGAGAGTAGCTCCCAACTATGGGAAAAGTGTACAAATATTGTTGACTGTAAACCCTACTGATTTGATCTGGGCCCATATTCAGCACAGGAGCCTGTGCAAACTTCCATAATCATAGCTAGGAACATTCTAGGCTGCACTCATTGCAGGACCTGTCTTCCTTGAGTGGCAGAGTATGTCGATTCAACCTCCCTTCAGAGAATTGCACAATCCCCACCAAAGTTGCACTGAGGGCAAGGTCCTGTAGAGGCCCAGAAGAGGGTCCACTATGCTGTTTCTGATGGAGATGCCCAGCGACTGGGGAGAGGGATCTGCTAGAAGTCTAGGCCCATGAAGTCTACTTGGGAACCCAGGGAGTCCCCGACTAGGGCACTTATCTTTATCTTTTTATTGGATAAGAAGCAGTCAGAAATTGAGAGGGAAGGGAGAGATACAGAAGACTGACAGAGAAACACCTGCAGCATTGCTTCACCACTTGTGAAACTTTTTCCCTGCAGGTAAGGACTGGAGGCTTAAACCTGGGTCCTTGTGCATTGTAACATGTGTGCTCAAACAGGTGTGCCATGACCCGGGCCCTGTTTTTCAGAATTCTGCATCACCGCAAGAGACAATTAAAATGATCCGAGTGGTAAAACCTGGGAAGGAGTGGAAAAGAACTTGTCCGCAGAGAAATTAAACCTAAAATTAAAAACATCTTACGACAGGGGAGCAGAAGGTAGGAGTTCTGGCTTCTGTAGCTGCTACTCCACTGAGCATGGGTGTTCACAAGCCAGTCCATATCCCAAGCGTGTTTTTACCTTCCCTTAGTGGACCGGAGCTCTGGAGATGTGAGGGTCCAGGACACATTGGTGTGGTTGTCTGCCCAGAGAAGTCAGGGTGGAGTCATGGTAGCATCTGCAGTCTAGTGTCTGGAAGGTGGCATGACCTAAGCTGAGACAAAATGGTTAAGGAACAGGAACCAGAATGTAGGATCAGAACAGATGAGCTTAGGGATTTTAGGGTAGGAGAAAGCTAGGAGAACCGTTTTAGGCATGTTCTTAGGGGCATACAGCTATAGTAGTTTTGCCTGAGTTTGGTAACTAGCATGAGGTTGGATGAGGATATTGTCTGAGAGAATGGTGTCAGAATTCAGAAAGGGGCTAGAAAGTTGCATCAGGGAAGGGAGTAGCTCTCATTCTTATAAAAAAGAATTCTGTGGCTAACATTAACTATTTACCTCCAAACAACCTTGATCCATACCTCCAGCAAGGGAGAAGTGATATGATGAAGATAAGAGGACTCTGCATTCCAGCTCTATCAGCACCCAGAGAGAGAGAAGGAAAAAGACAGGGACATATGGAGGTAATTATGATGTCATGAGTGGCTTAGAGAAGGATTGAGTCAGAAAAAGAAGGGGGCAACTATGTATCAATGTGGACAGATAGTTATAGAGAAGGTGGTTGGCCCATGTCTACAACTTAAGGGGGGCAGTGGTGGATTGCAGTGGGGAGAGGAAAGATTCAGAACTCTGGTGGTGGGAATGGTGTGGAATTCAAACCCCTGTGGACACATAATTCTGTAATATAAAAAATTAAAATAAAAATCTTACTACAGAATTGTTGAGGTGAACTTGTAGTCACCAAAGGTCAGGGCAATCTGCCATGGCCCTGGAGGGATGAGGTGACCTGTAATTGACAAACTGGGTTCTGCATAAGATTGTAACTTTTAGTACTCTGTAGTGACTGTTTTTGTAAAAGTTAAGGAGCTCATTCTTGAATTTGTAAATCAAAGGACAGGGGCAGGAGATCCCCCACCCAGTTTCTGTTGGTCCCCAGGACACAAAGCATCCACAAAACCGTTACAAAGGGGGAAATCCACAGAAACCCATCCTAATCCAATCCATGAAGACCTTTGACAGATGGCCTCAAGGCCTTTGCTGTTTATTCCAAAATCCACTTCCTACTTCTCAAGAAACAAAAAAAATTTCATGTTCTTCTTCTAGAGTAAAGTATTCTCTGAGACAAAGTTGGGGAGGAGGAGGGAGTATTGCTTCTGCCTTTATTTTATTACTATTACTATTATCACTGCTATTATTATTACTAATTTTATATTTTATTTATTTATTTTTTAATTTCTTTATGGGAGGATTAATGGTTTATCGTTGAGAGTAAAAGACAATAGATTATACATGCATAACATTCTCAGTTTTCCACATAACAATTCAACCCTCACTAGGTCCTCTGCCATGATGATCTAGGACCTGAGCCCTCCTTCTCCCTCCCTACCCCACTTCATCCCACCCCACCCCACCCCACCCCACCCCACCCCACCCCACCCCACCCCACCCCACCCCAGAGTCTTTTATTTGGTGCAATACACCAACCCTAGTCCAAGTCCTGCTTTGGATTTTCCCTTCTCATCTTGTTTTTCACCTTCTTTCTGTGAGTGATATCTCATATTCATTCATCCTTCTGTTTCTGACTTATCTCACTTAACATGATTCCTTCAAGGTGAAGAAGGTGAAGAAGGCGAATTCACTATTTTTAATAGCTGAGTACTATTTTATTTTATTTTATTAATTTATTTATTTTACCAGAGCACTGCTCAGCTCTGTTTTATGGTGATTGTTGGTATTGAACTCCTGACCTTGGAGCCTCAGGCAGGAAAGACTTTTTGCATAATCATTATGCTGCCTCCCAGGGGCTATTTCTGCCTCTACTGAACTCACATTTTGCAATTAGCAAACCTTTCTCTTTGGCTTTCTGTGGAACTGGACTTCAAATGTGAAGGGCAGGTATAGGCAAGTGCAGGATTACTTGTCTAGTTCTCTCCAGACTATGACTTGAAATTGAAGACACTTTTTCTGTTCAGAAGAGTAAACAGTTAGAAGTCATTGGGTCATGAGGCTTTCCCGGGTCATCTTTCACTATGGCTAGGGCTTGGGGGTCTGCTATTGGCTGCACTTGCCTTCCGTGACCATCTACATCTGCCAGGGTTGAGATCTGTGTATATACAGAGAAGGATGAAAACCCAATTCCAACAATGGCCTCAGGGCCTTGACTGCTATGCTAATGAATTTGAGTTGCATCTGAGAGAGGCAAGAAGTCACTTCCAGGTTTCAGAGAAGGAGAGGAAATGGTCAGATGTGTGATTAGAGAGAACATCCAAAGGTAGAGGCTTAGCCTGAGTAACAGCTTCCCCAGCTCCATGGCCCCTTGCTAATCCAGTGGAGCCAGCAGACAAAAGGACCCTCTCCCAGCAACACAGCAGGTGGTGATTTCCTCTTGAGCCTTGCCTGAGAACAGCTATTAACTAAGGAGACAGTATCCTGTTGATTGTGATTGTGTGAATTGTGTGACCTTTCTCTGGCATCTAAAAATAAGTAAAAAAAAAAAAAAAAAAAAAAAAAAAGATTGCTTAACCCCTACAAGCTCTCAGAGTGAGTTCTTGCTCTAATTCCTTTGCTCCCGACAGTGTTACAGTGGATTGCCAAACAATTGAAGTTTGCGCACATGGAAATAGGATGCACACTCGCTTCTGTTTTGCCTGGGTTTGCACGTTTGTTTTAACTGAGATGCACATTGGTGGAAGTCTTTGTGTAGCACATGAAGGGGAGGGGCTTACTCCATCGGCCAATGAAAAGTGGGCCCTGGTGTAAAGTAAGAAGGATTAGAAAGGAGACAGGCTTGTACAGAGAGGGGGCTTTGGGGACTTTTATCATATAAGACAAGGTCCAGAGACCCTTAGGAAATCTATCCCCTTTTTATTCTAACTTTACTTATGCACAACTAAAAAAGAACAAATTTAGAAACTGCACACCTGACATGCGTGTCCTTTGAAATTCATTTTGAATGAAGCTTCATCGAACCCAGAGGAAAATCTTTCCTCCCCAAAATCCTTCAACAAACTTTTCTTCTATATAAATATATTTTTTGCAGAAATATTTTTATTAGTGATAATACTGATTTGCAAAATTGTAAGATAATAGGGGTATAATTCTGTTCTGTGTCCCTTTCTTTCCATTAAACATTGCAGTAGTAGAGATTATATATATATATATATTTCCCCATTTTTTCCCACAGTCCTACCTTCACTTCCTTTCTCGTTCACCCCTACACCTATTACTACTTGCAAGTGTCTTCCTTTTGTTTCCCCTTCTGTCTTAGATAAGCAAAACTGTGCCTTGCTTCCTCTGCTGTTTTCCAGACTGGCATCTCTTTATAGATGAAATAAAAACAAGATTCCTGGTGAACAGGACTTCAGGTTGTGGTGTAATGGGGTTGCAGAATCCCCTGGTTTACTTCCCCTATCTTTTACCCTTCTGGGAGTACGGACCAAAATTCTTTATGGGGTACAGAAGGTGGGAGTTCTGGCTTTTGTAATTGCTTTTAGCTGGACGTGAATCTTGGCAGCTGATCCATACCCCCAGCCTGTTTCTATCTTTCCCTAGTGGGATAGGGATCTGGAGAGGTGAGGTTCCCAGACACACTGGTGAGGTCATCTGCCCAGGGAAGTCAATGCTTTGCTTTCACCCTGTGTCCTGTCCAAGGCTTTCTGTATGCTTCAAGATGAATAAAACAAGCCTTTTCCAGAAAGCAGCAGAATAATGATCTCTTATTTGTGAGGGGTTCATTGTATTTTCTTCTTTTTGTCTTTTAGATCCTCCTGGCTTGACTAAAAGCCTCCAGTCTAGCATAGGAGACACGTATCTATCTATCTATCTATCTATCTATCTATCTATCTATCTATCTATCTATCTATCACCTATCTATCTATCTATTGTATACTTTCTTTGAGATGGGAACTGAGTTTCTCAACCTTTCAAAGACTGAGAGACCTGCCATCCCTGCAGGCGTGAACCTGTACCTCTTGACTTTTTTCAAATCCACAGGAACTAAAGGACTCAGGCTGATTTCAGGTTATCAGCTTCACATCACTTAATGAAGAATTGGAAAGAGTTAGGTCTGATGAATTTTCTTGAGTCTGAGAGTTCCACGACCTTCACCTGGGCTCTAGAAAGAAGAGTGGAAAGCCATCCTCATGAAGTTTATTCTACATGGCTGGTTATGGGTTGATTTGCCCACCCCCAGCAACAACAACAACAAAAACATGTTGAACTGCTAACCTCCCAGGTCCTTAGAATGTGACCTTATGAGGCAATAGGGTCACTGGTTATAGTGGGGTTAGACTGGAGTAGTGTGGGTCTCTCATCCACTAAGGTTGATGTCCTTAAGAATTGATGATCATCTGAGACACTGGAGGGTAGGGAGGGGTTGTGTTCTGAAGATGGAGCAGAGATTAGTGTAAACCTTGACAGGCTGAGGGAAATCAAAGTTTTCCAGAAGTTGAAAGAAGTTAATAAAATAAAATAAAATAATGATAAATAAAAATAAAATAAATAAAATAAAATAAAATAAAATAAAATAAATAAAATAAAATAAAATGATGTTGTTGGATAGGACAGAGAGAAATGGAGAGAGGAGGGGAAGACAGAGAGGAGGAGAGAAAGATAGACACCTGCAGACCTGCTTCACTGCCTGTGAAGCGACTCCCCTGCAGGTGGGGAGCCGGGGTTCGAACCGGGATCCTTATGCCGGTCCTTGTGCTTTGCGCCACCTGCACTTAACCCGCTGCGCTACAGCCCAACTCCCTCTTTTCTTTTTTTTTGTAGATGTAGTTAAGTTAAGATGTGGTCATTAAGGCAGGTTCCAGTATCCATCAGGGTGGGCTCCAATCCACTCTGATCCTTGTTCTGGTAAGAGAAGAAGTCCGTGTATAGACAGATGCTCATAGCAGAGAAAGCCCTGTGGCAGAGACACTGAGATTGAAATACAGTAGCTACCAGTCAAGGAATGCCTGGGCAGCTAAGTCATGAGGCTGTGGCTTCCTGTTATCATCTCTTCATTCTGAAGGGAATAAGGACAGGCAATGGACGGTGAAAATAGAATGGATACGTAGGGAGGGAAACCCATGAATCTTGAGCACCCGCCACATGTATGTTTATAATGTACCCTGTAAATGTCTCATTTAATCTTCACTCCCTAGGAAGGCAGAGTTCTTTTCCTTATCTGCAAGATGCTTGTAGCAAGAGAAAAAACAAATTCCAAATTGAGGTCCACCTAATTCTTTTATTTATTTATTTTTCTTTATTGGGAGGATTAATGATTTACAGTCAACAGTCAAATACAGTAGTTGGTACACGTGTATAATTTATCCATTTTTCACATAACAATCTAAATCCCCAGAGGAGGTCCTCCTCCTCCCTTATGTCCCAGGACCTGAATACTCCCTCCTGCCCTAGAGTCCTTTACTTTGGTGAAATACACCATCTCCAGTCCAAGTTATGTTCTGTGTTTTCCCTTCTGTTCTTATTTCTCAGTTTTTGTATATGAGCGATATAATCCCATATTTATCCTTCTCTTTCTGGCTGATCTTGTTGTCAGAGTTTGGGGTGCCAGTAGGCTGGGCTAGCTTTGCGGCGGTAGACAGAGACTTGGGGACACACTGCTGAGCAGAGAAGCTGTATTTCTTTATTCAGGAGCAATGATTCAAAAACTACAGTCTAATCTAATCACCACATCATCACCACACCATGTCATCCTCCATCTTTTTCCTCCGGCAGCAGAGAGGGACTCCTAAACTAATCACCACACAAATCTGTCCTGCATCCTTCTCCTCCCGCAGCTGTGGTGGGAACTCAGGAAGTATGTAGGGTAGGGGGCAGGGAGAAGGTGAAGCGCAAAACTAGCAGAGGCTAAACCACAATCTCCCAGAGGTGGGGGGGCGGGGGGTGAGACCAAAACCAATGTGAAGCATACAACAATTCCCCCTTTTCTTTTTAACTAATTGAGCATAGTGTCAGGAGTGTGGGGTGAACAGAAACCTATATCGTACAGGCATTTTTAAAAAATATTTTATTTTATTTATTTATTCCTTTTTGTTGCCCTTGTTGTTTTATTGTTGTAGTTATTATTGTTGTTGTCGTCTTTGTTGGATAGGACAGACAGAAACGGAGAGAGGAGGGGAAGACAGAGAGGGGAGAGAAAGATAGACACCTGCAGACCTGCTTCACCGCCTGTGAAGCGACTCCCCTGCAGGTGGGGAGCCGGGGTTTGAACCGGGATCCTTATGCTGGTCCTTGTGCTTTGCACCACCTGCACTTAACCCTCTGTGCTACAGCCCGACTCCCCTGTACAGGCCTTTTTAAAAAAGAAACTGGCACAAACATGGAGGAACATGTAAGTGAGCAACAAGAACCAGTGTGCTACCAAGGGAAGGCCTGAGGGGGCCATTTTTTGTCTCTGTGGGCAAAGCTTTATCAGCTAAAGAACCTTTGCTGCCTCTGTGGGCTTTTGCCTCGACTGGCATTTTTTTTTCCTCTGTGGGCATTACCTAGCATGGGGGCGGGGTTATGGCCTAGAGTCCCAAGGCAGCTGGCTGCAGTCAGTCTTTGAGAAACCCAGCAGCATAAAGGGAAGCTGCTGTAGAGCTGTGTAAAGTTTCACAAGTAAGTGATTACAGCTATCAAGCCTTCATATGAAGAATTATCTGTTCATATGGTAAGGTATTAAACTGTAAGAAGTTCCTCCATATTCAACCTATGTGAATTAACAACATTCACATATTCTTGTACACTTAACTGGTGTATCTTGTCTTGCCACCATAGGCCTGCCTTTGTCAGCCAATAATTTAAAGATGTTTCCCTTTATAACATCACCCATGCCACAGACATCCTTTACTACCCCCAAAGACAAGTGGCTGTTCCCCTGGACATCACATCCACTGACTGCTTCCCTTAGACTTGAGATATGATCCCACCTCTTCATACCAATGGATACATTCCCCCTTCCTTACCTGGCTACCCTTAGTTGTGGGACCCTTGCTTGTTTTACTTCTTCTGCTCACAGTAGGTCCTATAATTCTTAACAAGCTCATGGCCTTTATGCAACAACAGATTGATGCCATAAAGATGCAACCTATACAAGCTCACTATCATAGGATGGACATGGTATAATATGGAGTTGCTGCAGAGTATTTACCCCCCTCCATCAGAACGTCCACCATGTCTACATTGGCTGGCTAGCCAATGACAGGTAAAGGGGAAACTAGCACTATCCAGTCAACCTAAGACAGGGCACCTGGTACTACTGGGCAAAAATGACCAGGTGTTCCAATGATGGGTAAGACGGAAGGCTGATCCCCAACCTAAGACAGGCACAGTACACCCTGCCACAAAATAAAGTCTGCCAAACGTCAAAACATGCACCCTGATATATATATAAGAAAGGGGGACATGTGGGGAGCCACATGTGCCCTCAAGGTTGCTATTGGTATGGCCATAGAGTCTTTGTTAAAAGATAAGTTCCTGGGAGTCGGGCGGTAGCACAACAGGTTAAGCACACAGGTTAAGCAAAGTGCAAGGACTGGCATAAAGATCTCGGTTCAGGCCCCTGGCTCCCCACCTGCAGGGAGTTTCTTCACAATCGGTGAAGCAGGTCTGCAGGTGTCTCTCTTTCTCTGCTCCTCTCTGTCTTCCCCTCCTCTCTTCATTTCTCTCTTTCCTATCCAACAACCACAATATCAATAACAACAACAATAATAATTACAACAATAAAACAACAAGGCAACAAAAGGCAATAAATAAATAAATAAATAAATACTAAAAAAAATAAGATAAGTTCCCGCTTCCCTACACCTTAGTGTCTTTATTAAAAGATAAGTTCTTTTTCCCCATGAATCACCCAGGACCTTCCAGATAATGGATGATTACCATGACAAATAAAAAAAAAAATAAATAGGAAAGATACATCCCCCAATACTCAGTTGGTTAAGGCACCAAACCTCTTTTTCTATAAAAAATTCAAATCAGATGCCCTACTAACCACGAGAAGCAGATTGTTTGTGTTTCTTCCACAGGAATCCCGAAAAAAACCATCTGAACCCCTGCACGCCCTGACATCACCCATTAGATGGCACAACTACAGTGGCACACCCCCCCTGAAACCCTAGATGTCACCTGACGTGATGTGAAGAACCTGATTCACAGACTCCAAGGACAGACTTTTTTACTGCCTGTCTGCCTTTCCTGCTTCTGCTTTGCCTGTCATGTTTTGGCAGTTCCAGCTCACTCTCTACAGAAAAGCAGAATTCCAGATGCTGACCTTCCTCATGCAGCATTTCATCCCCTGCCATTTCTCCCCCTAGTCTCCTACTTTGGACTGAGACTTCTATCGGACTTGCTGGTATACCCTTTGGACACTTTAGACAATTTTACAATTTTTCCCTTCACGTTGCTGGTTTTTATAGACTGACCATGAGTAGTTCATAGACTTTACACACTGTTGCCCTGGCCATTAGATAAAAGGAAAGGGGGAGATGCTGGGAAATTGTGCAGATGCAGTCACATCTGCCATGTTGTCCCCTTGGGCTATTGCTAGTTCCCACGAGAACTGGGACATTCTTGGAGCATCTGTTCTGCCATGTTGTGCCCTCAGGGCATTGTCTATTCCCCACAATGGTTGCGGTGCTCTGGTTGCTCCTCCCCCTTCCCATTCTCAGGAGAGTTGTTATCCTACCCTGGAGTGCTGTGGCTACTTCTTCCCCTTCCCATTCTCGTGAGAGCTACTCGAGCTACTCCCATAAAAGCCCTTCTCCTTCTGCAACTCTCTCTCTTGCTGGTGCTTCACTTCGGTGTTTAGATGCAGGAAAGGTTACTGCGTGAGGCGGCCATTTTTGCTACCTCCACATGGCCCAACCTGTTTCTCTTGCACCCAACTCTGAGGTGCCAGTGCAAATAAAGATTTGTGTTTCCTCTTCACTCCGGATCTCCTCTCTCTTCTCCGTGGCGCAGCCTGACAGATCTCACTTCATATAATTTCTTCAAGCTCCATCCAAGATGAGGTGAAGAAGGTGAATTCACCATTTTTAATATCTGAGTAGTATTCTATTGTGTATATAGACCACAACTTTCTCAGCCACTCATCAGTTGTTGGACACCTGGGTTGCTTCCAGGTTTGGGCTATTGCAAATTGTGCTGCTGATTAATCATGAACCTAAAGGCTGGAATAGTGCAGATGAAGAGTTGGGTGGGGTCTCCATTTTGTAGATAGCTAGAAGGCATATTTTAGTTATATTCCAAAGGGCCTATGGTTATACTAATGCTGTACCCCTCTTATCCTATGGTTTTGTCAGTGTTTCCTTTTTATAAATAAAAAAAAAATTGTGCTCCTATGAACATAGGTATACACAGATCTTTCTGGATGGGTGTGTTTGGTTCCTTAGGATCTATCTCCAGGAGAGGAGTTACAGGGTCATAGAGTAGGTTCCTTTCTAGCCTTGTGAGAGTTCTCCAGACTGATCTCTATGAGGGTTGGACCAATTTACATTCCCACCAGTAGTGCAGGAGGGTTCCTTTGCCCCCACAACTGGGTCCACCTAATTCTAATACCTGCCTGGGATCTTTCTGCTCTCTGCACAACAACTGAGGCAGTGAGAAGAGGGAGAATTGGTCCTTACTCCTGCTCTTTGCTCTTGTTCTGCCAGAGGAGATGTCTTGATGGGGGTCCCTATTTAAGTTACAGAGAATTGGTGCATCCTGGTGGTTAGGATGGGTCTTTCAGGATCCTGTTATTGGAGTTTCAGTGTCTACCACCTCCACACTGAATAATGGGGTATCTTGGCAATATGGCTTCATTTCTCTGTGTCTTGGCTGACTGACTTGACACTGGACACAGTAACAAGGACAGGGGCCAATCTGCTATCTGGGTTAAATGAGCACATGGTGATCACATGTGCTCCCTACTGCAACAAGAAGGTCAAAGTTAACTCATCATCAGTCTGGTGTTCTCCTCTCCTAGCTTCCTGGGACCTGGGGCTGGTCTGCCCTCTGGCACCATAACTTCCAAAACTCTCAGCCAAGCTGGACTCTTTGATGCTTCTAATTAGACAGTGGTCCATTGTGTTGGTTAACGGTGCTTTCGACATGGCATTCTGGTAATTCAAGGTTCTGCCAAAGTGTCTCATGGTCATTAATGAGAACTCAGCCTGCATGGAAGGTGCAAACATGTAATTTGTGGTCCTGACTTTCAGTGCTAATTCAGTCTCCCTGGTCTCTGGTGTTCTCCATTTTCTCTCTGCAGATGCTCTGAAGGGTGTTGGAAGGCTTCCTCTGGGGGCAGCCACAAAGGCTCCAGGATGGGTAGCAGCAGGCTTATTACAGCAGCTCCCACCATTTCTGGGAGCTCCCTGACTTCTGAGTGTGCTGACCTAGAAACTTAAAGTCAGGAGGTGGAGCTGAAGCAGAGAAAGAATGGATCCAGTGTGATTTGCTTTAGAGGTATTTCAACACACATTATCTGTTTCTGAGTTCTGGTGATAATTTTTCTTTTCTTTCTTTCTTTTTTTCTTTCTTTGTTTCTTTCATTCTTTTTTTCTCCAGGGTTATCACTGGAACTTGGTGCCAGCACTATGAATCCACTGCTCCTGGTAGCCTTTTCTTCTTCTTATTTTGTTGAGTAGGACATAGAGTAGTTGAGAGAGGAGGGAGAGATAAAGAGGGAGAGAGAAAGACACTTACAGATTTGCTTCACTGCTTGTGAAGCATCTCTTCTGCAGGTGAGGAGCCAGGGGCTCCAACTCAAATCCTTGTGTGGGTTCTTGTGCTTAGTACTATGTGTGTTTAACTGGCTGTGCCATTGCTTGGCCCCCTAGTGATAATTTTTCTAGAATCATGGTGACCTGCTTTTATCTGACCAGCTGGTTATTTGGGCTTTCTCTCTCTGGCATGTACTTACCAGAGCAATGAACTAGATCCACTAGACAGAGCCAGCTTGAACTTAGGGTCTGAGGTCATCGAGTGTGCTGTGTGGTAGGTGGTGTGATGATTAGGGGACAAGGGTTATACTTCTCTTTCTTAGAGGAAGCAGGGACTCATTGGCCTTGGGAAAGATTCTGGCCCACGTTTATGATTTTCTCTGTCAACTCAGAGATTCTGAGGAAGTACAATTTCCAAACACAGAGGTTTCTATGCAGAAATGGCTAAGGAGGGAAAATCACAAGTTATGTAAAGCTTGCTGCTGTTGAGATTGAGACAAAGAACTCTCAGTATTGACTAGGCAGTGTATTTGAGGGCTAGATTAGAATATCAGCATGTGGCAAAGTACAGACTAAGCCTAAAGTACAGTTAAAGTGTCAGAAGAAGCAGGATTGTACATTGTTTTGAACTTTTTAAAATTTTTACTTGTTTGATAAAGACAGCCAGAAATCAAGAAGGAAGGGAGTTATAGAGAGGAAGAGAGAGTGCAGAACTGTTTCACTATTTTTTTTCTCCCTGCAGGTAGGAACCAGGGGCATGAACCCAGGTCCTTGAACATTGCAACATGTGTTCTCAACCAGTTGTGCCACCACCTAGTCCTGAAAGCTGAACACTCCATAAAGATATAATGGTCCAGTGCAAATTAGCTCAGTCAGTATCTTTAGGTGTCAAGGCAGGGAATGAACATACTGGGTGGACAATCAAGAAAATAAGACACAATTGAAACTGCAGCATGTAAAACTTAGACAAACTGATTAAAATACACATGAAAACATACCGATATGCACACCACTGAGAAGTTCTTCTATAAATGCTATTCGTGTATCCTTTTAAACAAAAACCCTAAGAATATATATTAGGGGAATTCTCATGTTAGCACATTTCTTTTCCTTTTGTATCACTTGAGGCACTTTTTCCACAAGTGCATCATTATTTGTATTCACAATTACTAATAAACACGTGGTTGTTGTTTTTCTTTCAGTTTGACTCCTTTCAGCTTTTAATTACTTCTCCAAGTAATACTGCCATGACTATCCCCCGCCACATATCATTAGTCAACATATGTGTGGGGGTGTCTATAGGAAAAGTGGAAATTTCAGGGGAGATTTCGGAGTTAAAGGGTATTTCACCAAATATCAACCTTTTGCCAAACTGACCTTCAATGGAAGTTTTATCAATTCATCCTTTTATTACCATGCTGGGAAAATCCACTTCTCCGAAAGGTTACAGGAGCCATGTTTTGCAGTGCCTTTTGATCATTGCCAATCTGATAGGCAAAAATTAAAACAATACACTGCCGTTTTAATTTGCATTTATCACAGGCAAAGGGAGATTAGGCTCTTTTTCTTATCATCCTAAGCAATTCATATTTCTTTTTCTGGGCCAAGTACATAATAAGAACACCATTAAAATTTGCTGAACAATTAAACAACTGTGTAACTCATTATTCTCCTTATTATAATTCTGAAATGAACCCCTTATAGACTGAAATATTAACCTTCATTGGTACTGTGATCTAAAGTATCCACATTCCATTCTTCTACTTGCCTTTTAACTTTGTGGAACCTAGGTGTAAGGCATTCATAAATTTGGCTTTGGCTCTTTAAATTACTCACATTTATTATTACATTTACTAGTGATTTATTATAAGGAGAGACAGAGAAAGAGAGAGAGAGAGAGAGAGAATGAGAGACATGACCAAAGCACTGCTAAGCTCTGACCTGAGGTTTTGTTGGGACTCAAACCTATGGCCTCTGAATCTTAATCATGCAAGTTAATGATCAAAAGGCTGAGGTATTCCCCAACCCTCACATGTATCATTTCTCTTTAAAATAATCTCTAGTGTTTTTAAATAATGGTTTAATAATGATTAACAAGATTGTAAGATAATAGTTATATATAGTTTACACCACCAGGGTTCTGTGCCCCCCCCCCCCAAAAAAAAAAAAGCTTTCTTATTCTTTATCTTTCTGGGAGTATGAACCAAAATTCTTTATGGGGTGCAGAAGGTGGAAGGTCTGGCTTTTGTAAGTGCTTCTCTTCTGAACATGGACATTAGCAGGTGGATTCATACCCTTAGCCTGTTTCTGTCTTTCCCTAGTGGGGCAGGGCTCTGGAGAGGTGAGGTTTCAGGACACATTAATGAGTTCATCTGCCCAGGGAAATCAGGATGAAGTCATAGGAGCATCTGCAATTTGGTGGCTGAAAGTCAGTAAGATATATAGCCGGACAAATAGTTTAACAAACAGGAACCCAAAGGTAGGGATAGAGCAGAAGATATTAGGGGGTCTTCGTGTGGGAAGAAGTTAGGAATTCTATTTTAGGTATGTTCCATGACTTTACTAATTTTTGCCTGAGCCTGATAGCTGACACGCAGGTAGAACATAAATATTGTCTGGTAAAATGTTGTCAGAGTTGAGAACAGGACTAAAAAGCTGGATTAAGGCAGAGAGTAGTTCTTGACCTCCAGTTTCAAACCATACCAGAAGCTTTTGTTTTTTTTTCTTCTGGATAAGTCATGACACTTGGGGAAGACAGTGGCACACCTGGTTGAGCACACACATTACAGTGCTCAAGGAACCAGGTTCAAGCCCCTGGTCCCCGCTTGTAGGGGGCAAGCTCTATGAGTGGTGAAGCAGTGCTGCAAGTGTCTCTCTGTCTCACTCTCCCTCTCTGTTTCCCCCTCCCCTCTCAATTTCTCTCTGTCTCGATCTAATAATAATAAATACATAAAAACATTAAATAAATAAGTGCCTGACCCTTCAGAGATCTTTGAGCAGTAAACTTCCTGTGAGTGACTCTCCAGCCATACTGTACTCCCTAGCCTGGCAAACTCTTCCAGTCCTCTGTCCAAATACAGAAAATGTTTTCTTACTTGAGGAAGCTTTTGCTTTTGCTAGATTCTCCCAGTTACTAGGGACAGAAACCATTCTGTGTCACAGTGTCATGGAAGCCCACAGTGTGAGTTGGAGAACATTTCCCTGGGAGGAGAAGATTGAGGTTGCAGAGTAAGCTTATCCTCCAAAGTAGGTGAATGGAATAAGAAGAAAATAAATAAATTACTGGACCTACAATGGAAGCTACCAGAAAGGAAGCTTGCTTATAGTGATGGGAAAAAAGTGGAGGTCATCTAACTAATGGTGGCTTCAGTATTTTATTTGGAAAATAAGAGAATTAAAATATCGTGACATTAGTCAAATCTGTTCTGCATCATAGCTTAACTCTTTTTCAGCCACCAGGTTTCAGATGATACCATAATGCCAACCAGACTTCCCTGGGCAGACAACCCCACCAATGTGTCCTGGAGCCCCACATCCCCAGAGCCCCTGCCCCACTAGGGAAAGAAAGAGACAGGCTGGGAGTGTGGATCCACCTGCCAACACCTTTGTTCAGCGGGGAAGCAATTATAGAAGCCAGACCTCCTACCTTATGCACCCCACAACAGGGTCCTGGGTCTATATTCCCAGAGGGATAAAGAATAGGAAAGATATCAAGGGAGCAGATGGGATATGGAGTTCTGGTGGTGGCAGCTGTGTGGAATTGTGCCCCTCTTAGCCTATGGTCTTGCCAATATTTCCATTTTATAAATAAAAATTAAAAAAAAAAGCTGGAGGTGAAACTCAGATTTTAAAAAGCTGGACCTTTTGAGTTTTCTCTCACTCTGCTCACATCACCATGTGATCAACATCTAAATCTTTCTCTCTCTCTCTCTCTCTCCCTCCCCCTCTCTCTCTCCCTCTCCCTCCCTCTCCCTCCCTCCCTCTCCCTCCCTCTTCCTCCCTCTCCCTCCCTCTCCCTCCCTCTCCCTCCCTCTCCCTCCATCTCCCTCTCCCTCCATCTCCCTCTCCCTCTCCCTCTCCCTCCATCTCCCTCTCCCTCTCCCTCTCCCTCTCCCTCTCCCTCTCCCTCTCCCTCTCCCTCTCCCTCTCCCTCTCCCTCTCCCTCTCCCTCCCTTTCCCTCCATCTCCCTCTCCCTCCCTCTCCCTCCCCCTTCCCCTCCCCCTCCCCCTCCTCCCTCCCCCTCCCCCTCCCCTCCTCCCTCCCCCTCCCCCTCCCCCTCCCCCTCCCTCTCCCTCTCCCTCCCCTTTCTCTCACACCCTAACATGCGAATGTTCTCAATGGAGCACATACATTGCCATGTGCATGGACCCAGGTTCAAGCCCCTGGCCTCACCCTTTTCACCCCCGCAACCCGTTTATGAAACAGCTTCCTCAATTTTCAGAATCAAATATACATATCTGATCAGACTGGATGAAGCCTTCAATACATATTCCCTTAATCCCAGAAAGAGAAAACAATTCTGATGACAGGCGCTGGCATATAGACTTCTTTCTTCCCTGAAGCTCCTCCTCTAGTCTGCCTACGTGTTCTCCCTAAGTGGGTGGATTCGAGAGACTTTGCTCTCCACTCGCACTTCAGTCTGCTCTAAATAAATCTCTTCTTTTTCTCCAAGCTTCAATGCTGTTTGACTGGACTGGAATTCCATGTTGGATGCAAGGGCCCAAGCTGGACTCTCTGGTAACTTTAGGAAGATTCTGTGATGGATACTCTTTCCTTGCTTAACTCCCGACTGTGTGACCTGGCCTTGCCCATCCGAGACCTGAAGTGGCTCAGATTTCCCATGGTCCTACACTTCAGTTACCCAGCCACTGTACAGGCTACACTAGGATTACTATGAGTCAGGCCATGAAGCTTGTACTCCAAGAACGCTAACAAATAGGAGAGCTTGTCAGAGTGGGTAGATCAAGTGAACATGGGTGAGGGAGCCCTGGGCTTGCTCTTATAACTTCTAGAGTGATCCCCCTCCTCCCCAAGACCACGGCAAGACTTTTATGGGGGTCTCTTCTAGGGAGAATGGGCCTCTTTCTATATCAGAAGTTTGAGTTCCCTGGAGAGCTGGCTTCTGCGTACAGTCTGGGAGGTCTGTGACAATGCTGAGATACTACCAGATGAAGCAGTGTGGGTTCACCCCAGCTGGTGGTGTGTCTAGGACCCTTGCTAGCTTCTCTGAGTCAGAGCCAGGCAGCCCTGTCATCTGCTTGTGATTACAAGGCCCAGCATGCCCCCACCAAAGGCCCTCTGGCGCCTTGCCTCTCTGGAAACACATTCAGCACATTTTTAGAAACCGCACTGAGCAGTTCTCTCTGAGAAAGTGACTAAACGCTGCTGCTTAATATTCTGCAAACACAAACAGCCGCTGGGAAGCCAGTCCTGAGCTGCTGGAGGAGAGCTGACTTGGCACCAGGGGAGGCTAGCTGCAGCGGGCATTGGCTTGCCGGAGACCCTGCCACTGCCTGCCAAACCATTGCTGTCAACGGAAGCCCATGAAGCTCAAGTTGCATCCATGCGCTGGAGTGTTCTGGCTGGAAATGTGTCCTCCTGGACATGCTGGAGAGATGGGGTGTGCTGGGATCACTAGTTCTTCTCCATCCTTTTTCCATCCCATACTTGTGGTTGAGTCCAGTCTCTCCAACAACATGTCTTAATTCCCACCACTTCTGTCTGAACTTGACCTTGTTTGAAAGTAGGGTCCTTGCAGGTAAGTAAGACAAAGCCATGCCAGAGTGTGTATGGGGGTGGGTGGCAGGTAGGGGGTATTTATTTATTTACCACCAGGGTTCTCTCTGAGGTCTGGTGTCAGCTCTATGAATCCACCACTCCTAGGGGCCATTTCCTTCCTTCCTTTCTCCCTTCCTTCCTTCCTTCCTTCTTCTTTTTAAATATCTTTTATTTAATTTTATTATCTTTTTTATTGATTTATTAGAGACAGCCAGAAATCAAGAGGGAAGGGGGAGATAGAGAGGGAGAGAGACAGAGAGACACCTGCAGCCCTGCTTCACTGCTTGTGAAGCTTTCCCCCTGCAGGGGGGAACTGGGGGACTCGGACCCAAGTCCTTGCACATTGTAGCATGTAAGCTCAACCATGTGCACCACCACCTGGCCCCCATTTTTCTCTTTCTATTTTATTTAATAAGAAAGAAAGAATTTGAGAAGGTACAGGGAGATAAAGAGGTGAAGCGAGACACCTACAGACTTGCGAAGTGAAGTGTTGACCCCCTGCAGGTAGGGAGCAGGGGCTCTAACCTAAGTTCTTGTGTTTGGTAAGGTGTGTGCTCAACTGGGATATGCCACCACACAGTCTCTTAATTATTTAAGCATATCACCAATGTCTCCTGGAGCCTTTCCTCCCCAGGGCCCTGCCCCATTAGGAAAAGAGACAGACAGGGTGGGGGTATGGATGGAACTGCTGGTGCCCACATTCAGTGGGGAAGCAATTACAGAAGCCAGACCAGAAGGTGGGAACCTTCTTAATCCCACAATGACCCAGAGGGATAAAGAATAGGAAAGCTATCAAGGGAAGAGATGGGATACAGAGTTCTGGTGGGAGGAATTGTATGGAATTGTTCCCCTCTTATCCTATGGTTTTTTCAATATTTCCAATTTATAAATAAATAAAAAACGTTTAAAAATCATTGAAGCTCACATAATACTACATAGAAAGACCCAGGTTTGAGCCCCCGTCCACACCTGCAGGGGGACACTTCATGAGTACTGAAACAAGTCTGCACATGTCTAACTTTCTCTCTACATCTCTATCTACCTCCTCCTGTATCAGTTTCCCTTTGTCCTATAGTGTAAATAGAAAGAAAAAAAATGCCACCAGGAACAGTGGGATTCATCGTGCAGGAAGCAGAACCCCAGTGATTGCCCTGGAGGCAATGTGTGTGTGTGTGTGTGTGTGTGTGTGTGTGTGTGTGTGTGTGCATATGTGTGACAAAGGAAAGAGAGAGAATAAAAGAACTAGAACATCTGGAGTCTGGTGGTAGCGCAGCAGGTTAAGCGCACGTGGTGAGAAGCACAAGGACCAGCATAAGGATCCCGGTTTGAGCCCCTAGCTCCCCACCTGCAGGGGAGTTGCTTCACAAGCGGTGAAGCGGGTATGCAAGTGTCTTTCTCTCCCCCTCTCTGTCTTACCCTCCTCTCTCCATTTCTCTCTGTGCTACCCAACAGCGATGACGATAATAACTACAACAATAAAACAACAAAGGCAACAAAAGGGAATAAATAAATAAATATTAAAAAAAAAAGAACTAGTGCATCACCCTGGTGCATCGATACTGGGAATAGGTTTCAGGGCCTCCTGCTGATCAGACAGATGTTTGACCCTCTATACTACTTCCCTAGTCACTAGGAGGACTCCTCAACCCAACACATTTGTCATCTCCTTATAAGAAAATGGGAAAGAAGGGCTGAGAGATAGCTCAGCTGGTAGAGCATGCCTTGTCATGACTGAGGCCCTGGCTATGATCCTAGCAACTACAGATGGTGCTAGCAAGAGTGCTGTGCATGGTGATTGGGCGCTGGGATGCCTTTCCCTCTTCCTGGTTGTTTTCTCTTTCTCTCTCTTAGTAAATAGGATGGAAAAGTTGAGCCAAGAAGTCTGTTAGTCAGGGCTGCACATGTACAAGGTCCTCAGCTTGTTTCCTGGCTTCATACTAGGAAAAAATATAGTAATGAGATATATGTGTCATGAGATTTAAAATCAAATAAGAGTAGAGTTTGGATTGATCTAGCCTCTAGACAGACAGAATGACAGAGATAGGAGGCTCTCCGCAGAAGCTGCAAGAGGTGAGGGAATTCTCTCCTGTGGATTATAGGGATACTGTGGCTCTGCTGGCTTTTGGCTTTGGGATTCTTAGCTTCCACAGTTGTGAGACAAGTTTTTTTTTTGTTTTCTTTCTCTGTGTTAAGTCACCCAGTTTGTGAACTTTTGCTGTAGTAATCCTAGTTATCTGGTTGACTAGCATTTGAAACATCTCTCTCTTTCTCTGGCAGCCATTCTCCCCCCTCCCCCCCCATGTTATTCTATATGACAGAGAGAAATTGAGAGGGGGAAGAGAGATAGGGAGAGAGAAAGAGAGACACCTGCAGACCTGCTTCACTACTTGTGAAGCATTCCCATTTCCACTGCAGGTAAGGAGTCAGGGTTTGAACCTAGGTCCTTGAGAAAGGTCATGTGTGCCCTTAACTGTGTGCACCACCATCAAGCTGCTACTCAAGCTATCTCTTTATCTGACACAGAACAGTGTCACACCACTCTCTTACTCATGTGTTCACTGAGTAGGCACTGAGCACCAGCACTGCTACAGACTTAGTACTGGATACTGGGAATACAGTCCTCACAGTACCTGCTTCCTATCTTCACAGAGCTCAGAAGTGGGGAGAGGACTGAACACAGAGTCCTCAGCACTGTGGCTGCCTTAAGTTCTCAGCATTTATTCTCTTTTTATGATCTCTCTCTGTCAATCTGTGAGTGTGATTTTTTAATCACAGTGTTGAAAACTCCTCAAGATTAGCTTTTTCCCTTAACTGTTTGATTATGACAGCTTTTTGAATATGCATAAAAGTCAAAAAGACAGTCCTCACAAGGAATCAACCTTGGTGGAAGTCTCATTTTCATGTCTAGCCTTCAAAAGGGTGAGAAAATACATTTCAGTTGCTTAAGCCACCCACAGGAATGGGGGAAAAAAACACTGAGAAGGTTTGTGAGCTTATTTAAAAAACCTGTTACAAACAAACTTAGATGGGAAGCTAGGATTGATTTTCCCATATAAGATCTCCTTCTTGCTTGAGATGGAGACCTAAAGACATGTGAAAGACACACTTTTACTCTCCATGGGCAACTTCTGCTCTGGAAACTGTGGTTTCTGTTGTGTGGTGTTTGCGGAAGAAGGAATGTAAGCCTGCTTCTAGGAAAAGACTTATCTTGGATGCCAGCAGGTGACATGGGCAGGTTGAAATAATAAAAACCTCGATATCAAAACCTTCCCCCTCCCACTTTTCTCTTTTTACCTAAAGTGGCTATTCCAAATAGCCAAGATGGCCAGGCATTTGGTTATGAGAGAACACTCAAGGGGAGGAGATAGCTTCAGTGCACTCTGCAGTGATAACTAGGAGCTATGTTTTAAACTTGGGGGATGTGCTTAAACCGTCTGTACTTCAGCTCTCAGTGCTTCAATAGAGGAGGAAAAGGAGCAATCATTCCCTCAACCATTGGTCTGTCTGTTCACCAACTATCACATGTGTACCATACACTCAGTGTGGTTCACATAGTTGAGCAATGCATCTAAAGCGTGACAGGAAGAGCCTGGGATTACCACACATTATGTGCTGGTGACAGAGCCTGGGCACTGACAGATAAGGACAGAGCATCACTGGAGGAGAGAGACGTGAATCAAGAGACGAGGCCAACTGTGCAGGCATGCTCCCTGCAGGGAAATTGGAGAATGTGAATTGCCTGTGTCAGGAATCCATTCGAGCTGTTTCAAGAACGTTCAGGGGCTCCATGTGGGAAGCACATGATAACAGAGTGAGAGCAGAGCTTGTCAAACCCTCAGACATGCCCCTCATGTGTGTGTGTGTGCTCCATTCCACTCCCGCATCTGTCCACAACTAAAGGTCAGGAGCAGGAAGAAATGGCACTTTGTTATATATCTCACCTCCCAGATTTAATTAGTCACCATATTCTCAAGATTCTCTTTCCAGGATATCTAAAGAATTCATCTACCGGTGTGTGAATTCTGTCTCTTGAATGATTGCAATCACTTGTGGACCATTCTATGACCTTTTATGTCATACTCTTTTAAATATTTTTATTTTATTTATTTAAATGTTTATTTATGTATTTATTTCCTTTTGTTGCCCTTATTTTTAATTGTTGTAGTTATTATTATTGTTGTTATTGATGTCATCATGGTTGGATAAGGCAGAGAGAAATGGAGACAGGAGGGGAAGACTAAGAGGGGGAAAGGAAGATAGACACATGCAGACCTGCTTCACCACCTGTGAAGCGACTCCCCTGCAGGTGGGGAGCTGGGGGATCGAACAGGGATTTTTACTCTGGTCCTTGCGCTTTGTGCCCCCTGCGCTTAACCCACTGCACTACCACCTGACTGCCTTTATTTATTTTTTGATAAAACAATGCCCATCACCATTCATTAGATGCCCGTATCTAGATATGTGAATGCATTCATGGATGTAGGTGTCTATGTATGTACATATGTGATGCATATATTTGCTTGAAAGCATAGATGCATGTCCTCAATATAGCACACGCTCAGTGCTGGCTAGGAGTTTCACTTTGATTTTTGTCAGTGGTATTTTTTCAGTAGCTCAACCTACATATGATACCCAAAATCAATCATCAATCAATCAACAGGACTAGAGGTAGAGAAGATGGGATGCAGATGCCAATGCTTAAAAAGATCTAGAGTTGAGATAGACAGACATTTATTTTCTAGAGCAGAGTTTTTTGTTGGGCTGCCTTCCAGAAGGAGTTAGACTTTCTGAGGGACAGGTGACTGGCAGCATGTGACCTGAAAGAAAAGAAGGAAGCAGATTGAATCACCTTCCTTTTGACTCTGTGTGATGCAGTGAAGGCAGAAGGGAACTGACCCACACAAAGATGGTTGTCTAGCCTTAAGGTAGCCACCCCCCCCCCCCCGCTCTGCTCCATCCTCCATTGCTGATACTATGGTCTATTTACATAATCATTGTTTTGCCTGAGACCCACCCTGCCTGCAGGGTATTAATTAATCCCACCAGTTAAAACCTTCACAACAGGTGATTCAATCTGCTTCCTTCATTTCTTTGTTTTAAATTCATTTATAGCAATAGCTTCCTGTATAGCAATAGCTTTCTATACCACCTAGGTGCTCCAGCACCACATGGTTCCCCCTGTTGACATTTTACAGGGAGCTCCTTTATTTCAGTGAATAACACCATCAAAGATTTACCCAGGATGCAGAGAGCAGTCATTAGCACTGCTCAAATCTTCTACAGGAACTTCCTGTATCACCAGAACACCACCATCAACTAGAAGATACTGTTATGCTCCTTTCATCCATGAGAAAATGGAGCAGATGGGATATGATACTCTGGTGGTGGGAACTGTATGAATTGTACCCCTTTAATCCAACAATCTTGTTGAACATTATTACATCACTAATAATAATAGTAATAATCAGTTGAAAAATAAGAAAACACAAAGCAGAACTTGGACTGAGTTTGGTGTACTGCACCAAAGTAAAGGACTTTGGGGTGGAGGGGAAAATTCAGGTCCTGAAACATGATGGCAAAGGAGGGCCTAGTGGGAGTTGAATTGTTATGTGGAAAACTGAGAAATGTTATATGTGTACAAACTACTGTATTTTACTGTTAACTGTAAACCATGAATCCCCCCACTGAAGAAAAAAAGAAGTGTTAGGTGTCAGCAAGGTCATGGAAGCAAGGGTCTGCTACACTGATGGTGGGAATGCAGATTGGTGCAGTGCCTTTGGGAGGCTGTATGGACAGTCTTCAAACAAATAAAAATAGAATTACCTTATGACCCATCAAGGCCACTCTTAGACATTTATCCAAAGAACATGTAAACACTAATTTGAAGGGACATATGTACCTCTACCTTTATAGCTGCAATAGTCAATGAGTGGAAACAGTCTACATGCCCATCAGCAGATGACTAGATAAAGAAGTTGTGGGAAATAAACTCAATGAAGTACTACTCAACAATTAAAAGTATGGTAGTTTATCCTTTGGGACAAAATGGATAGAACTGGAGGTGATTATGTTTAATAAAATAAGAGAAGAAAGACGGCTGCCAGAGGGTTTTCTTCATATGTGGAAGCTAGATACACTGATACACAGGAACTTGCAGAAAATAAAAAAAAACACAAACAAATGAAAGAAAATAGGAACAAATTGTCTCTGAGAGTTTGTGGGAATGATGATGGTTATGACTGAGTGGGTGGGCACACAGAACTTTGGTGGTGGGTGTGGTGTGGAACTATAATTAATCTTACAATCTCGTAAACTACTATTAATCACAAATTTTAAAAATATTGGTGTGTGTATATGTAAGGGTTATTTTTTCACATGCACCTGAATTGGTATACAAAACTGATTAGTAACCTTCAGAATGAAAATGTCAGGTCCATCACATAAATATTAGCCGGCAGACCTCAATTTGTTTTGGATAAGGATCAGCAGGCACACATTAGGCAGAAGAAAAACACCTCTGACATTGAAAATCCCCTCGAAGAAGGAGGCTCTCTTCAATAAATGGTGCTGGGAAAACTGGGTTGAAACATGCAGTAGAATGTAACTGAACCACCTTATCTCACCAGAAACAAAATTCAACTCCAAATGGATCAAGTACCTGGATGTTAGACCAGAAACTATCAAATACTTAGAGGAAAACATTGGTGGAACACTTTCCCACCTAAACCTCAAGGACATCTTTGATGAAACAAACCCAATTGCAAGGAAGACTAAAGCAGAAACAAACCAATGGGACTACATCAAATTGAAAAGCTTCTGCACAGCCAAAGAAACTATCACACAAAGAGACCCCTTACAGAATGGGAGAACATCTTCATATGCCATACATCAGACAAGAGATTAATCACCAAAATATACAAATAGCTCAGCAAATTTAGCAACAAAAAAGCAAATGACCCCATCCAAAAATGGGCAGAGAATATAAACAGAACATTCATTACAGAAGAGATCCAAAAGGCTAATAAACACATGAAAAATTGCTCCAGGTCGGGAGTTGGGCGCTAATGCAGTGGGTTAAGCGCAGGTGGTGCAAAGTGCAATGACCTACATAAGCATCCTGGTTCAAGACCCTGGCTCCCCACCTGCAGTGGATTTGCTTCATAGGCGGTGAAGCAGGTCTGCAGGTGTTTATCTATATATCCCCTCTCTGTCTTCCCCTCCACTCTCCATTTCTCTCTGTTCTATCCAACAATGATGACATCAATAACAAACAATAATAACTACAACAATAATATAATAATGGCAATAAAAGAGAATAAATAAATAAATATTTAAAAAATTGCTCCAGGTTGCTGATTGTCAGAGAAATGCAAATAAAGACAACATTGAGATACCACCTCACCCCTGTGAGAATGGGATACATCAAAATGGACAGCAGCAACAAATGATGGAGAGGCTGTGGGGACAGAGGAACCCATATGTACTGCTGGTGGGAATGTAAAATGATCCAGCCTCTGTGGAGAGCAGTCTGTAGAACTCTTACAAGGCTAGACATGGACCTTCCATATGACCCAGTAATCCCTCTCCTAGGGATATACCCCAAGGACTCCATAACACCCAACCAAAAAGAAATGTGTATCCCTATGTTCATAGCCACACAATTCATAATAGCTAAAAACTGGAAGCAAGCCAGGTGCCCAACAACAGATTAGTGGCTGAGAAAGCCTTGGTATATATACAAAATGGAATATTATGCAGTTATTAATAACAATGAACCCATCTTTTCTGACTCATCTTTGATGGAGCTAGAAGGAATTATGTTAAGTGAGCTAAGTCAGAAAGATAAAGATAAGTATGGGATGTTCCTACTCATAAACAGAAGTTGAGAACGAACAACAGAAAGGGAACCTCAAAGCAGGATTTGACTGAATTTGGAGTAGGGCACCAAAGTAAAAACCCTGGTTTGAGAGTGAGGGTGGATGTTCAGCTTCATGGTGCAGGGGTGGGGGGGGGGGTTGGGGAGGGGGGATGAGACACAGTCTTTTGGTGGTGGGAATGGTGTTTATCAATTTATAGTCATATAAATCACTAATTAATATGAGAGGGGAAAGTTGGTTGTCTCAACCTTCTTAAATCACAGACTGGGTCTTTTTAGTATATAGGCTGAGTCTTTGATATGTTGACTCTCTTGAAAGCTTAAACCAGGGAGAAGAGAAGCAACTGGTGGCACAGCTTATAAAAACAATGTCAAAGGACATAAATTATAATGATGTTGTGTATGATACAGAAAATCCTAACAAAGGGATATTTCAAAGTTAACCCAATAACCAAATAACGTGATTATAGTAATAACTATCTATTGTCTTCTTAAACCCTAAGACAGCAGGATCCTCTCGCTTCCTCTTTAGAACCTATATTTCCCATAATCCTGGAACCTCTAGGGTAGGGCTCACTTTCCTGCATGCTTCTCTCATTTCATACCAAATGATATTCCATCCGCCAATCCCAACCTAATCAATGTAAGGAGTACCACCTCAACATGCTTCCCTTCAGACTGTGTCCAGAGACATCAAGCATGGAATGCCAACCCTTCACCCCCATGACCTTTCCTTTCACAGAATTCTCAAATTCCATTACATGAGGTTCACTTCCTAACAAAATCCCAAAACCTAGACATAGAACAAGTCCTGTAAGATAGATCATATGTTCACATGTATCCATAAATTAGGGCAAATATATATACCTGAAAGCAAAAATACACAATAGTCTCTAGTGAGTTAGTATAAAGTTCATAATGAAATAATGTCTACTTAGACTTAAATACCCTCCTCACCTACTTCCTATTACAGTTCTCTCACTTACTCCAAAGATAACCTCATCAAAGCAAGGACTGCAAAAGCTGAATAAGGGCAAGAGACTGTCATACTTTAAAAATGACACTTTAGTCACTATCAGGCCACCACATCAGCTTGGGCCCTAGTCATAGAGTCCTGAGATTTCCAAACAGATATGATGGGCCTAGGCCTTGAATAAATCCCTTTCTCCATTGTTACCGGTAATTTCTATCAGGAACAACACAATAGATCCCTTTGTTGGCCCCCATAGTACCTTGCCCTCAACTTGGATCAATAATAGTAGAGAATGTTCCATCCTCTGAAGGGAGGCTGGACAACACACTCTATGCTACACCTGAGGAAGATGGGTCCTGATATTGGGGCAGGTTGGAACGTTCCAACTTATGACCACAGAATGTGAGCACAGATCTACAGGGATGCAGAGGTCACATAGGCTCCTAAGCTGAATATGGGCCCCATACATATCAAATCGATGGTGTTTACAGTCAACAATATTTACACACCTTTCCTATATTTGGGAGCTACTCTCTTCCCTGATATAGCTTTCTGGTCCTTTTGCCAGCCATGACACCACCTCCCCAGACAATAATTAGGATTCACCTACATATCAGATTTCAACCTCAGGAAAAAAGCAAGCAATCAATCAAACAAACAAACACTAGTATAGCCACAGCTCTTTGGAATATAACTAAAATATGCCTACTAGCTATCAACAAAATGGAGGTCCCCCCCCCCCCCAACTCTTCATCTTCCCTATTCCAGCTTTTAGGTCCATGATTGGTCAACAATTTGTTTGGATTTGTATGTTAACTCTCTTTTCAACCACTAGGTTCCAGATACAAGTATGATACTGACCAGATTTCCCTTGGTTGACAACCCCACCAATGTATCCTGAGCTCTGCTTCCTCAGAGCCCTTCCCCACTTGGGAAAGAGAAAGACAGGCTGGGTGTATGGATTGACCTGTCAATACTCATGTTCAGCAGGGAAGCAATTACAGAAGCCAGACCTTCCACCTTCTGCATCCCACAAAGACCTTGGGTTCATACTCCCAGATGGTTAAAGAATAGGAAAGCTATTAGGGGAGGGGATTGATACGAGTTCTGGTGATGGGAATTGTGTGAAGTTGTACCCTTCTTATCCTATGGTTTAGTCAATGTTTCCTTTTTATAAATAAAAAATTAAATAAAAAAAATCCTCTCTAAATATCAAAATCTGCTTAAGCAAAGCCTTTGGAAATACAGAAAGCCTAATTACTAATCCATTATGTAAGTAACATTTGCTTCTTTTAATTACCTGGAACTTGTGTGAAGTCCTGTCCAGAGAGAAGAGAGCAAGCCTGTTTTTCAGGTAATGGTATGCGGGCGGCCATCTTAAAATCCAGTATGTGGTGATGACTCAGAGCTCAGCTACAGGCAGGTGAAAGGAAGGTATTGGACTTAGAGGGCACACCTTGCACCTCAAACAGAGGAGGGGCAGGGGGTGACTCAGGAGATGCCAGTGTTAAAATGACTTCTGAAATGCAAACTCCATTCTCCCACTTGAAGCCTTTCAGTCTTTGCTTTTGTTTTCAGAGACCTGTTCTGATTTTCTGACTGTCTTCTCTAGAGTATGGACTTTCCTTACCTCTCTAGACCACTTGTTGTCACACCTCCCATATCCTCAGACTCTGTGGCATTCTCAAGGACTGTAGGCTCTGTCATGATCTCCCTTGCCTTTAAGATTTTGGCCATGCTGATTCTGTGTGACATCTTCTTTCATTACCTAGAAGCTACTCACAATCATTTATCTGGAACCAGAAAACACCTAGAATCATCAAAACAATCTTGAGGAAAGGAAACAGAAATGCAGGCATTACACTCCCAGATATCAAACTATATTATAAGGCCATCATCATCATCAAAACAGCCTGGTACTGAAACAAAAATAGGCACACAGACCAGTGGAACAGAAGTGAAAGCCCATAACTGACCCCCCACATCTATGGACATCTAATCTTTGATAAGGGGGCCCAAAATATTAAATGGAGAGAGGAGTTTCTCTCTCCAATAAATGGTGCTACTCATTATCTAGAACTGGCTCTAATATAACAGTACCCAAAAACCTTTTCTAATCTCTTCTATTTCTCTTATTCTTTTTTTGTCTTATTTTATTGGGTCATAGTAGTTTATGGTATAGTTGTTGACACATGGGTGCCAGTTCTCATCTCTCTTTGACAGGTGTCTCTAATACACTCTTATCCATCATCATGCATCAGGACCTCAAAGCCTCTCCAGCTCCCTCCCTCCACTTATTCTCCAGAGTCCTTTGGGTTGGTGCAATGCACCAACCCCAGACCAGATTTTAACAGTGTGTATTTCCCTTTCTGTCCCTGTTCTTCTGGGGATATATCCAAAGGAAGAAAATACACCCAAAGGAAGAGATATATGTAAATCTATGTTCATAGTAACACAAATTATAATAATAGCCCAAGCTGGAAACCACTCAGATATCCAATAACAGATGAATGGCTAAGAAAGCTATGGTGCATGTACACAATGAAATACTACACAGTTGATAAGGTGATGAAATAATCTCCTTTACCTCATCTTGTGGTGGCACTTGAAGGAGTTATGTTAAATAAGGTAAGCCAAAAAGAGAAAGAGGATTACTGGATGATCTCACTTAAATTTATTTCTATTTCTGCAACACTCAGCTCCCCCTGTGGGTGGTGACAACAGCTTTTTCTGTCATGTGTGTGTTGAAGAACAACTCCCTAGGGGAAAGAAAAGAAAAAGAAGTCCCCATCACTAGCTTGGGCAGTTACATAGTCACTTTGTTGAGAAGAAGTAGGAAGAGAGCCTATCAAGGAAGTGACCTGGGTCTCAGAGCAAACAAAAAGTCCATTGAAATAATGTCAAATCATTAATTCCCCAATGAAAAAATAGTACTAAAACATAAACCAAACCAAACAACAACAACAACAACAACAAAAGAAATAATGTCAAATCATCTGCCAATCTGCTCAGAATTGAGTGGTATCCAATTGGAGCTGCTGGTTCTTTATTGGGACTTGTCTCTTGTAAATCACTGATGACACAGGACACAGTCTGAACACAAGTGGCTAATTTCCCCTCTAATATGAAAGGTGACTGCCGAAGGGACAATGACAACTATGTAACTACTGTTGCTTGTAGGGTAACTCTCCCTTACTGAAAGATGGAGTGAATAGCATTGTGTTTGAGAATTGGTACTCACCCCAAGAAGATGTGTACTTGCTTATTTTATTTTTTATTTGTTGTCTTTCATCTGATGATTATGAAGAATGAAAGTTCTTTTCTGCATCCTACTCAAGAGAAGAGAAATTTCTAGTGGGGAAACTTGTTGTTTTATCTGGGCTGGCTTCACGGGTGGGTAACAGAGACAACCAGAGACACAAGGCTGGGCTGAGAACACAGTTTAATCTTTATTCATGAACAGGCAAATCACCACACCATGTGCTTTTCTCCATCATCCTCTCTCCGCTGCTGCTGCTGGGACTCTGCCTGTCCTTAGCATAGGGGGTGGGGAGAAAGTGGGGCGCGAAACTAGCAAGGGGCAAACCAATTCTCTCAGAGGTCGGGGGGAAGGGAACATACCAACAATTCCCCCTTCTGTTTTTAACTAAATGACCACAGTATCAGGGGTGTGGGGTGAACAGAAACCTATATCGTACAGGCATTTTCAAAAAAGAAACTGGCACAAACATGGAGAAACATGTAAGCAAGTAACAAGAACCAGTGTGCTGCCAAGGGAGGGCCTGAGGGGCCCATTTTTTTTTGCCTCTGTGGGCAAAACTTTATCAGCTTAAAAAAAAAACATTTCCTGCCTCTGGGGGGTGTACTTGCCTTGATGGGCATTTTATAGCATGGGGGTGGGGAACGGCCTAGAGTCCCAAAGGCAGCTGGCTGCAGTCAGTGTTTGAGAAATATAGCAGCACTTTTGCACTTTTGTGCAAAGTGTCTAAGGGTGTACCAGTGAGTCCAATAGGAGTGCCAGTCGAAAGCAAATGTCCATGGAACAATGCCAGGGGGTGGAGCATTGTATGAGGAAGGTCCGCTGCCGGAATTCTGCTTTTCTGTAGAGAACTTGACAGCTGCAATTTACTTACTATGAAACAAACTTGTAGCAGGTTAGAAGTTTATCACAATTGATAACTATTACAATTAGAAGTCTTTTTAAGAATGATTTTAAGGTTGGTTAAAGTTTAAACAATAGAATGTGAAAAGGTAAACATGAGAATCAAGGAAAGAAAACCTCAGGCATGAGTATCATTAGCATAGCCATTGTGTAATCTACCATTTCTAATAGGGAAGGTAATCGAGAGTTTTACATATCAACAAGTCTATTTAACCTTTGTTACACCCATTCAAGATGGAGACACACCCTAGGTGTGCACAGGTTTTGTTTAGACCAACTTAGTTAAAATATATTGATTGTTAACTAATTTTTACCTCAGACTTTAAATGTAAGTTAATTTTATCTTTATGAGAATTATGTTGAAAACCTTTTTCATTTAACTTAGCCTGGTAATAATTTAGCCTTAAAGTTATATTCTTAACCTTAAAGTTAATGTTACCAAACTTTAAACACACACATACACATGGTCTTCAATATACAAGGAGAGAAACTTTTGTTACGAAGACATGTCATTTTAAACACGAATTTAGATCTATACTGTCTTAGCCATTCTGGGAGTACGTTGTCCAGCGGTGGCCTCTTGGGCAGCTTCACTTCTAGGAATTGCAGGTTGCAATCTCTGGATGAATCCCTGCTTTTTTTAGATCGTCTGCCTTCAGACCTGAGCTGAGGATCTCAGCCAGGGGGCCCAGTTTCGGCAGGGAGCCCACGGTCTCCAGGTGGTCTGGGATCTGTCCAGACTTCATAGCATGAGGGTGGGTGGGCCAGCCGTGCAGAAGGCATGGGCTGAGGTGCCCTGGGGTGGCGGCCATGATAGGCTGCCGTGGCCCTGCCCCATGGCCCTGTCATGTCTGCTGCCATGCTCACAGTGGCCGAGCAGCATTGAGGGAGCCCACGCCCAGTGCCCCATGCCACGCGGTGGAAAGCTGGCTCATGTGGGCTGGCGTTGGGCTCCTGCGGGCTGGTGTTGAGCAGAAACCACAGAGTGGTCCAGAGATAAATGTTCCAGAAACAGTGAAACAGTCTCGTGAAGAAAGGGCAGAAGCCTTTGGAGATCTCTTCACAAGCAGAAGAGAAGACCATAATACATAGGTAGCCAAATTGTCTTCACTTATCTGAGAGATGCGCAGGTCTGGTCCCACGTTGTAGGTACCATATGTTGTTTTATCCGGGCTGGCTTCACGGGTGGGTAACAGAGACGACCAGAGACACACGGCTGGGCTGAGAATGCAGTTTATTCTTTATTCATAAACAGGCAAATCACCACACCATGTTCTTTTCTCCATCATCCTCTCTCCGCTGCTGCTGCTGGGACTCTGCCCGTCCTTAGCATAGGGGGCGGGGAGAAAGTGGGGTTCGAAACTAGCAAGGGGCAAACCAATTCTTCTCAGAGGTCGGGGGGAAGGGAACATACCAACAGAAACTATAATATATGTTGGGTGAGGGCGGAGCCTACCTTGAAATATCATGCTGAAACTCTGAACCTAAAGATTGGGCTTTTGGAAGGATGTCCAATGGTCTAATGGTGTGACCCACCACATACATAAGTATAGAGGCAAAGAATAGATTCTATGTGGCCACTAGCCACATTGGGAATGTAGCCACATTGGGAATGACTGTATATCTTGTGCATAGATATTATCTGGAATGAAATATATTGCAAGACAGGAAAGCCAGACTGGCTCACTTTTTCACCCACTGTCCAAACCCACCAACACATAACATTGTAGAAATAAGTCCCAAATAGAAGAG